>NC_134493.1:53574559-53697059 GCF_040206685.1 Ascaphus truei | reverse complement strand
CAGAGACACACCCAGAAGATAGACAGACAGATACAGGCAGACGAGACAGACAGATACAGGCAGACGAGACAGACAGATACAGGCAGACGAGACAGACAGATACAGGCAGACGAGACAGACAGATACAGGCAGACGAGACAGACAGATACAGGCAGACGAGACAGACAGATACAGGCAGACGAGACAGACAGATACAGGCACACGAAAAATAATAACAAGACAAGTGCGCAACTAAAATGAACTAACAATTGTGAAATAATAGTGATTAAATATTACCACTAAATTCCCAAGTGAGTAACATATATAATAACTGTGTTACCAGTCTAAGAAAAGGAGCGTCTGCTGCTGTAAAAGGGCAGACCAGGACTCTGGGTAACTAGACAAAACAGAATGTAATCATTGCCCAACAGCACTCAGCGGGGTGCCGCGAGTCAGACGCTGTCCCACGAGGATGCGAGTGTAACTACTGTGACTCCTAATACAACGGAGCATTGGACTTATATGCTTTGACTCTCTGAACACATCCCCAAGCAGACGGGGGCCCAGCAGACCATTTGACCCCAGACTTCAGAAGTGGACAGAGACACCACCCCTGCTGTTCCTGTGTGTTCCAGTGTCCGTGAGGGGTAACCGCTATCACTGTTACTTTCTGTGCCTGATTTTCATTCGATTGATGTACGCAGAACCTTGAATCATTTTTATTATAAAATTGTATTTACATTTTTCACGATGAGCGTTGTGCGCTGTTTTCTGTTTTGTTTTGTCGAGACGGTAGACAGACAGACGGTAGACAGACAGACGGTAGACAGACAGACGGTAGACAGACAGACGGTAGACAGACAGACGGTAGACAGACAGACGGTAGACAGACAGACGGTAGACAGACAGACGGTAGACAGACAGACGGTAGACAGACAGACGGTAGACAGACAGACGGTAGACAGACAGACGGTAGACAGACAGACGGTAGACAGACAGACGGTAGACAGACAGACGGTAGACAGACAGACGGTAGACAGACAGACGGTAGACAGACAGACGGTAGACAGACGGTAGACGAGACAGACGGACGGTAGACGAGACAGACGGTAGATGAGACAGACGGTAGACGAGACAGACGGTAGACGAGACAGACGGTAGACGAGACAGACGGTAGACGAGACAGACAGAGACGGTAGACGAGACAGACAGAGACGGTAGACGAGACAGACGGTAGACGAGACAGACAGTAGACGAGACAGACAGACAGACGGTAGACGAGACAGACAGACAGACGGTAGACGAGACAGACGGTAGACGAGACAGACAGACGGTAGACTAGACGAGACAGACAGACGGTAGACGAGACAGACAGTAGACGAGACAGACAGACGGTAGACGAGACAGACGGTAGACGAGACAGACAGACGGTAGACAGACAGAGACGGTAGACAGACAGACAGACGGTAGACAGACAGACAGACGGTAGACAGACAGACAGACGGTAGACAGACGGTAGACGAGACAGGCGAGACAGGCAGTAGACGGTAGACGAGACAGGCAGTAGACGGTAGACGGTAGACGAGACAGGCAGTAGACGGTAAACGAGACAGGCAGTAGACGGTAGACGAGACAGGCAGTAGACGGTAGACGAGACAGGCAGTAGACGAGACAGGCAGTAGACGGTAGACGAGACAGACAGTAGACGAGACAGACAGACGGTAGACGAGACAGACAGACGGTAGACAGACAGACAGAGACGGTAGACAGACAGACAGACGGTAGACAGACAGACAGACGGTAGGCGAGACAGGCGAGACAGGCAGTAGACGGTAGACGAGACAGGCAGTAGACGGTAGACGAGACAGGCAGTAGACGGTAAACGAGACAGGCAGTAGACGGTAAACGAGACAGGCAGTAGACGGTAGACGAGACAGGCAGTAGACGGTAGACGAGACAGGCAGTAGACGGTAGACGAGACAGGCAGTAGACGAGACAGGCAGTAGACGAGACAGGCAGTAGACGGTAGACGAGACAGACGGTAGACGAGACAGGCAGTAGACGGTAGACGAGACAGACGGTAGACGAGACAGACAGACGGTAGACGAGACAGATAGACAGTAGACGAGACAGATCTCCGCCTCCCCCCAGCCGATGCTCTGTACCTCTTTCTCAGAATACAAAGAGCGAGCGACGATATCCAGGAGCTTCTTGGTCTCAGCCTGAAACTCGTGTTTAGAAGCAGAGCCTGAAAATATAGAACAGGGAAGAGGGGGGTTTAAATGGACAGGACAATTATAGGGTGAGAGGTCCTTTAATAGAGGAGTGATAGCTATAGGACAGTTATAGAGTGAGAGGTCCTGTAAAAAGGAGGGATAGGCACAGGACAGTTATAGGGTGAGGGGTCCTGTAATAGAGGAGTGGTAGGTACAGGACAGTTATAGGGTGACAGGTGTAATAGAGGAGTGATAGCTACAGGACAGTTATAGGGTGAGGGGTCCTGTAATAGAGGAATGATAGATACAGGATACTTATAGGGGGAGGGGCCCTGTAATAGAGAGTTACCTCTCGTTTTCAAGTATGTCCTGGGCACACAGTTAAGACAAATAACATATGGTTACAAATACAGTTACATAAATGAACAGGGTATACATTATATACAAGACATTGCATGCACAGTTACATATATTTTCTTTAACTGTTTCATTCGCCCATAACATATATTTTCTTTAACTGTGCATGCAATGTCTTGTATATAATGTTCATTTATGTAACTGTATTTGTAACCATGTGTTATTTGTCTTACTCTGTGCCCAGGACATACTTGAAAACGAGAGGTAACTCTCAATGTATTACTTCCTGGTAAAATATTTTATAAATAAATAATAAATAAAATAAATAAATAGGGGAGAGATAGGTACAGGACAGTTATAGGGTGAGAGGTCCTGTAATAGAGGAGGGATAGGTACAGGACAGTTATAGTGTGGGGGTCCCCTGCATGGATTGCATTACTAGTGCAGGTTATAGGTGCCCTCACCTTGCACGTTCTCCGTGTCCGCGATGATCGTGTGCAGTGTCACCTCCTCCTCTTTGCTCTCCGCCGTCTGCGTTGTGTATTTGCGCCAGGCTGCGGCACTCAAAGCGGGCAAGCTGGTCCTTGAGGGAGCCAAAGGGTGCCATGTGCGGGGCAGGGAGAGCCCGCCTGGAGAAGGACATCACAAAACAGGGACACCTGTGTCACTCCATGCCCACACTGCGGACACCACCTGCACCCGAAACTTCCCACCCCTGAAGCGGTTAACGGTCCCCAGAGCGCGACATGTTATGTGGCTGTATGTTAACCCTTTGTGTACTGAAGGGGCCATGGCCCTAGAGTGATGCGGCCCCCTCTGGCACAGCGCGGTCATATGACCGTGGCGGCGCCCATAACTCGGAAACCACGTTGTCCTCGTCCATCTCCCTGCAGATCGCATCCTGTGCTCCGTGGGAACGCAAGACGCGATCTAAGCTGAAGAACAAGACCCCATGACTTCGCCACTCCAGGGGGGGGGGGGGGGAGGAGTAGTGGCTGACAACGACATAACCACTATCGCCCCCCCCGGAGGGCCAGACACCGTAACGAAGTCACTACTCCCCCCTGGCCCTCAGGGGGGAGTAGCGGTTACGTCGCGGCGTCTGGCCCTCCGGGGGGATTAGCGCGCACGTGACTGCTCTGTACCGGTGGGACCGAACACGCGGAGGCCACCACACCTCGGCGTGCAAAGGGTTAACATACATCTTTATAGACCTTAACAAAAGAAAGGATTGTCTCTCTCTGGGGGGACAATTTTTCCCCAGCATGTGTACGTGCGTTTGTCCTTATGTTGGGCTGTAAGCCCATCTCATATTTATTATTATTGTATCATTTCCCAGATCCTGCAACGTTTGGCACATAAAAACAGGGCCACTTTATGTGCCGTCAGTAGGGGATAGGGGGGCTTCCAGACAAGTGACCCCCCTCACAGGGACGCACAATAACACACACCATTTCTTCTATCCATCAGATTCCTATTAATCAGCAAAGTATATGAATCTATGGATGTATTTGTATATAAACACACACACACACACACACACACACACACACACACACACACACACACACACACACACACACACACACACTAGAAGATTACATTCCTTCACTAGCAGCTTAGTCCTCAACCTTCCAGCTGCTTTATTTAGCTGAAGCATTAGTAACCAGCAGAAATAGGTACAATAGGGACAGCCTATAACAGGACATAAACAGGTCTGGTATTGTACCTGCTAAATAGGTACAGTTGGAGGGTATGTTTTTCACTCGCTAAAGCTAATAACAGGGGCTGGAGGAGGGTGTCAGCGGCTCTGATCAGACAGGGACAGTCTATGGAAGCGGACAGGAGACAACATGCATCGATCCAACCTTGTCCTGGTGCAGAGGTCAAACTGTGGTGCAATGCGTGTCCAGTGTGTGCTTTACTAGACACAGGGATGGCCTCTGACACCGAGGACAGGACAGACCTGAAGAAAACCAGAATACTACGCCACATGCCCAAAAAGGTTCCAATAACTTTAGAAATACTTCTATTTATTGCCTTTTTTTTAATGGGCGATTCCACAAACCATGGCCCTGGCCTAAGGGGTTTGCCAAAACAAATCTGTCACTTACAGCAGGAACTTCCAAAGTCGCTTCCCACAATACTTTGCATCCACAGAGGCAAGGCATTGTGTGACGTGACTTTGGAAGCCCCCGCAGTGAGTGACAGCTATACCCCCCCCCCCCCATGCTGCTTGCCCTCACTGAGGGGTTAGAGGTCACAGCACGCAGGGGAGGGTCACTTCATACCCCTACCCTCGGGGCACCCATGTTAGAGTGTCAGCTCTGCTGCACAGCCGCCTCACCGCTCAGCCCTTGCCGGGGGAGACTCCGCCTCAGCGCCAGGCTCGCCCGCCTCAGCAACGCCGCCGCCATGCTGTTGTATTCAGTGCCTACGGGTTGGTGACGTCAGAATCGCGCGCCCGCCTCCTGGAAGGGGGCAGGGTGAGAGATGTAATGTGAGCGCGCACGCGCCAACCCGCTCTCCCTATCCCCCGCACGTGGTGCAGCCCGAGGTCACGTGGGATTATTGTCACCTGGTGCGAATCGACTGACAGGGGGAGGGGCGTGGGTTAGCGCGCCCCCCCCAGCGGGGAAGGGGTTAATGGAGCAATGCTCTACCGGTTACAGCAGGGCAGGGGTTAATGGAGTGATGCGCTGAGGGGTGACAGCAGGGAAGGGGTTAATGGAGTGATGCTCTGAGGGGTGACAGCAGCGAAAGGGTTAATGGAGTGATGCGCTGAGGGGTGACAGCAGGGAAGGGGTTAATGGAGTGATGCTTTGAGGGGTGACAGCAGGGAAGGGGTTAATGGAGTGATGCTCTGAGGGGTGACAGCAGGGAAGGGTTAATGGAGTGATGCTCTGAGGGGTGACAGCAGGGAAGGGTTAATGGAGTGATGCTCTGAGGGGTGACAGCAGGGAAGGGGTTAATGGAGTGATGCTCTGAGGGGTGACAGCAGGGAAGGGGTTAATGGAGTGATGCTCTGGGGGTGACAGCAGGGAAGGGGTTAATGGAGTGATGCTCTGAGGGGTGACAGCAGGGAAGGGGTTAATGGAGTGATGCTCTGAGGGGTGACAGCAGGGAAGGGGTTAATGGAGTGATGCTCTGAGGGGTGACAGCAGGGAAGGGGTTAATGGAGTGATGCTCTGAGGGGTGACAGCAGGGAAGGGTTAATGGAGTGATGCTCTGAGGGGTGACAGCAGGGAAGGGTTAATGGAGTGATGCTCTGAGGGGTGACAGCAGGGAAGGGGTTAATGGAGTGATGCTCTGAGGGGTGACAGCAGGGAAGGGGTTAATGGAGTGATGCTCTGAGGGGTGACAGCAGGGAAGGGGTTAATGGAGTGATGCTCTGAGGGGTGACAGCAGGGAAGGGGTTAATGGAGTGATGCTCTGAGGGGTGACAGCAGGGAAGGGGTTAATGGAGTGATGCTCTGAGGGGTGACAGCAGGGAAGGGGTTAATGGAGTGATGCTCTGAGGGGTGACAGCAGGGAAGGGGTTAATGGAGTGATGCTCTGAGGGGTGACAGCAGGGAAGGGGTTAATGGAGTGATGCTCTGAGGGGTGACAGCAGGGAAGGGGTTACCTTTCAGGAACTTAAATGCTAATGAGGATGTGAAGATGTGCTGTACCGAATCATTCCTTGTGCTGACTGTCTCTATCTGCGTATTGGGTCAGTTCCCGTTAGTTTCTCTAGCCGCGCCAGGGGGCTCAACTGCAGTCCTATGAGCCACCTGTGCTGAAGCAGGGACCAATTAAGCCACCTGTCCTGAAGCTGGGATAGCCTGAAAACCTGACCTCTTGGGTAGGGTGACCAGACGTCCCGTTGTTTTGGACTTTGTCCCTGGACATTTTGTTTTTTTTTATCAGCACTCGCCGCTCGTGCACAGACGCAACATATGGTCACCGCACTTTTGGAAGGGAGGGGGGGGGGAGCCCTGGTTATTGCAATTGAACATCCCTGCTCCAGACCAGGAGACACACGTTCTCCATGGTTTTGATGACTTCATAACGACGGTTTGCGTTGATATTTCAGTATTTTCTCATGCAGGGTGTAGGTGGACATTACATGAAGGAGATTAATAATATTATATATATAATATATATATATATCCACTCCAATTAAAATGGTGTAGGGCACACTTCTGAGTTCCCTCATAGTGCTGTTATGTCCATTTTGGTACTTAGTGTATTTTGTATTGTTCTAGGATACAATCTTTTTTGTGACCTACATTGTTGTATTTGACAATAAATGTATACATGTTCATATTTGGCATAATCCGTGCGCCACTTGTTTCCGAATCGCTGTCTGTGCCACATTTTTGCAGCCAGCATATATTTTTAGTTCTGTACCTGCTGCTCGACTAAAATGTTGAGTCTGTTTTGGGGTTTCCAGTAACGGATCGCACAGCGTTTCTTTATAGAGAGTTATTACGCTGCATCTTTTCTTCAGGGGTGGGCCATCTCCTGTCCGCAAAGGCCACCCACAGCTTAGCTTTTAAGGATATCCCAGCTTCAGTGTGGGTGACTCAATCAGAGGCTCAGTCAAAGACTGAGGCACCTGTGCTGAAGCTGGGACTCATTGAGCCACCTGTGCTGAAGCAGAGATATCCTGAAAACCAGACCAGTTGGCGGCCTTTGAGGACTGGAGTTGCCCACCCCCGTTCTATGGAGGGCTGAACGATGACATCACATTGATATCTGCGACTTCTGTCAAAAAATAAAGACACCAACTCCCTATTTTCTGCAAACATTTAAAACTTCAATATGTTCAAAAAAAGTCAACTACCTTATTTTTTTATTTTGAAAGGAGTATGTAACCGTTGCAGTTACGTCACTTTCCTCTGCTCGCGGTTATGTGATTGCTGTGACCTGGAAGTGCCAAAGGCCCTGGCTGCTCCAGGTCCTGCCACTCGAAGGGTTAACCCTTTTGGGGTGCACGGAAGCCGTAGCTGCTACGTCATGGGGTTGGGCACTCCAGGGGTCCCCACGACATGGTGCTTAAAAGCGTGCTATTTCCCCCCCCGCAGCTTTTATCTTTGTATCTGCTGTTAAGGAAACTGGAGGGGAAGAACTCAGTCTGTTCCTGGGTTAAGGGTCACGTGACCAACGCGATCCGCAGTGAAGGGAAAATGACTGATTCCTTTTCCGGGTTAATGGGGTGCTGGGGTCACGTGACACTGGCCAGGTGGTACCAAAGCCCCAGCCAGCACCCCTGCTTTTTCACTGCACCAATTGTTTTTTTTTTTTTTTACAAACAGAACCCAAGCTGGATAGCAGCACCCCTAGTGGGCGGGGAGTATGGATGGTGCACGAGGGGAATGGTGTATATATAAAGATAGAATTTTGAAAGCCACTCAGTCCAGATGGAGGCAGTTGGCCAGAAAGTCCCCAGATTCCATGCACTCGGACTCATACAACGTCATATAGAAATATGGGCGCAATAGCGAGAAGGTCAGGTATAGTAAATGATCGAGGTAAGAACATGTAAGGTAAACGCTCTTATTGCTAGAAGAACCCCAAACAGATTCAAAGAACCATAAATGTGGTTAAAATGAAAGGAACATTTTATTGGTACATAATGGATAAAATAGGTCAATGTCGCACAGGTGGCGACAGTAGCTGTGGCGCAGTACACAGTAAATCTGTGGTGGCGGTGTATACAGCGAGATACTGTCAGCGTGATGCTAGAACGTATCGGACTGTAGCGCCGTGTTGGGAAACACCGAAGAGCCGAGCCCTAAAACAATGGTTGCTGGGTGGCTACATTAGTAAAGGAATGCTCAAAGTAACTAGCCTCAGGAGACTCCGTATCACAGCCCCACTAAACCTATTGGTAAGGGTTAAGGCCAATACCAGGCACAGTAATGGTTCGGCTATCACGCCCGAGCGAGGATAGTGGTAATTGCTGTATGTCTCGGCGTGCCGGTATGCGTCCCTAGTAGTGGGATAATAGATACGAGTATACTGTACGAAACCGGAGACCAAGGCACACTTAGCCAACAAGGGGGAGGGGAATAACTCGGTAGGTTCCCCCTTCCAGTCCGGAGGCGGCAGCAGAGTGGACCAAATCCTCTGTGGTAGAAACGGTGAGTGTATCGCGTCTGTGCTCTAACGGAGACGGTAGCAGTATGTACTGCTGGCAGCAGTGAACGCCCAAGCTCCTACCACGGTATAAACATTGACGCGAGCTTCCACTCCGCAGCCGCCTCCGCGCCGGTGTACGAAGCGTTACTACCACAGGGATATTTATATTAATATATAGTACTATTGTAGCGTGGCCGTGGAAGGGGGGGATTTGTTAGGCATTCCCTTCCTTTTAGTAGGCTCACCTTGCTTTGCCTCCGGCTCCGCACCCAAGTCCCTACGGATTGATATTCACGATTCCCATCACTGTACCAGGACATTCAAACTGACCCCGAGGCGTTTTCTGTAGCTGCGAGCCCCCATCTTGCTGCCGCCTCCGCGCAGCTGCATGATCACGAATTACTACTATCTCGGTTTCACCGTTCCTACCACGGTAACGGGACATTCAAACTAACCCCAACGCGTTTTCTGCAGCTGCGAGCCTCTAGCCTGCTGTTGCCCCCGCTGGGTTGCACGATCATGGACCGTTGCTACCACGGTAACCCTGCAATACACAGTACCACTGCTGCGTGACCGTGGAAGGGGCAACCAACAGAGTTATTCCGCTCCCACTAGTAGGCTGTGACTTTGGTCTCCGGTTGTGTACAGGCATACCCCGGTTTAAGGACACTCACTTTAAGTACACTCGCGAGTAAGGACATATCGCCCAATAGGCAAACGGCAGCTCGCGCATGCGCCTGTCAGCACGTCCTGAACAGCAATACCGGCTCCCTACCTGTACCGAAGCTGTGCGCAAGCGGGGAGACTACAGAGCCTGTTACAAATGAGTTATTTATATCAGTTATGCACGTATATATGACGATTGCAGTACAGTACATGCATCGATAAGTGGGAAAAAGCTAGTGCTTCACTAAGTACATTTTCGCTTTACATACATGCTCCGGTCCCATTGCGTACGTTAATGCGGGGTATGCCTGTACTTACAAGTATACCAAATCTATTATCCCACTACTAGGGACGCATACCGGCACGCCGAGACATACAGCAATTACCACAACCTCGCTCAGGCGTGATAGCCGAACCATTACTGTGCCTGGTATTGGCCTTAACCCTTACCAATAGGTTTAGTGGGGCTGTGATACGGAGTCTCCTGAGGCTAGTTACTTTGAGCATTCCTTTACTAATGTAGCCACCCAGCAACCATTGTTTTAGGGCTCGGCTCTTCAGTGTTTCCCAACACAGCGCTACAGTCCGATACGTTCTAGCATCACGCTGACAGTATCTCGCTGTATACACCGCCACCACAGATTTACTGTGTACTGCGCCACAGCTACTGTCGCCACCTGTGAGACATTGACCTTTACCCCTTGTATTTTATCCATTATGTACCAATGAAGTGTTTTTTTTTTTATTTAACCACATTTATGGTTCTTTGAATCTGTTTGGGGTTCTTCTAGCAATAAGAGCGTTTACCTTACATGTTCTTACCTCGATCATTTACTATACCTGACCTTGTCGCTATTACGCCCATATTTCTATATGACGCTGAGTGCATGTAATCTGGGGACTTTCTGGCCAACTGCCTCCATCGGGATTCTGTGGCTTTCACAATTCTATCTTGTTTTTTTACACCCAAAAGTTCGCTTACGTGTGGAGCTGTAAGGAACAGAATACATGGTAAAAATTTCAGTAATTTATATCAATTTTAAGGAATACTTTATATACAATGAAAAAAAAAAAAAAAAGACGACATGCATAGTCCAGGTACAATGTGTAAAACAGCATTTTCTTAACAGAAAAAAAAACAAATAAAAAAACCCCCAGAACACTGAATTTGTAATACCATGTACACTTTACTCAGCAAGGAAATAGCTGCGGTTTAGACAGATCCGTCACCACTCGGCTGCCAGGCCCCCCCCTCCGCCCCCCCAATGCGTGGCTGACTGGTCTGGCAGCGAAGAGGTTAACAATGATAACCGGGTAAGAAACGCTCCCGGGTTTGTTTTTTTGCCAATGAGCTTTACCATTCTGTACAATGATTTCCCCAGTCTGTATTATTATTATTCTCCCCTCTCCGGCTCCGCTGGGTAAGACTGGCAGATCGTGCATGATTTACACTTTGATTGCTTGTATTTGTATTTCAGTGTGCATATGTATATAGGCGCGTGTGTAAAATATATATATATATATATATATATATATATATATATATATATATATATATACACACATATATATATATATATATATTACACATATATATTTATACACATATATACATACATATACACACACACACAGAGGCACCCTCCCAAGTTAGCAGAACGATGTCAGCTGTCTGCTTGACGCCCGCCGTTTCTCAATAAAATATTAATAATAATAATAAAAAAAAAAAAAGAAGACACGGCTGGCGGGGCGTTGAAATCGGATGGCGAGGTCTCCCCCTCTAGCGCCTTTGAAAACCGGCGCGTCGGGGGGAATGTCTTGCTGCCGGGAAGGTTTCTGGAAGAGCTTTCTGCAGCCTGGGAATAAAGAAGGTGAGAAATAAACCCCCCCCCCTCCCAAGATATCAGATCTTCACTATGTATTTCTTTTACAGCGTCGCCCCTAAAAACGTCCCACAAAGAACCTCCTTCGGGCACCGATGCATTGAAGAGAGGGGTAAAGAATCCTGTTTTGTTTTCCGGCTCTAGATTTTGCACCTGCGACCCTTTCCTCCCCCCCCAAAAAAACCAGGAGTCCTTGAAAACAAAAGAAAAAAATATATATATCGTAGCACATTTAGACTTCTCTTTTGCGCCAGATGGGCCCGCAACGCGTGGCACAGCAATATACCCAATACCCTGCCAAGCAACGCCTTGCAGGCCCCGCTGGCAGCTAAGGAGTTAATTCCCCCCCCCATGCAGAGGGGACATAAACAAAGCCCCCAAAATTGTTAACCCCCTCGCTGCCAGACACCTGCGACGCGTCCTGCCATCGCAAAGGGGCTGGGTGCCCAAAAATGGCAATTGGCCCAAGGTCTTGTGATTTTGCCCCCCCCCCCAAAGGTTTGCGTTGCGAGTTAGCCCACCTCCCCCACTGCTAGAGGGGAGGAGTCGATGCTCTGCCAGCCTCTCTGGCAGTGCACGGGTTAAATCCTTAAAGAGTAGAGGGCACCGCGGGTCTCAGTCCAGACTGAGGCCTGACGTCCCCGATGCTCAGACCAGCTCTTCTGAATAGAGAGGGGGGGGGGGAGAGAAAGGGTGCAACGTCCATTGTGGGATGGATGACGGGTGGCAGGGGAGATAGATATTTATATATTTATATTTATATATAACAAAAAGAAGGGACATTGGGGTTAGAGGCGACCCCCCCCCCTCCTAGAACAGTTCCAGTCCGCTGCTGCTGCTGCAGTGTGGGTGCTACAATCCCTCCACAAACTTTTCCAGGGTGTCGCCCGAAGTGTCCCCGACAAGGGATAAGTCGTTTGTGAGGGCGCCGCGGTTCGGGGGGTTGAGCTGCGGGAGCATGGCGCTCTGCTCCGGGTTACCCATGTGCCCCTGGTCCAGGGAGGCGCCCATGGAGGCTGCCAGGCCAGGGTGGGGCGAGCCAGTCTGGGGCGAGACGTGGTGCGGGGAGGGCTGCGGTTGGACGCGGGGCGAGGGGCTGGAATGTGGAGGCTGCGACTGCGGGCGCGGAGACTGGGCGGGGGCCGGCGAGCGCACCTGGTTGCTAAGGGAGGTGGCGATTTGCTGTCCCGGGGGTAGGTGGCCAGCCGGAGGCTGCCCTGGCAGGAGGTGCGGCTGCGGGCTCATGGCGTTGGGCTGCCCGGAGGCGGCGATCTGCTGCTTGAGCTGCTGCTGCAGAAGCCGCTGCTGTAGCGCTTGCTGGATGCTCGGCGGTGCCCCTTCCGTGCCCAGCCCCGGTTGCCCCAACTGGTTCAGCTGCCCGATCTGCGTGATCTGCCCCATGGTGCCTCCCTGGATGGAGAGGTGCTGCTGCATGCGCTGCTGCTGCTGCAAGGCTTGCGGTTGCGGGTAGCCTCCCTGGGGCTGCTGGAACTGGCTGTGCGCTGCGATCCCCCCGGCCATGCCTGCTCCGCTCTGCTGCTGCATCATCTGCCTGCGGAGCATTTCGCGGTACTGCGGGCTCATGTTTGCTATGCTGGGGTTGTGAGCCGGGTTCATTAGACTGATGCCCTGACCCGGCGGCGCCTGCTGCGGAGGGGCGCTGGCTCTCTGCACCGCAACCTGCATGGGGCTCATGTTCTGCAGGCTGGGCTGCGGGTCCATCCCTGGCGCCTGTGGCTGCATGCCAGGCTGGTTGGCCACGTATTTGGCAGTTCTCTGCTTGATGAAAGCTGCCATCAGCTGGGGGTTGGACTTCAGGATGTTCAGCACCTGCTGCTGCTGCTGGGGGGAGCTCGGAGACTTGAGGGTGCGCAGCAGGTCCTGCAGGGCGTTGGGCGATATGTTGCGGACTTGCTGTTGAGGGACCCCCTGCAGACGAGGCCCTGCCACTGCCTGCTGCACGGCGGCCATGGGCATCACTGGGCGCTGGATGCTCTGCTGCATGGGAGCTTGCTGGGGGAGCTGGGCCGCCTGCCACTGCCCCGGCTGCATCCCCGCCATGATAGGGGGGCCGCCGATGGGGACAGGGCGTGGCACATTTATGGCAACCTGCTGCATTGTGTTCACTGGCCCCGCGGCCGGGCTCACCATGCCCGGACGTCCGCTGGTCAGGCTGCTGCCGATGTTGTTGACCCTGTACAGCTGCTGCTGTTGCTGCGCCTCCAGCTCTATCTGTCGGGCGGCCTCCACCGCAGCCGGCGGGGGCTGCACGGGGGGCTGTGATGGGGGCACTGCAGGCACCGGGTTGGCCGGCTTGCCCTGCGACACAACGTTGGGGGGCTGAGTCCTAGCCACGGTGGGGAAGCCTGGTGAGGTCATGCCCACGGGGGAAGGCTGTGGAGCTGGCTGGGGGGTCTGCGGGGTGCTGGGCTGCTGGGTGGGTGTGCCGGGCGTCGTTGAGGTAGGGGAGGGCAGGCTCTGCTGTGGCACGGTCCGCGTGTTCATGGTGGCCATGCGTCGCCGCATGAGCTGGGCCTGCTGCAGCCGGTGCTGGATCTGCTGCTGCCGCAGCTTGTGTTTGATGTTGAGGCAGAAGGGCACCGGACACTTGTTCTCCTGGCAGTGCTTGGCGTGGTAGCAGCACAGGGCGATCAGCTGCTTGCACACAGGGCAGCCTCCGTTGGTCTTGCGCTTGCAGCCCTTTGTGTGCTGCACAACTCGCTTCATCTTCTGGCATGAGGGTAGCGAGCAGTTGGCGTTGCGGCACTGGCAGGCGTGCACCAGAGACTGGATGCAACGCTGGATACTCAGCCGCCGGGACTCTTGTGGACTCTTGGACTGCGCCTCGCCCTGGCTGTTGCTCTCATCGTCCAGTCCCAGGCCCCACTTCACCATCTTGTGCTCGTGGCTCTTGGTGTTGTAGCAACTCACGCAGAGGTCGTAATCCTGGAGGGGGGGAGAAAGAGATGGGTCAGGGAGATACACCTCATGCTACACAACCCAGCAAGTGGGGTGTGGATCAAGCACAGAAACAGACGTGGGATACATTGGGGGAATCCTTGATAGAGAAGGATTTAGGAGTGCTTGTAGACAGCAGGCTTAGCAATAGTGCCCAATGTCATGCAGTAGCTGCAAAGGCAAACAAGGTCTTATCTTGCATCAAACGGGCAATGGATGGAAGGGAAGTAAACATAATTATGCCCCTTTATAAAACATTAGTAAGACCACACCTGGAATATGGAGTATAATTTTGGGCACCACTCCTTAGAAAATACATTATGGAACTAGAGAGAGTGCAGAGAAGAGCCACCAAGTTAATAAAGGGGATGGACAATCTAATTTATGAGGAGGGGCTAGCTAAATTAGGTTTGTTTACATTAGAAAAGAGGGGTCTAAGAGGGAATATGAAAACTATATACAAATATATTCGGGGACAGTACAAGGAGCTTTCAAAAGAACTATTCATCCCACGGGCAGTACTAAGGACTCGGGGGCATCCCTTAAGGTTGGAGGAAAGGAGATTTCAACAGCAACAAAGGAAAGGGTTCTTTACAGTAAGGGCAGTTACAGTGTGGAATTCATTACCCATGGAGACTGCGATGGCAGATACAATAGATTTGCTCAAAACAAAGTTGGACTTTTTAGATGGGAAAGGTATACAGGGATATACCAAATAAGTAAACATGGGAACGATGTTGACCCAGGGAGTAATCTGATTGCCAATTCTTGGAATCATGAAGCAATTTATTTTCCCCTTATGAGATATTATTAGATAATATGACACTGGGGTTGTGTGTTTGCTTCCTCTGGATAAATACACTAAGTACGGATATAGGATAAAGTATCTGTCGTCTAAATGTAGCACAGGTTGAACTTGATGGACGTATGTCTTTTTTTCAACCTCATCAACAATGTAACTATATTTTGGGACACACACTGTTGCTATGAAACCCCCTGCTGCCGGGCCCTCACCTCACACACGGTGCAGTGCCAGCGTGTCTCCACGTGGTGCTTGCACTCGTTGCAGGTGTACACGAAGCGGTCCTGGCCCTGCGTGTGCAGCTCCACCAGCATGCACAGCGTGGACCACTTGGAGCGGCGCAGCGAGGAGAACTCCCAGTGCTTGTCGCGGGCCAGCGTCAGGAAGGCGTCCCGTCCGTCCATCAGGTCGCAGCTCAGCATGGGGTCCGGGTCCACGATGGGGGGGAGGGAGTTGATCACGGGCCCCGCGTAGAAGTGAATCACAAAAAACACCTGTGGGGTGGGGCGGGTGGGCGAGAGGACACGGGTGAGACGGGGGAAGGAGAAATGGGAACAAATGGGGAAGGGGGAGATAAACAAGGTGGAACAGTGTGCAGAGCAGAGGGAGATTGCAAGGAATAGGGTGAAATATAGGGTGCCACGGCCAACATACAGTTCATCAATGGGACCCAGCACATTACCATGATGGTGACCACATTAGGACTAGCTTAAGGCTGTGCACCCTCCCACCACATGACACTACCTCTTTATGCTTTTCCATGGTGGCGTAGAGTTTCTGGCTCAGGTCGTTGCACACATTGGGCATTGTGGTCTTCTTCTTGTTGGCCCGGCTCATGCTGCTTTTATTCTTGTTGGTCTTCTTGTTGTTCTTCTTCTTGGCGTTCTTGCTGTCGCCCTGGCAGCCCTGCTTAAGAGACGGAAAGCGGTGTCACCCGGGCGCTTCCTTGCGACGTTTCGAAGCGCTCGGCGGGGCGCCCCATCACACCTGCCCGTGGTAAACCCCACATGCCACAGTACAAACAAAAGCTCCCCACCCCCCCAAAACTCACCATAGCATAAGAATGTGCCATATTTCAGTCACCATGGCATGGGCACCTGCCCTTAGCCAGGATACAATCTCTTGCCAGCTGTCACCAAGATACAATACACTGCCTCCCCTTCCTTCACGCTAAAGATATGAACAACTCTCCAGACCTAGAACTCCACAGGTTGCCCACTCATACAATCAGACCACTCACTGTCTCCCCTCAATGTCTCCCTCTACCCCCACGTTCTCACCATCTACAGCCTCCTCCCCCCTCTCCCCCCCACATTCTAACCACCCACTTCAATCCCCCGCTGCCCCCACGTTCTCTCCACCTCTCTTCTTACCTCGGTGGTCTCGCATGCTGCCGTACTCTCCTCCTTCTTCCTCTCCTCCTCCTCCTGCTCCAGCTCCTTGATACTCTCCTCCAGCACGTTGGGCCAGAAGTCGCCCTCAAAATACGGAAGCTCCTTGGCGCTGGTCAGACGGTCCTCTGTGGCCTGTTTAAAGATGTCCTGTGTGGGAGAAAAGAGGGGGAGGACAAAACCGAGTTAGTCACCTAATTATCATGGCCTCAAGTCACTGGTTGAAACCATTTAGTGGACAGCCCGAAATGAATCCTTTTGCGGCCAGGAGGGCCTTCTCTGCAGTAAGCACGGGGAACAGGAGGACACGGCCTGGCAGCGGGAGCAGAGTGCTCACCTTGTAGTCGTGAATGATTCGCTCAGCGAAGGCCTTGTCCAGCATCTTCTTGTACCACTCCTGCAGGCGCTTGGGCTTGGGGATCTTCTGGTCGGCCGGGTGGCAGTGGAAAATGTAGTCGTCGCCTTCGCTCGGAGGGCAGGCCCAGATGTGACCCGTCACGTAGCTGGGATGGGGAAATATATATATATATAAAACATTCATCCAAGGAAGGTTCTCAAACTGTGATGAATGGTACCGGTTGAAACGGTCCCTGAGGCCATCTACATATGGACCCCTTGATCTGGTTGCCTTTGGTAGGGAAGGGGGCGTCTATGAAGGCCTTTAAACCTCTTGGCCTAACGTGATCTCGTTGTGTATATAAATACGCCGCCTCTGGCGGGATAGGGGTAGGCGGCGTGGCCTCTCACCCGAGTTTCTTGACGTATTCCAGGTAGCCAATGAGGATCTCGTGGTACACAGCAGTTCGGAGGCTGCGCGGCCGGAAGAAGTGAATGCTGTCCAGGTAGGAGATGTACACACGTCTGCAGGAGACACACAATATAAAGTCAGGGAGGGTTACTCCACCACACGGGTCCCTGCCTCCCCATAGCCTCGTGCAGTAATTAAGGAACGCTCATTTCCCAGAATCCTCTGCTGCAGTGGAAACAGCGTATGCTGTGTGATTATGGGATAAGACAGGTTTGTGGACCGATTTAGCACATATCGCGCTCACAGGTGTTTTTTCTCATGGCAAACATTAGATATTGTTGTTTTAATATATATATATATATATATATATATATATATATATATATATATATATATATATATATTGGATTATTTGTTTACTTACCATCAGTATAAGCTAAATGTAGAAATAAAGCAGCTCAAAGTGTGTGTTATAAATACAATACACACATTAAAGCAGTATTCCCACCTGGGAAATTCGTTTCTTTTTTACATAACTGGGGCCAGGGAGTTCTCTAGTGACAAACCGTGACCGGTACGCATTCCTCCCCCCATGGCACCAAAAAGAAACCGTTTCAGCCTTGGAGAGCTCCCTGGTTCTGAATCCTTAACGTTGGTGGAGAACGGGCGGTCACCTGGTGTTGGGCAGGGGGCAGTCGGAGCCGTACTCTTGCACGTGCATGCCGAAGAAGCACACGTCCACGCCGTCTATCTCCTCGAAGGCGAAGAGTGCTTTGGTGCGGTACGGGAAGGACTCGGGCATCTCGCCTGTGTCTACAAACCTGGGAGGGAGGAGGAGCAGAGCGTGAGACTCTGGGCTCGGCTCTGCCAGGGGTCACAGGGCCAGCTGGCATGCAACCCCTCCATTACCCCCCTTACACTTCCTTCAAAGGGATTTCTTTTAGAAAGACTCCGTCCCCATCTGTTTTGTTAAAGAAGGAATAATACTACTAATATATATATATATATAGATGTATATATCAGCATTGCTTGAGGCCCAGCTAGCAGTGAATGGGTTAAAGCAGCAATACATGCTGTTTTTTTACATTGGATTGAAGCAGGGGGTCTCTGGAGCTCAACCCCTAATTTCCTCTCTGGGGACCCCCTCCTTCCAGAGACTTCTGTAGGGGGTGGCGGCGGCCGCTCTGCTAGCAGAGTTTGCATAATGGTGGCGTTGCAAAGCTCCCGCACCCTGCCGGCCAATAAAAAGCCGCGGGGTCATCAAGCTCAGCTTCCTATTGGCCCACGAAACGTGGGAACTTTAAACCCCGGCTAGCTCAGCCGGAGCAGCTACCGGCACCGCCTACGGAGGTAAGGATCTCCGCAAACAGGGGGTCCCCAGAGTTTAAATCAATGGGGTTCAGCTGCGGAGACTCCCTGCTTCAAACCTGTGTTGCAAAGGGGTACATTAAACATGGCCTGAATTGCTCCTTTAAAGCGACGCCTGAAGCCCTCAGTACATGGAACATGCCAGCCCCACGTTCTGCCACGCTGGTTCTACATCTCACGCTCCGTTTCGCCGCGGTTTTGGGGCCCTTACCTGGTTTTCATGCCAGATTTCACCTCCACCGTCTTGTCCGAGCTCGCCACCACCCGGACCGACACCTCGCCCGCCTCCGGGTGGTTCTGCCGCCGCAGGAATTTGTTCACGCGGTCTTCAAGGTGGTTTCCTAGTCGGGTGGTTTGGAGTCCTGCGGAGAAGGGCGACAGGGCAGATAAAACCCCCTTTCTCTGGCGGAGCAAAGCTGGCGAGGCCACTGCCTACTCGTAGGTGTGGGCAGCGCCACATTACTAGGGGCACAGAAATAGGGCCACGACTACCAAGCGGTGCGATTCCGCAAGGTGTCTCACGGCTTAGCATTGGTTAGTACACATGGGCCAGTTATGTTCTGCAGCACCGCAGCAAAGCGTAGTGTGTGTGGGTCTGGTTACCGTGGGCTTCCCCACCGCATTCATATCCTGGCCGTGGTATACGCACGGAGCTGCCACCCTGCAGAATAGGACTCGGGTTACATCTGTAACCAACCAGGGGCCATGCGGTGCCAACCCAATGGGGCTAAGGCGCGGGGTCTCCACTCCAGTCCTCAAGACCCCTCCCCCCCCCCCAACAACTCAGGTTTTCAGGATATCCCAGCTTCAGCACAGGTGGCTCAATCAGTCCCAGCTTCAGCACAGGTGGCTCAATCAGTCCCAGCTTCAGCACAGGTGGCTCAATCAGTCCCAGCTTCAGCACAGGTGGCTCAATCTGTCCCAGCTTCAGCACAGGTGGCTCAATCTGTCCCAGCTTCAGCACAGGTGGCTCAATCAGTGGCTCAGTCTTTGACTGAGCCACCTGTTCTGAAGCAGGGATATCCTTAAAACCTGACCTGTTGGTGGCCCTTGAGGACTGGCGTTGGCCGCCCCTGGGTTAAGGAGTCTGACGGCAGCCGTCCCAAGTACACAGGCAACAAAAAAAAGCAAAAAGGGGTCTCACGTTTGGCGCAGAACTTGTTCTCTTTGCGCGTCCGCACGGTTTTCTTCAAGCAGTTGTCACAGACAAAGCTGGAGAGGGGAAAGGGAGGCGGTCAGTGCTGGAGAAGGTGTAACAGGAGCTGAACCCTCTGAGGGGTGCCAGGGTCCCTTGGGCTCATGGCAGTCACATGACCACGGCGGCCATCTTGCAGGAAACAGGAGATCTGTTTGCTCCCTGGTTAGATTGTGTCCTGAGCTCCATGGGAACGCAGGAGATGATCTAAGCCCTTTGAGCAAGACGTAGTGACTTTGTCATGGGGCCCCCCCAGAGTGCCAGTCCTCATGACGTTAAGACTTTTCCTTGGGGCACTCAATGGGTTAAAGATGCGTTGCGTTTTGGGGGGGAAGCTGGGGGGTCCCAGAGATAAACCACGTTGATTTCAGCTCCGGGGGCCACCTGCTCCCGAGATACTTACCTGTAAAGGTGCTGCACGACTGGGCACCCAATATGGCTGTTTAAAGGTCCTGCGGACCAATAGGAAGCAGCGACGTCATCCCTTGTGGCTTCCTATTGGCCGGCGTGACGTGGGACCTTTAAACAGAACAGAGATACCGGCAGCACTTTCCGATGTGAGGATCTCGGGGAGCAGGGGGCCCCCTCAGCTGAAATTAGCACGGTTCAGCTCCGGAGACCCCCTGTGCGTGTGTATGTATACACACACACACACACATTCTCCCTAAGGCTTTAACACATCATGAGACCGCGGTTAGAAACTCATTTACTGGCTTATACTCTGCAGTTCTCAAAGATTGGCCGCTATGTCAGGGAGACTTTGGTTTTCAGTTTCCTATCCCAGAATCCTTTGCTAGTCTCATCTGTGTGGTCGGTTTACTGGCTTCTCCCTTCTAAGGCTAAGGTCCCGTTGCACGCGTCCGCACGGCTGGCTTGCTTGCCGGCGGCGCGTGCAACTCACTGTACCGCGATCTGCGGTCTACAGGAAACTTTTGTTGGAGTGGGGGGCGTGGCCAAACGGGTCGGGGAGGGCATGGCCATGACGTGAGGGGGGCGTGGCCATGACGTGGGGGGGGGGGGGGGGCGCGGCCATGAAGTTTTCCCTCTTCCGTGTTTGAAAAACTTTGCTCCCATTGGCTAGCAATAGTTGGCTTGCCATTGGTTGATGTGAGCCAGTCTATGATTGGCCCCTTCGCGTACCATGTGACACGTCGCCGCAAGAGAACATCATTCTCTTGTGTCTCCTGCTGGCTGACGCGTCACAGTATGTCGTCAGTTGCAAGTGAGGAGGGGCTGGGACCGGATCGTGAGTTCAAACCGCAGTGGTAAGTTGCGCTCACGCCGCCGCCCGCGCCAACGGGCGCAGCGGGCCCCAGCCCTAAGCAAGGACAGTGACATCAGCAGAGCGGGAATGGAGCATCATCGGATTCTGCCTGCCATGTTGTTCTATCCCAGACAACAGGAGCTCGCTCACTTAAGAGGTGTCCAGGGAATTGGAAGAAGGGACTTTGCAAGGATGGTGTCAGGGCAGGGGCCATCTGCAAAAGTGGCTCTGCAGGGCAGGGGCCATCTGCAAAAGTGGCTCTGCAGGGCAGGGGCCATCTGCAAAAGTGGCTCTGCAGGGCAGGGGCCATCTGCAAAAGTGGCTCTGCAGGGCAGGGGCCATCTGCAAAAGTGGCTCTGCAGGGCAGGGGCCATCTGCAAAAGTGGCTCTGCAGGGCAGGGGCCATCTGCAAAAGTGGCTCTGCAGGGCAGGGGCCACCTGAAAACGGAAGGATAAGACGTGCAGAGAGGATTGCCACTTTAATGCAGCCTTCCCCTCAGCCGCCGGTATGAGTAAGGCGCAGTGTATAGTTTGTGAGCGTCGTAGTGCGTGATGTCGCTCACGCAAATTCTGTGTATAGCGGTTGCGTGGCGAGGAGGCGTGTCACGTGACGTCGTGCGCAGTTCGCCCTCATTGGCTGAACCGCGCACGTGACCCGGCCGTAGTGCGGCAAACACAAAAGGGAAAGCCTCCTGGAGAATCGCGCAAGCTTTATGGCCGGCCTCAGAGGTAAGGCCTTTAGTTGGGGCGCACGCGATGTCGGGGGGAGGGGCACGCGCGCCTCAACTATAAACGCAGCCTAACTCAATGTTAGCCCCTTACCCCCCGAGCACGTCCCTCGCTTTTATAGAAAATATTTTTCTAGTGATCGTCTTAATCTCGAACGTCTGATGTTACCACAGTAACACTTACACTGCGCTGGGATTAAGGATGGCGGCCATTATAACCGCCCGGACACTTAATATTTCAAACGCTTTCAAATCTCCTGAACAGAGCATTGAATTTTTTAAATTAAAACAGTGTCAGAGAAGACGAGACCTACAACCGACACGTCCCCCCTCCCTACCCCCCTGCGGCCGACGCGTCATCCCCCTCCCCCTGCGGCCGACGTGTCGTCCCCCTCCCTACCCCCCTGCGGCCGACGCGTCATCCCCCATCCCCTGCGGCCGACGCGTCCCCCCCCCCCCCATCTCCTGCGGCAGGGTGGTGGACTTACCCAGACGGCCAGATGGTATCGTAATGCAGCACGCAGATCTGGTGCATCTTGCGCCCGCACTCCTTGCAGTCCACAGACCTGCAGCGGATACACAGGGACAGGGGGGCGGAGAGCCGGTTAAAGTTTGTGAGCACAGAGGGTGGGGGTGAGACATTTTATAGGGGGACTTCGTTAAAATGATCTGCGGGGGGTAGAGATGGGAAACGGTATGCAGTCTCCCTGGGAGACTGCAGATTAGGGAGGCAAAGGGTTTAGGGAGTAAGGCTCTGCAGACCAGAGAAGGAAGGGGCTCGGGGGAGCAATGCTCTGCAGACCAGGGAGAGAAGGGGCTTAGGAAGCAATTCTCTGCAAATCAGAGAGGGAAGGGACATAGGGAGCAATGCTCTGCAGAACAGGGAGTGAAGGGGCTCGTGGAGCAACGCCCTGCACCCAAGAGGAGAGAAACAGCTCATGCAGCCAAAGATGGAGCTCATAGCGCAACGCTCTGCAGGCTCCAGCAGAGAAAGGGCTTATGCAGCAATGCCTCGCAGACAGACCGGTCCCGATGGAGCAATACTCTGCAGACTACCTGGAAGAGGAGGGGGCGGAAGTGGCAATGCTCTGCAAAGTGATTATCACTAGACGATGGCTACTCACGGCTCAGTATCCAGCAGGTCATTTTTCTTCTTCTCAAACTGGTCCTTGGAGATTGTCCTGGGAGGGGAAAGAGATTAAGTGTCGCTGGCCCTGCGTGTCCCACAAAGCCATTGGTCCCCCCTCCCCCACCGCTACGCCTGGGTTATAGCCACACGCGCATGCCCACGTTAAGAGGGACTAAAGCGGTGGCAGATATTTACATTTTGTTCATCTGAAAACATCGCCTCCCATTTTGTTCGTCCACCAGTCTGAAATACACGTCATGCGGAGTTAGCATCTGTCTCCTGGGAGGGTGGGAGGGCGGGGATTAGTGAGGCCAAAGAAGAGAGAGACAAATCCAGGCACATTGCAAGTCAACGCCCCTCTCCCTCCCCCCACAAGGTAACCCCCCCCCACAAGGTAACCCCCCCCAACAAGGTAACCCCCCCAACAAGGTAACCCCCCCAACAAGGTAACCCCCCCAACAAGATAACCCCCCTCCAACAAGGTAACCCTCCAACAAGGTAACCCCCCCAACAAGGTAACCCCCCTCCAACAAGGTAACCCTCCAACAAGGTAACCCCCCCAACAAGGTGCATAAGGAAGGAGTAGGTCTCAGATGCCCGAGTGAGACCGCAGCACGTGGCTGTCAGGGTGGTTCAGTGGCCACTAACACTGCCCTGGCCAGAGAACAGCATTGTGCAGAACGGCGATGGGGGAAGTAGCCATGATTACTACAGGGACAGCAGGCAGACAGTCAGGCGGGCGTCAGGCGGGCACCGCCCCTTCAGGGTCACACATGCCTTTTAAAAAGGTGCAAGTTATGATGTTTAAAAAAATAAATAAAAATGTAACACCTGTTTGAAACGGGGGGCCTGTGGCGCTGAACCCCCTTCATGTCAGCTGCAGGGACCCTCTGCTGCCAGAGACACAGACCTCTGAGCCGGTAGCTGCTCCGCCTGAGCTAGCTGGGGCTTACATTTTAAAGGTCCCGCGTCACGTGGGCCAATAGGAAGCCAAACCTGATGATGTCACGGCTTCCTGTTGGCCGGCAGGGTGCGGGAGCTTTGAAACACTGCCATATCGTGAACCCTGCTAGCCCAGTGGCTACCGGCGCCCCCTACGGAGGACCTCAGACTCGAGGCGAGAGGGGAACGGGAGGGCCGAGACCAGGGTATATATACCACTAGCTGGCAATGCAATTGTAGCAAATGTATACCAATATTTCATTTCCATGGCTGTAAAGTTCATCTATAGCAGGGGTCTCAAACTCAATCCTCAAGGGCCAAAAGGCCAGATTTCTGTGCTTCAGCACAGGTGGCTCCATCAGTGACTCAGTCAAAGACCACCTGTGCTGAAGCAGGGATACCCTTAAAACCTGACCTGCTGGTAGCCCTTGAGGACTGGAGTTGGCCACCCCCTGCACTGATGAGCTTTGGGTAAATGATTTGCGTAACATAAGCGGGAAATAACGTGTGTAATCTTTATACCAAATGTGTCTTTACTATAGTCAGGCCGTGGGATATAGCTTTATTCCTGTCTTTACTATAGTCAGGCCGTGGGATATAGCTTTATTCCTCTCCTTCACTGGAAATCATTTTGTTGTGAAATATTGGGCGGACATGGACACGGACACACCTCTATTATTAGGAAAAGCGTTTGTGTATCATTATTTGATACCTTTTGTTCCCTTAGACTTTATTTGGGATTAGTTATTTCATTTAGTATATATCACAACGTATCTACAGTAGAGTGCACACGTTCTCACATTTATTTTATTTATAACTGTCCGGTACCTATCCCTCTATTACAGGACCCCATACCCTATAACTGTCCTGTACCCACCCCTCTATTACAGGGACCCCACACCCTATAACTGTCCTGTATCCATCACTTCTCTATTACAGGGACCCCTCACCCTATAACAGTCCTGTACCTATCCCTCCTTTACTACGGGGACCCCTCACCCTGTAACTGTCCTGTACATGTCTTATAATTACCCGAAACATATCCACCCCGCTCCTCGCATGTACATCTGCGCATTTAATTTACAACACAAGACAGACATTGCGCGGTGGATTAGCGGTGAAGCTACTTACGTTTGTGGCTGGGACGGGTCATCTCCGAGGGTCACGTTCTCACCCTGGATATCCGTGAAGCATTTTTCACAGAAGTGATACCTGCGGGTAGAACGCAGAGTTAAGAGCAGCGTGTTTGGCTGAATGGGCAGATGGGTGAACACAACATCAAACTGAACGCTCAGCACAGTCAGAAGCCAATATCTGGCGGCTTCTGTTTCCTTAGAAATTAGATGCAAATGACCTTTCATGGGGCCCCTGGATGGAAGAGACTTTGTTAATCAGGTATTTTCTTTACCCTTTATCACACCCTGTCCTTATCAGAGAGCTAATAAAGATAAGGGGAAGGGGAGAGAGGGGGCTTTGCCCGTGCAAACTCTAGTTGAACATACACTGACATCGGACCAAAGGGAGCAGCCAGAGGAAATCACCCCCTCCCACGTCTCAAACGTTAAAAAATTATTAATAATACGTGTGGCAGATTTGGGTAAAAATGCATCACTCACCCAGATGTGACCCCCTTAACCATGTCACTGCCATTAGTACACTTTGCCCCTAGGAGGGACTGACCCCTTAACCATGTCACTGCCATTAGTACACTTTGCCCCTAGGAGAGACTGACCCCTTAACCATGTCACTGCCATTAGTACACTTTGCCCCTAGGAGGGACTGACCCCTTAACCATTTCACTGCCATTAGTTCACTTTGCCCCTAGGAGGGACTGATCCCTTAAACATGGCACTGCCATTAGTACACTTTGTCCCTAGGAGGGACTGACCCCTTAACCATGTCACTGCCATTAGTACACTTTGCCCCTAGGAGGGACTGACCCCTTAACCATGTCACTGCCATTAGTTCACTTTGCCCCTAGGAGGGACTGACCCCTTAACCATGTCACTGCCATTAGTACACTTTGCCCCTAGGAGGGACGGACCCCTTAAACATGTCACTGCCATTAGTACACACTGCCCCTAGGAGGGACGGACCCCTTAAACATGTCACTGCCATTAGTACACTTGGGTTCCAAGAATACAATTTTTTTAAAGCTTGAACAATCTCCCTTTGGTTTGGTTTCCAAGAGGGACTCTAAATGGAGGGGGAAGGGGCGAGTTTGTCAATTTTGTTCGCTCGTCCTCAACAAGGTAATCCCCTTTATTCACACGCCACGCCCCCCCCCCCCCCCGCCCTGACGCGTGACGAAGGGAACAGGATAAGGACAAGTGATCGGAAATATGAAAGCAGTACCCAGCCGATCTTCAAGTTACAAGGATTAAATACTCATTCAAAATAATTATACCGGTCCAACGTTTTAATAGGTTTAACTTCAAACAGCAATCCACGCTACTCCCCGTAGGAAATGAAAATGTACCACTGGAAAGGCATTTTGCACCTGGTTTTCACACCCCCTCCTTGCATTCTGTAGCTGAATTATATATATTAGTGGCTGAAAGTGAACCTCCCGGGGAGGTTAAAATGGCCGTTGCCCTTTAGAACAACAGAGGTGGTCATGGTAACAGTGATACCAATCAAATACAAAGGAGAAACCTCAGCAAACCCCCCTTGGGGACTTGTATGTATCTATATCGTTATGTACAGTGTTCGACAAACCTATACATTTGCTCGCACCGGGCGAGTGGATTTAACCCCCGGGCGAGTAAATATTGGCCCAAGCAGCACACGTTTGGTACTAGGTGGCGAGTAGATTTTTTTGTGTGGCGAGTAGATTTTTTGGTGATTTGTCAACCACTGGTTATGTATATAGCTCCCACAGTGTACTCCGCGCAAGAGAGACAGTGCAGGGAATTATAAGAATAAGAGCTGCGAGGTCAGACAGTAGGAGAGGAAATCCCTTCCCCGGAGAGCTTACAATCTAAGTGGTATGTTGGGAGAGTTACAGAGACAGCAGGTGAGGGAGTTAGTGCAATAGGTGGCAGTGCCTGGCCTTGATGGTGGGTAAGTGCAGTAGATGGCAGTGCCTGGCCTTGATGGTGGGTAAGTGCAGTAGATGGCAGTGCCTGGCCTTGATGGTGGGTAAGGGCAGTAGATGGCAGTGCCTGGCCTTGATGGTGGGTAAGGGCAGTAGATGGCAGTGCATGGCCTTGATGGTGGGTAAGTGCAGTAGATGGCAGTGCCTGGCCTTGATGGTGGGTAAGTGCAGTAGATGGCAGTGCCTGGCCTTGATGGTGGGTAAGGGCAGTAGATGGCAGTGCCTGGCCTTGATGGTGGGTAAGTGCAGTAGATGGCAGTGCCTGACCTTGATGGTGGGTAAGAGCAGTAGATGGCAGTGCTTGGCCTTGATGGTGGGTAAATGCAGTAGATGGCAATGTCTGGCCTTGATGGTGGGTAAGTGCAGTAGATGGCAGTGCTTGGCCTTGATGGTGGGTATGTGCAGTAGATGGCAGTGCTTGGCCTTGATGGTGGGTAAGTGCAGTAGATGGCAGTGCCTGGCCTTGATGGTGGGTAAGTGCAGTAGATGGCAGTGCCTGACCTTGATGGTGGGTAAGAGCAGTAGATGGCAGTGCTTGGCCTTGATGGTGGTTAAGTGCATTAGATGGCAGTGCCTGGCCTTGATGGTGGGTAAGGGCAGTTGATGGCAGTGCTTTGCCTTGATGGTGGGTAAGTGCAGTAGATGGCAGTGCCTGGCCTTGATGGTGGGTAAGTGCAGTAGATGGCAGTGCCTGGCCTTGATGGTGGGTAAGTGCAGTAGATGGCAGTGCTTTGCCTTGATGGTGGGTAAGTGCAGTAGATGGCAGTGCCTGGCCTTGATGTTGGATAAGTGCAGTAGATGGCAGTGCCTGGCCTTGATGGTGGGTAAGTGCAGTAGATGGCAGTGCTTGGCCACGATGGTTGGTAGGAGTGACTGTGGGTGTAGGACAATAGCCATGAGTGCAGGCTATTGGGATGCTTCATTTAGAGGTCAGTTTTAAGGTGCGATTTAAAGGTGGGGAGAGACGGTGCTTGGCGTATACGGAGTGTGTGGGTGTGCCACGGGTAAGGGGCGGTGAGGGGAAAAGGTTTTAAAGGTAAGAGAGAGCAGTAGAGTATGAGTTACAGGTAGAGCGCAGGAGACGAGCAGGGACATACAAAGAGATAAAAGCTGATATGTAGGGAGGAGCAGATGAGGGGAGAGCTTTGAAGGTAAGTAGGGGAACTTAGTAGGTGATCCGGAGCTTGGTGGGAAGCCAGGAGAGGGTATAAGGAGGAGATGAGCAGGGACTGTTTTGGGGGAAAGTGAAATGATTCTAGCAGCAGAATGTTGGATAGATTGCAGGGAGAAAGTTGTGAGGCAGTGAGGCCTGTTAGCAGTATGTTACAGTAACCCAGACGGGAGAGGATAAGGGCGATTTTTTTTTTTTTTTGTGGGATTGCAAATGACCTCTTGCACGTAGGCTGCACCTGTATGAACCAAGTAGGACACTCTCTCCCCAGGGCTCACCTGTTCTGATAGCTGTAGTAGGCTGCGTCACGGGGGATTGTGCACAGCTGCTTTCCGTAGCAGCAGAGCGTCTGTGGGGAGAACTCGAACTGCAAGAGAAAGCAGAGAGCGTGAGAGGAAGAAGAAGGGACCCCCCCAAACCCCCCCCCACCCCCATGTACCAGCAACGCCCTTCCCACAAAATTACGCATTGCAAGCTGTTCTGGGAGTAATAGGATGACATGCCACAGTCTGTCCTAACAATGCACCCCAAGTCTCTAGGACAAGGGGTCTGCCAGTGCAATGCTCTGCCGATCTCTAAAAAGAGAGGGGGCTCCCGAGAGAAGCGATGCGTGAGTGAAGGGGCGCCGTCCGGTGACCCCATCGCTTCCACTAATAAGGGATTCGGTGCCAGCCAGATTGAATAGATAGCACTGGATCTTTACAGCCAGAACCTAAGCGCCTGGGAGCCTTGCCAGCCTCGCCCCTCCCAGTGCTGGCACCTCCGATGCCAGCCCCCCGTACCTTGCGCCCGCAGCAGTAGCCCAGGGACTGCATGACGGGGTCTATTTCCTGCTCAAAGACCTCGGCCAGCTTGGAGCAGAACTTGTACACGCGGGACGTCTTGCGGTTGTACAGCCAGGCATTGTTGAACATCAGCCACACGTCGTCCACGTACTGCCACGGCTCCTGGTACTGCCCCGTGTCCAGCTTCCGCTTGATGGTGGAGAGGTCCATGGGGCTCTTCACGATGTCAAAGTAATCCTGCAACGCAGAAGGGAAACACTCTGTGTCACACGGAAACAGAGCCTGGCACCTATAGGACTGGGTTGCTCAGTGGATTAGCACACGGAAACAGAGCCTGGCACCTATAGGACTGGGTTGCTCAGTGGATTAGCACACGGAAACAGAGCCTGGCACCTATAGGACTGGGTTGCTCAGTGGATTAGCACACGGAAACAGAGCCTGGCACCTATAGGACTGGGTTGCTCAGTGGATTAGCACACGGAAACAGAGCCTGGCACCTACAGGACTGGGTTGCTCAGTGGATTAGCACACGGAAACAGAGCCTGGCACCCATAGAACTGGGTTTCTCAGTAGATTAGCACAGGAATACAGAGCCTGGCACCCATAGGACTGGGTTGCTCAGTAGATTAGCACACGGAAACAGAGCCTGGCACCTGTGGGTTGCTCAGTGGCTTAGCACAGGGATACAGAGCCTGGCACCTGTGGGTTGCTCAGTGGATTAGCACAGGAATACAGAGCCTGGCACCCATAGGACTGGGTTGCTCAGTAGATTAGCACAGGGATACAGAGCCTGGCACCTGTGGGTTGCTCAGTGGATTAGCACAGGGATACAAAACATGGACAGCTACAGAAGAGCAGGAACATGGAGATTTGCACCTACAGGACTACGGGGCTCAAAGTACAGCCACAGAGATGGCACCAGCAGGACTATGCCGCTAAAGGTACCCGTGTACTGGGGCTGGTGAAGAGAGAGAGTTTGGTAGTCTAAAACATATGATCGAGGCCGTTTGGCCGTGACCAAATCTCCGGCGGCGTTTAACCGCTACTCGCCTCGCTGCCGAGACCTCCCGCCGCCGGCAAGGTAAGTCCTTAACCTTACCCTAAAAAGTGAACTGTGTAACTAGCTTCCCTATTCCATCCTTGGGGGCTAGTTTACACCGTTGTGTACCCTTCCGGTCACGATTTTCCATCGTAACCGGCATCCACAGACGCCTACAGGGGGCTTTCCTTCCACACATGCGCACTAGCTTTGGATACCACACCACTACCCGCATACATGCGGAGGCGATTCCTGCAGCAAGCGCTACAGAGTGAGTCCCAGCGCGCGGGATCTACACATGAACGGAACTGAAACTGCCCCGAACTGTTGAACATTTCGTAGACTCGGACACGCATTTATCCTTACTTACATGTAAGTTATTTTATTGCTTCATTGTTTAATACATTTACAATTTTTCCTTACCTTGGTGCGCTCCTGTGATTTTTTTCTTACCCTAAGAAACCCTAATCTTAACCCCTTCACCATTATCCTAGTAAGCTTAACCCCCTTACCCAAAAACCCCTTCCCCTAAACCCTAACCCCTTCCCCTAACCGCTAAATTAACCCTTACATTAATTTACCTTAGCGGAGTGCTGCGGGTCTCTCTGCGGCCGAACGCCGGCAGAGACTTGGTCGCGGCGAGATGCCTGCGACCAAATGTCCTATTCTGGAGTTTGGCATGTAACTGGCCTGGGCCGCATGTAATAGGTGCACGTAGGGGGCCTGAGCCGCATGTAATAGGTGTACGTAGGGGGCCTGGGCAGCATGTAATAGGTGCATGTAGGGGGCCTGGCAGCGCAGAGGGTTGGAGTGGGCAGCATGTAATAGGTGCATGTAGGGGGCCTGGCAGCGCAGAGGGTTGGAGTGGGCAGCATGTAATAGGTGCATGTAGGGGGCCTGGCAGCGCAGAGGGTTGGAGTGGGCAGCATGTAATAGGTGCATGTAGGGGGCCTGGCAGCGCAGAGGGTTGGAGTGGGCAGCATGTAATAGGTGCATGTAGGGGGCCTGGCAGCGCAGAGGGTTGGAGTGGGCAGCATGTAATAGGTGCATGTAGGGGGCCTGGCAGCGCAGAGGGTTGGAGTGGGCAGCATGTAATAGGTGCATGTAGGGGGCCTGGCAGCGCAGAGGGTTGGAGTGGGCAGCATGTAATAGGTGCATGTAGGGGGCCTGGCAGCGCAGAGGGTTGGAGTGGGCAGCATGTAATAGGTGCATGTAGGGGGCCTGGCAGCGCAGAGGGTTGGAGTGGGCAGCATGTAATAGGTGCATGTAGGGGGCCTGGCAGCGCAGAGGGTTGGAGTGGGCAGCATGTAATAGGTGCATGTAGGGGGCCTGGCAGCGCAGAGGGTTGGAGTGGGCAGCATGTAATAGGTGCATGTAGGGGGCCTGGCAGCGCAGAGGGTTGGAGTGGGCAGCATGTAATAGGTGCAAGTAGGGGGCCTGGCAGCGCAGAGGGTTGGAGTGGGCAGCATGTAATAGGTGCATGTAGGGGGCCTGGCAGCGCAGAGGGTTGGAGTGGGCAGCATGTAATAGGTGCATGTAGGGGGCCTGGCAGCGCAGAGGGTTGGAGTGGGCAGCATGTAATAGGTGCATGTAGGGGGCCTGGCAGCTCAGAGGGTTGGAGTGGGCAGCATGTAATAGGTGCATGTAGGGGGCCTGGCAGCGCAGAGGGTTGGAGTGGGCAGCATGTAATAGGTGCATGTAGGGGGCCTGGCAGCGCAGAGGGTTGGAGTGGGCAGCATGTAATAGGTGCATGTAGGGGGCCTGGCAGCGCAGAGGGTTGGAGTGGGCAGCATGTAATAGGTGCATGTAGGGGGCCTGGCAGCGCAGAGGGTTGGAGTGGGCAGCATGTAATAGGTGCATGTAGGGGGCCTGGCAGCGCAGAGGGTTGGAGTGGGCAGCATGTAATAGGTGCATGTAGGGGGCCTGGCAGCGCAGAGGGATGGAGTGGGCAGCATGTAATAGGTGCATGTAGGGGGCCCGGCAGCGCAGAGGGTTGGAGTGGGCAGCATGTAATAGGTGCATGTAGGGGGCCTGGCAGCGCAGAGGGTTGGAGTGGGCAGCATGTAATAGGTGCATGTAGGGGGCCTGGCAGCGCAGAGGGTTGGAGTGGGCAGCATGTAATAGGTGCATGTAGGGGGCCTGGCAGCGCAGAGGGTTGGAGTGGGCAGCATGTAATAGGTGCATGTAGGGGGCCTGGCAGCGCAGAGGGTTGGAGTGGGCAGCATGTAATAGGTGCATGTAGGGGGCCCGGCAGCGCAGAGGGTTGGAGTGGGCAGCATGTAATAGGTGCATGTAGGGGGCCTGGCAGCGCAGAGGGTTGGAGTGGGCAGCATGTAATAGGTGCATGTAGGGGGCCTGGCAGCGCAGAGGGTTGGAGTGGGCAGCATGTAATAGGTGCATGTAGGGGGCCTGGCAGCGCAGAGGGTTGGAGTGGGCAGCATGTAATAGGTGCATGTAGGGGGCCTGGCAGCGCAGAGGGTTGGAGTGGGCAGCATGTAATAGGTGCATGTAGAGGGCCTGGCAGCGCAGAGGGTTGGAGTGGGCAGCATGTAATAGGTGCATGTAGGGGGCCTGGCAGCGCAGAGGGTTGGAGTGGGCAGCATGTAATAGGTGCATGTAGGGGGCCTGGCAGCGCAGAGGATTGGAGTGGGCAGCATGTAATAGGTGCATGTAGGGGGCCTGGCAGCGCAGAGGGTTGGAGTGGGCAGCATGTAATAGGTGCATGTAGGGGGCCTGGCAGCGCAGAGGGTTGGAGTGGGGATACAGAGCACAGCGCTCAATCCTTTTTTCACCCACTCCAGGTGAGAACAGGAGTAAAATAAAAGGTCTATAGATTCAACGACCGCATTGCCGAAACCAACAGAAAGGAACACAGGCCCTGGACGTGGCCCCCTGTGTGCTACTTACAGGGATTCCCAGCAGAAGAGGGTCCACGGGCTGACGGAAAGGTAAGGACTCCGGATCTTGCCGATACAGGGCTTCAAGGGTGGGCATCAGAGCCTGGCGCAGCTCTTCTGGTTTAAAGACTGCAACAAAGACCAGTGACACCAATTAACCCCATATATTCCCATTGGCATCTCCAGCCTTGCACAGACCGGATAGCCGCCAGGGCGAAAGACGGCAAGAGACTCGAGCTTGTTACGTACTCTTCTTCCGCGGCTGCGATGGGGACGTGGACTGAGGAGTCGTATTGTTGCTCGAGTTGTCCTCCTCTTCCTTGGCCTCCACTTTCAATTCCGGCTTCTCCTCCACCTCCATGGGCGCCTGCTTCCCATCGAGCCCGTCGCCTGTCACCTCCTTCCCTTGAGAGCACAGCTCTTCCTCTACCTGCAGAGGTAAGGGAGGGAAGACCGGAGCTTAAAAAGGAGACCGGTCCTGGAGGGAACCGAAACGCGCCAAAAACGCGAAACGCGTTTCGTAGGCTAACAAGAGCTCTTTGTAGATGAAGTAGACGTTCACCTGAAGGGGAGGACCAGCGAGGTTTGGAAAAGCTCTGGGTCATGGTATATCACCAGATCTACAAAGAATGGTCTCCTGGGTTTATTGAAAGTTATCCTGAGCCATAATAAATCCAACATGAAAACCATGTTTTACCAACTGCTTTTGGTTAGGATTTTATGTCATAATGTGGGGCGGGATTTAACACATGGGAGAATGTAGATATATCCTCCGGACGGAGGTCTTCGACCGAGCCTCTGATTGAGCCACCTGTGCTGAAGCTGGGATATCCTGAAAACCTGACCTGTTGGAGGTGCTTGAGGACTGGAGTTGAGCCCCCCTTGGTTAGCGTGTGGTCTGACCACGCTCCCACAGGATGATGTATGCGTGATTATTGTCCAGTAGGTGAGACAGTGGTGAATGGACATCTATTGTTTACTTCCCATTTGTTTATGCTTAATAGCCTAATAAAACGCGGTTCATTTGTTGCATTCGCATGCACCAGCGCTCTCTCCATATGTTTGCACTGCTCTCTAAACTGGATGCAGCCCATATTTGGAGTGACATCCCTTCTGCATGGTCTAAAGACGCAACAATATGAGGTTGCGCTATGATTATGTAGGATTCCTATGATCATTTTTTGTAAGCTTTTGAATGGTTTACGTTGCTTTGGAAGTGGCGACACTGACAGGAGCCACCACGACCCCGCAGAGGCGAGCCACGAATCGGAAAGCAGCGCAGGAACTTTGGACGCCCCTCTTACCTCCGTTTTGGGCTCCGCATGGTCCTCACAAGGCTCTGGCTCCTCCACTTTGATCTCTGCCTTGATCTCCAGCATGGGGTGGTCGGGTGCCGGCTGGTTGTCAGTGCTGGCGACGGAGGCTGGGGTGGGCACCCGGTTATCAACACTCGCAGCCGCCTGGGATAACTGAGGGACACAAACACACGGGACTGTGAAATGACAGCAGAGTTACAACCACGGGTCCTCCATGTTTCAGGAGGGTCAAGGGTATTGCAAAAAGCACAGAATTTGATGGTAGACCAGAACTACTTGGCCAATCCAGTCGGCCCACTTTCCCATCGATTTGATCCATCGTATTTAGGGTATCCTGTCTACCCCAAGCATTCTTCTATTCCCATATTAGCTTCTACCACCTCTCTTGAATCCACCACCCTTTCGGTGAAGTGCTTCCTCCCATCTCCTCTGATCCTCCCGCGGCAGAGAACGACCACTTGTTCCAGCGCGCTTCGCTATCTCTGAAATATGTTCCTCTCCTGCACTTTGCTGCAAGCCCTTTATGAATGTGAAAGTTTCAGCCATATCCTCCCTCTCCCTTCTTTCCTCTAAGCTGCCCCTTTTAAGGTAATGTAGTCTTTCCTGGTCAGTCTTATGCTGGAGATCAGTGGTGTGCAAGCTTTTTTTTTAAGCTGCAACCTCTAAATGCAAAATGTCCACTACGCCCTCCAAAATGGACGCAAGCCGTCCCTTTCATATACTCGTATCCCTCAAGGTATAACAACTGTGTTGAATAAATCCCAATCCCTCCTCTTCACACCACTTCCTAAACCCACACATTGAAGTCTCTGGTGTGCAGAGTCCTGCTTCCCCACTCCTATATACTAGCAATACCTCTGAAAATGACACGGAGGATACTACCTGCCTAAGAGCTGTCCCTAACCCCCCCTGCACTATCCTAATCTCATTCCTAGACAGGTCATTAGCTCCAAGGGGGACACGGATATCTACCTCTCCCTCCCGTTTTGCTGCCATAACAATTCCCAGAATCCACCCCCTGTCCCTCTGAGCTGTAGCTTTGGCTAGGCATCTTACCTCCCTCTCCCCCCTCTCTACCTGCCCCCAAATCTATACCACTTACAATGGAATCCCCCAAGAGTTGCCGCCTCCTTTGCTGGGATCCTATTTTTCTTCCTATTAATTGCACAACCCCGCACCTTCTCTCTCACTGCAGTTAGTGCCTCGGTGGGGCAGTTAGTGCCTCGGTGGGGCAGTTAGTGCCTCTGTGGGGCAGTTCTGCCCTGCTAGTGCAGCAAAGAAGTTGAGCAGTGGCACAGATTAAGGGATGTGCCAGAGATCTACAAGCCCCACCCTCCCAAAGCCAACAGTCGTTCAAACTCCTTGTGTAAAACTCAGATTGGTGATCAACCTGGAAACTGTTGGAAGAGTTTACACTGCTCCCAACACTTTGCTACAAACATGGTTACTAGTGTCAGGGGCAACAAGTGACTTGCACAGAGCTGAGGAGCAGGAGGTGGTTGATGGCACACATGGTACTCACTGGAGTGCCAGGAGCTGGCACGTGCACGGACGCTGGCTGCAGCAGAGAGGGTTGCGGGGTGGGCACAGACTGGCTGGACACGGGAGTCTGAGGCTGCGGAGTGAGTTGAGCCTGGGCCGCTGCCTGCACCGTGGGGGTGCTCTGCGTCTGCGTGGCGTTCGGGACGGAGCCTGGCGTGGGGGCGGGTGTCTGCCCGGCAGGGGTCAGCGGAGTGGATGGCTGGGCGGGTGCCACCGGCTGGGGTGGGGTCATGCCTGTCGGGTGCTGGATGGGCGGCATGCCAGCCGCGGCGTTGACGGAAGGCGAAGTCTGATGTAGGGGAGACTGGGAGAGCGCTGGGCGCAGGAGCTGGCCTGTCTGCGGCCCCAGCATGTTCATAGAATTGCTGATGGGCAGAGATGCATTGGGCGTCTGTCCCTGCTGGCAAAAGAGCAAAGTTACAATCTGGCAGTCACACCCTGTAAATCCCACATTGGGCCCAATCTGAGGGTGCACTTTGTCCACCTTGTTGCAATTTGGACAGCAAAAGTTTAATATTCCATGTTACATGTACAGTGTGTGCACATGTGTGCGTGTAAAGATAATCAATGCAGTAAAGACCAGCACTCCTGTAGATGTTTAACAGGGATTTTATTAGTGATCGAAGTTTCTGTCCCACGCCTTTGTTGAGAAATTGCTTTATCTTGATAAAGGTCCTTGAGTGCGACTGAAACATGGATCACTATTACAATCCGAGTGCTGCTGGTCATTGCTGTATTTACTTCAGAAGCCTGGGCTCGTGCTGGCCTTCCAGATACCCGTGACAAGATCACCAGTTTTCACGAGTACTTCTCTCCTACCTACCTTTGAATGCATGTAAAAGGTACACGTTTCCTTTACTTCTCTTTCCCCGAGTCCATCCATGGCCACACGCGCGCACGCGCACACACACACGCACACACACGCGCGCGCTGGGGTAGGGCAATGCTGACCTACTAAGGTACATATCCTCCCGCCCTACATTTTCCCATCAGTTAACCAAGCTGTTGAGACAGGAAACAAAAAGATCCTTTCCCCCCATTGCCTCATAGGGAAGGTATGAAAAACGCTCATTGTATGATAACATCGCCTTTTCCTCCTGTGTATAAACAGTACTTCTCCATTTTCAGGATGGGTGTGGTCATGGATGGACTCCGAGAAAGAAATAACGGCAAGGCAATTTCTACCTTTCTCCATCCTCCCCCGTGACACCACACACGCACACACACACTTGTCCCCAAGCAAAGCTCTTCTTTCACTAGTGTCCGAAGAACGTTTCTTACAGAATCTCGATTCTTCAGAAGAATTCCATATATAATGCCCCAAAAAAGTATTGAATGAAGCCACCAGGTCTCTCTTTTCGAGTGATACCCGAGCTCTAAGTACCCACGAAACCTCCATGGTGGAGTAAGCCCTAATCTGAAATGGACATCCCTTCCTCATCTTATACATCTATTTATTCATCTGGACGTAGAAGACAGTGAGGCCATCAAAACCCATCCTTGGACCCTGGAACAATACAATCAATCAATCTGAATGCCTGAAGTGTTTAATCTGTTCCACGTACTATTTCAAAGTTCTGACAGCATCTAAAACTACACAAAGATATATGTCCCAATTTAAAGATAGTCGGATAACACATTGGGTTTAAATTGCGGAACAATTTTCATAATAATTTTGTCTGTGTGTAGGATGAAGTAGGGAGAAACGTAAGACAGTGCTTGTAATTCACCTACACTTCTAGTGGCTGTAATGGCCGTTGAGAATACACTCTTCAAAGTTAGCCATCTATCCGAAAGCTTGTGTGACGGCTCAAAAGTACTTTCTTAGAATGCATTCAGGACTATGTTATAATACCATGGAGTAGTGCAGGACCTTATTCTGGGTCTTAACTTCTGGACCGCAATCATGAATCTCTTGATGTAATCATTGTTAGAAAATGAGTCTTGGAAGAAGATTCCCAGAGCTACAGTTTAAGTCTGAAATGGCCAAAAGTCTGCTTGTTAAAATTCCTAAATTCCGGGAATGTTCTTATCCTAAGGATCCAATCCCTTATTACAGAACTAGGGAAAATAGGCACTCAATACATAGTAATAAACCCTTGAGATACTGGGATTGTAACATTGTGTGGACGTTGAAGAAGAGAAAAAGAAAACGGAGCACTACTTCCAAGCAGATGAGTCAGGCAGAGAGCGTACCCATGAAGAAAAAATATCAAATTTAATGGAACATTAAAAAAGCAGCATATTTGGGCAAAAAACCCACACCTACGCGTTTCGAGCAACGCTCGTTATCATTGTGTGGACGACCTAGTGAAAAAATCCAGATGACCTCTGGAGTCCCCTTTCAATTTTCAGGAGCCAACGCTAGATTAGGGTAAATAACCGGGCATTGTGAAAGTACTGTAGGTCGTTTACCATAGTTTGACAATTGACATTGTCTCAAGGTCTGCAACTATGTTCTCTTCTGTCAAGTAGGCGCTAGGACACATACATCTGTTGCCTCCTCATCATGTTAGAGCCATCTATCATGGGTATCGGAGAAAAAAAATATAGAGGCCAGTGGATAATTCCAAGGGGTTGACATGGCATCGAACAACGGATTCTTCACACCAAGTTCTTCAGCAAAAGATCGGAACCTTGCAGCCAACTTCCAACTCTCTGTAACTTTGAGAAAACATCTCTATCTTCAGAGACCATTCTCCTGGATTGATTAAATTGGGACTTAAAAAGTCCACTGATGTATTCAACCTCCCATAACTTAACTGCCGGAAAATACTGCATACTCAACTCTGGCCATTAAAAGATCTTGGATACTTTCCTCTTGGTTGGCTGACTTCTGGAACCTCCGTTTGGTGAGGTAGGCTACTGTAGTCTCATGGTCCAAAAAAATTCTTAAGACGGTTGTTGATCGACAGGCAGGACAACGGTCTTCTGGCATACTGCTCTGATCTCCAGAATGCTTATAGGAAGAGCCTTTTCCTCCACAACGATTGACCCTGTATGCATATGTCACCCCTAGTCTTGAGACTATGGTGATGGCATCTTAAAATATCATTATCCATTGTGGTGTTCTCATCTTCTTCCTCTTAATAGGTTGCTGCCAATTTAACATCACCTTAAACGTTCCCTTGTCTACTAGGATAGCCTTATTGGTTACTGGGTGTTTTGGCAACTCTGATCTCAACTGGCCAAAATGCTGTTACATTGAAGTCTGAGGTGGAAATGCCCCCAGGGTACTACATCCATGGCCGAAGTTAACCTCCTGAGAAGAAACTCTTCAAATCCACGGTATTGCCTGGATGAGTAAATCATGTAGTTAAAGCAGAATAAAAATATTATGTCGCCGGATACTTGCTATCACTACTAATAAACCCTTTGTAAAGCTCCATAAACCTGTCGCTATTCCAAAAGTGGAAGTGCTTGCCCAGCACGCAAAACCAGAGAGATCTCTAGTGAGAAGTCCTTATCGGAATGTGAAGATGTTCATCATCGAGGTTGATTGAGGCCAAGTACTCCACCTCTAACAATTATTCCATTTTGAATGGTCTTGTCCGTAACCATTTGTTCACATATTTCAAGTTTTAAATTGCCCCAAATTCCCCCGATTTGGGCACCACAAAAAAGTTTCCGTATATTTCATTTCCCTTCTGGGATCCTGAGTCCCTGCTTATTACTCTCTCCAACTGGAACTTGTGTATTGAGTCCAGTAAAGCTCTCTTATGGCAATTTTCCTGAACTCCAAGCATCGCACCTATCTATGATCTGGTAAGCCCAGGCATCCGTTATAATCTGGACACAGTATTCCTTGAACTAAGACCCTTCCCCCTACAGCTGGAATGTTCAACGATGGGAGGGGGGTTGATCACGTTTACTAGAAATGGGCAAATGTGTCAAAATTCGTCCCCCCCCCCCCCAAAAAAAAATAAATCGATTTGCGGCCGAATATTTGAAAATGAAGATGGTGTACATAATTATGAGCGATGTATGAAATTTGGAATGGGGTTTTCAGGCGAGGGGGGGGGGGGGAGCGGGGGATTAAAAGATAGGCACGTATTTTACCAGAGTCTCACGTCTCTAAGGTGGGTTTGAGGGGATATACATATATTATTATTATTATTATTATATTATATATAGCACTTGGAACTCTAGTAAAATAGGTCTAGTTCTCTCTGGAACTTCTGGGTGAATCGAATGTCAGCGTGAATGGTGGCGGACAGGTGAACTGCATACATTCGAAAGAAGGTCGAAGAATGTTCTCTCTTTAAACCAAGCCGCGAATATCCGCACCTGCTAAAAAAACGCCACATTCGTGGCGAAAGTCTGTGAATAATTTGCTCATCTCTATTGCTTACTCCTTTCCTCAGCAAGACAGATTTCGAACCGAACAGGCATGGAATGGTCTGCAGGGTTTGTAGCTCTTGTATTCTCGAAAGAAGTTCGAAACCTGTTAAAGACTGATCTTCTAGGCCTCTTCTCCTGGGAGGTAGGAAGTGCACAAATACAATCTAATGCTTCAACAGAGAACGGACTTGAAGCAAACTTGTTAGTCGAAAAAACGTCTGCTGTCCAGGACCGAAGCCATAGCGACCTTATAGCAGACATTGTAGTAGACTTCGCCAACAATAGAATAGCGGCAAAAGATGTATCACACAAGAAATAAACCTCGCCTCCCTTGTGGGAGAACAATCCTCGAGTATCTACTCACACCAGTTTCCAAACGTTATTCTTTCCTTGCAGCCGAGATCTTCAGGGTTCCACGAAACAGACCATAGCTGCCTTATAAGCAAGACCAATAGTTCTATACTGTTCTCTATGCAAACACTCTATTCTGCGGTCCATTGGATCAGAGAAGGAACCAGAATATGGTCCTGAGGGCAACTTTCACTACTGCAGGATCCAGTCAGACACGGTGAGGATTAAAAAGCCCCACCCCCCCCCCACACGTGAGTGGAAATAGCCAAGATTCAATGATTGCCATCCAACCAGCCATGCCGGTCCATGGGGCAGGTCCCAAACATGTGTGCAAGACCTCTGTGTCATGGTGGCGTGCCCTGCATCGGACCCAGCAGCACAGGAGTCCTTCCTGCTTCACGGCACACTTCCATGGCTAGTGGCTCTGTAAGCTCCGGGGAACTTTAGGAGCTGCTCCCAGTCCTGCAGCTCTGACAGTGGCCCCCAAGGACGGTCTCGGATAATTCGCCACCGCAACTCTGCCACAGGCACTTCACCGCCGTTTAGCCGCCAAGGTAACCCCTAATGTTAACCCATTAACCTCTGACTATAAAACCCCTCCCCTTAAACCCTAATGCAAACATTAGTCTTTACCCTAAAACCCCTAACCTAAAAAGCTTAACCCCTTACCACAAAACCCAAAAGTTAACCCCTAATGTGAACACTAATCACTTGCCTTAGGTGGCTGACTATCCTTGGCGACTGAACGGCAGCGGTGAAAGGTCCCATTCTGCCCTAGAACACCTCCGTCACCGCTGCAAACAGAAAGGTAGAAGCAAGAGTCCCAAACATGCATCCTCCAAGTACAGGGCTGGACAAACCACCGACTGAAGGATGGAGGGAGGAGGACATGTACCTCCGTCGGTCAGCGTTGTCCCACCACAGCTGGGAGGAGACAAACTCCCCACGTGTCTGGTCATGGGGATAAGACACAAAGAATTGTATCTTTTACCCCTTCACTGCCAGAGGGGCCTGGAATGCTCTGCAGTCCCTTCTTGCAGCAAAGTGGTAATCCCTTCCGAGAACCATGTTAAAGGGATAATCCCTTCCTAGAACCATGTTGAGAGTAATCCCTTCCTAGAACCATGTTAAGAGGGTAATGCCTTCCTAGAACCATGTTAAGAGGGTAATGCCTTCCTAGAACCATGTTAAGAGGGTAATGCCTTCCTAGAACCATGTTAAGAGGGTAATGCCTTCCTAGAACCATGTTAAGAGGGTAATGCCTTCCTAGAACCATGTTAAGAGGGTAATGCCTTCCTAGAACCATGTTAAGAGGGTAATGCCTTCCTAGAACCATGTTAAGAGGGTAATGCCTTCCTAGAACCATGTTAAGAGGGTAATGCCTTCCTAGAACCATGTTAAGAGGGTAATGCCTTCCTAGAACCATGTTAAGAGGGTAATGCCTTCCTAGAACCATGTTAAGAGGGTAATGCCTTCCTAGAACCATGTTAAGAGGGTAATGCCTTCCTAGAACCATGTTAAGAGGGTAATGCCTTCCTAGAACCATGTTAAGAGGGTAATGCCTTCCTAGAACCATGTTAAGAGGGTAATGCCTTCCTAGAACCATGTTAAGAGGGTATTGCCTTCCTAGAACCATGTTAAGAGGGTATTGCCTTCCAAGAACCATGTTAAGAGGGTAATGCCTTCCTAGAACCATGTTAAGAGGGTAATGCCTTCCTAGAACCAGTGAGCTATGGCATTTTTAATTGATAAAATACAGGAGAAATATTTTGACTCCAATATTTTTTTGAAAGGCCTCCATCACCTTGATCTTGCTTACCTGCGACACTGCAGCCTGTGCTCCTGTCTGCCCCAGTCCCACGCTCAGAGCCCCGCTGCCCGTTAGGAACTGGCTCTGCTGTAGGAATGGGCCTTGCGTTTGGGCTGCACCCATTAGGTTGTTAGCGTGTGGTCCCATCATGCTCTGCGGCTGGGACATGCGGGAAGGGGACATTGCCATCTACGGAGAGTGGAGAGGGTCTAAAGTCAATGATTAAACACTACAATGGTCAAGCAGAGCGGACTTCATGTTCATGTTCATGTTGCAGCCAGCACCCACAAGGATGGCCACTACTTAGACCTGGTTTTCACTAAAAACTTTTCTCTCTCTGATTTCTCCATTTCCCCTTTTCCTCTCTCTGACCATTACCTCATCTCATTCTATCTCGCTTCTCCCCTTCTCCACCTCCATCTACCCCCCGGTTCTGCAGAAACCTGCGCTCTATTCACTTACCTGACTTTGAGTCCACTTTAAGCTCCACCCTCTCCTCTCTCAGCTCTGCTACAGACCCTGACAACCTGGTCAGGAACTACAACTCTGCCTTGTCCTCGTCTCTTGATCTACATGCCCCGCTTTCTCTCTGCCGCACTCGCCCTTCTAACCCTAGACCCTGGCTAAATTCCCACACGCGCATGCTGCGTTCCTCCACTCGTTCCTCTGAACGCCTCTGGAGGAAGTCTCACACTCTCGCAGACTTCCTTCACTACAAATTTATGCTATCCTGTTTCAACTCTGCCCTCTCGCAAGCTAAACAAGCCTATTTTTCTGCACTAATCAACATGCACAAGTCTAACCCACGCCGACTGTTCTCTGTCTTTGATACTCTACTCAAACCACCCTCAGCTGCCTCTCCTTCCTCCATCTCCGCTCAGGACTTTGCTGACTATTTTAAGGAAAAGGTGGAATCCATACGGCAGAACATCCCCTCTGTTTCTTCCTCCCATCCTACACCTCTTCCTAACTCTCCTCCTGCCTTCCTTGACTCCCTTTTTCCACTGTCTCAGAGGAGGATGTGTCGCTGTTGATCGCCTCCTTTCACTCTACCACTTGCCCTCTTGACCCCATTCCCTCCCATCTCCTAAAACCTCTAGCTCCTACTATAATCCCTACGCTCACACACATTTTTAACTCCTCCCTCTGCTCTGGAACCTTTCCATCCTCCTTCAAACATGCAACAGTCATACCATTACTCAAGAACAACAAGCTTGACCCTACCTGTCTTTCTAACTATCGACCTGTCTCCCTCCTGCCTTTTGCCTCTAAACTCCTTGAACGTCTTGTATTCTCTCGCTTGCTCCATTTTCTCAACACCTATTCTCTCCTAGACCCTCTACAATCTGGCTTCCGCACTGCTCACTCCACCGAAACAGCCCTCACTAAAATAACTGACGACCTCCATGCTGCCAAAGACAGAGGTCATTACACTCTGCTCATATTACTCGACCTCTCTGCAGCATTTGACACAGTGGACCACCCTCTTCTCCTCCACATTCTCCATACTCTAGGTATTCGGAACAAAGCTCTATCCTGGATCTCATCCTACCTCTCCCATCGTACTTTCAGTGTCTCTTCTGCTAACACCTCCTCCTCCTCTATTGATCTCTCTGTGGGGATACCCCAGGGCTCTGTCCTGGGACCTCTTCTCTTTTCTCTGTACACACTCTCTCTAGGTGACCTAATAACATCTTTTGGGTTTAAATATCACCTCTATGCCGACGACACACAAATATACTTTTCAACACCTGTCCTTACACCTGCTGTACAAACCAAAGTTTCTGAATGTCTCTCTGCTATATCATCCTGGATGGCCCTTCGCCGCCTTAAACTCAACATGGCTAAAACAGAGCTCCTTATACTTCCTCCCAAACCTGGCCCTACTACCTCCTTCCACATTACTGTTGGAACTACAATCATTCACCCAGTAGCCCAAGCACGCTGCCTAGGGGTCACACTCGACTCCTCTCTCACATTCGCCCCTCACATTCAAAACATTTCTAAAACTTGTCGCTTTTTCCTCCGCAATATAACAAAGATACGCCCTTTCCTCTGTTGCTAGACTGCTAAAACTCTGACTCAGGCCCTCATTCTCTCCCGTCTTGATTACTGTAACCTCCTGCTGTCCGGCCTTCCTGCCTCTCACCTGTCTCCCCTACAATCTATCCTAAACGCTGCTGCCAGAATCACTCTACTCTTTCCTAGATCTGTCTCAGCATCTCCCCTCATGAAATCCCTCTCCTGGCTTCCGATCAAATCCCGCATCTCACATTCCATTCTTCTCCTCACTTTTAAAGCTTTACACTCTTCTGCCCCTCCTTACATCTCATCCCTAATTTCTCGTTATGCACCATCCAGACTCTTGCGTTCTTCTCAAGGATGTCTTCTTTCTACCCCCTTTGTATCTAAAGCCCTCTCCCGCCTTAAACCTTTCTCACTTTCTGCCCCACACCTCTGGAATGCCCTTCCCCTCAGTACCCGACTAGCACCCTCTCTATCCACCTTTAAGACCCACCTTAAGACACACTTGCTTAAAGAAGCATATGAATAGCACTGTGGATATTCTGAACACGATACATAAAGCTTGGCCCCCTGCAGACGCACTTACCAGAACTCCCTCCTACTGTCTCTGTACGTTCTACCTACCAATTAGACTGTAAGCTCCTCGGGGCAGGGACTCCTCTTCCGAAATGTTACTTTTATGTCTAAAGCACTTATTCCCATGATCTGTTATTTATATTATCTGTTATTTATTTGATTACCCCATGTATTACTACTGTGAAGCGCTATATACATTAATGGCGCTATATAAATAAAGACATACAATACAATACAAGATTTAATAGATGTGTTCACCGTCAAAAGTGGGAAACTGCTAAACAAATTTATACAACTAATGTAACATGTGCATGTATACTAGGGAATAACCAACTACAGGCATACCCCGGTTTAAGTAAACTCACTTTAAGTACACTCGCGAGTAAGTACATCTCGCTCAATAGGCAAACGGCAGCTCACGCATGCGCCAGTCAGCACGTCCTGAACAGCAATACCGGCTCCCTACCTGTACCGAAGCTGTGCGCAAGCGGGGAGACTATAGAGCCTGTTACAAATGCCTTATTTACATCAGTTCTGCACGTATATGACGATTGCAGTACAGTACATGCATCGATAAGTGGGAAAAAGGTAGTGCTTCACTTTAAGTACATTTTTGCTTTACATACATGCTCCGGTCCCATTGCGTAGGTTAATGCGGGGTATGCCTGTATACATCACCCAACAAGGAACCTGGATAGAAGGCAACCAGGAACCTGCATAGAAGACTCGGCACAATCGGTATCATGAAAATATAGGATGCATAATAGTCCAAATGTGACACCAATGTTTCGGTCCCCTATGGGACCTTCATCAGATCTGATAAAGATCCCATAGGGGACCAAAACTGTCACATTTGAACTACAATACATCCTATGTTTTAATGATACCTATTGTGCAGAGTCTTCTATCCAGGTTCCTGGTTGTCTTCTATCCAGGGTGATATACATTTGGTTATTCCATAGTGTATGTGCACATGTTTACATTTGTTGTTTAAATTGGTTGCGTCATTTCCCACCATATATATATTACATACACAACAAACAAATAACTATACACTCACGGCTGGCACTGAGCCCATGTTGTTCATTTGCGTAGGGTGGTTGAGCGGGGATGCTGCCCGGGGTCCCAAGGCTGCTGAAGGCATCTGCACGTTCCCGATAGGCATGGTGTTAAACTGATTCATTACTGGAGGCCCACCACAAAGGGGAGGAACACAAACACAACAAACATGCTCGTTAGCAAGCGCTAATTAATAGCTAGCCTTCTGGGAGTTATTCATTATGAAAAGATAAAAGAACTAAATCTGAGCTCTGGGGAATGTGTCCCTGCAGCTCATATCTAGGCGAGACACTTAATAACTAAATAAGTCAAATAAATTAATTAAAAAGAAAAATAAATAAATAAAGATGCAGACCAAGCAATATCCTACATGTGTTTTTTTTTTAGAAATCAGTTCTGTACTATAATGTATTTTCTCAAACAACTGAATGAAATTTTTAATGTATTATAATATAACAAGCATTTTTTGTTTCTATAGCAATCATTTACAAAGTCACATCCCCTTCCTCTTCTGAAACTCTCTGGCACACCCCTTTTTGAGCCCTGCCCTCTCTCTAGCAGTGCACCAATTGTATCTAGTGACTGCCTGGTCACATGATCTTCCCCACAGAACTTTGCATCTTTTTTTCCTCGTCTGCTGCACTGACAGCCATTTAGTGAACCCCCGAGCCGAATCTTCGCCGATTGATCACAGGAGAACGTATCGATCGGCAATTTAGCGAATTACTTATCATTGTGTGAGGATTGTATTGATGCACATATTATAGGGGGTTATTATTATTATTATTTTGTGTTAAATGGCAGCTTGGACTGCTGCTTTAATGCAGGGTTCTCAACTCCAGCCATCAAGTCCCCCCCCCCCCCCTACAGGTCAGGTCTTCAGAAAATCCTTGCTTCAGTACAGGGGACTCAGTCGAAGACTGAGCCGCCTTTGCTGAAGCAGGGACCGAGAGCCACCTTTGCTGAGGCAGGGATATCCTGAAAACCTGACCTGTTGGGAGAGTCTTGAGGACTGGAGTTGAGAACCCCTGACAATGCCAGATCGGTCCTCCTGTCTGCATGTAATTCTGCACTCAACAGTGGGCTACAGATCCCCTCCCTGCCACCAAGTTACTGGGAAGTAGAAGGGATAGACTGTATTAGCCATAAGCAGTGTTCGACAAATCTATACATTTGCTCGCCCCGGGCGAGTGGATTTAACCCCCGGGCGAGTAAATATTGGCCCAAGCAGCACACGTTTGGTACTAAGTAGCGAGTAGATTTTTTGTGTGGCGAGTAGATTTTTTGGTGATTTGTCAACCACTGGCCATAAGATTCTTGCTACTATGCAGTTATGGATGAACATGGTGGCTCTTCCGTCTGTCACTGTCACCCTGCAAAAGGACAGCAGACTGGGTTGCATTACCTGGGGACACCTGCATACGACTCATAGTAGGCACAGTAGACAGGGGCATGGGACCATCTACGCGAGAAGAGAGATTACTTTGCAGGATCAAAAATAATAACCTTGCAATGTTTAATAAAAAAGCCGATCCTTAACCAAACCAACCAACAAAAGGTCACCTCATCTAGCATTAGCCCCCATAATCCAATGCTCTCCCAGGTACTCACTGGCTGGCCGGACAGGCTGTGGTTGCCCCAACGTAGCTGCGGTCTGCGGGAGGCTGGGGGTCTGCGTTCCAGGCGTTTGTAAGGCCACCTGGCTACCCAGAATCCCCTGTTTCTGCAAGCGAGACCTTCGCTTCTCTTCCAGCTCCTTCTGGATCTTGTAGATTTTCTCAGCCAGCAAGTGGTAATATTCATCCTGAACAGAGACACAAACCCCAAGGTCATAACTGAAATTAAATAGTACGGTCTGAGGCAACCTTGAGAATCAATATGTGAGCAAATATTGTGTGGTGTTAAGGAACTGCAGTGTGTCATGCAGTAACGCGGGTCAGGACATGCAGTGATAGTGTGTGGTGTTAAGGAACTGCCGTGTGTCATGCAATAACGCGGGTCAGGACGTGCAGTGATAGTGTGTGGTGTTAAGGAACTGCAGTATGTCATGCAGTAACGCGGGTCAGGACGTGCAGTGATAGTGTGTGGTGTTAAGGAACTGCAGTGTGTCATGCAGTAATGCGGGTCAGGACGTGCAGTGATAGTGTGTGGTGTTAAGGAACTGCAGAGTGTCATGCAGTAATGCGGGTCAGGACGTGCAGTGATAGTGTGTGGTGTTAAGGAACTGCCGTGTGTCATGCAGTAATGCAGGTCAGGACGTGCAGTGATAGTGTGTGGTGTTAAGGAACTGCCGTGTGTCATGCAGTAATGCGGGTCAGGACGTGCAGTGAGTGTGTGTGGTGTTAAGGAACTGCCGTGTGTCATGCAGTAATGCGGGTCAGGACGTGCAGTGATAGTGTGTGGTGTTAAGGAACTGCAGTGTGTCATGCAGTAATGCGGGTCAGGACGTGCAGTGATAGTGTGTGGTGTTAAGGAACTGCCGTGTGTCATGCAGTAATGCAGGTCAGGACGTGCAGTGATAGTGTGTGGTGTTAAGGAACTGTCGTGTGTCATGCAGTAATGCGGGTCAGGACGTGCAGTGATAGTGTGTGGTGTTAAGGAACTGCCGTGTGTCATGCAGTAATGCGGGTCAGGACGTGCAGTGAGTGTGTGTGGTGTTAAGGAACTGCCGTGTGTCATGCAGTAATGCGGGTCAGGACGTGCAGTGATAGTGTGTGGTGTTAAGGAACTGCAGTGTGTCATGCAGTAATGCGGGTCAGGACATGCAGCGATAGTGTGTGGTGTTAAGGAACTGCAGTGTGTCATGCAGTAATGCGGGTCAGGACGTGCAGTGATAGTGTGTGGTGTTAAGGAACTGCAGTGTGTCATGCAGTAATGCGGGCCAGGACATGCAGTGATAGTGTGTGGTGTTAAGGAACTGCAGTGTGTCATGCAGTAATGCGGGTCAGGACGTGCAGTGATAGTGTGTGGTGTTAAGGAACTGCAGTGTGTCATGCAGTAATGCGGGTCAGGACGTGCAGTGAGTGTGTGGTGTTAAGGAACTGCAGTGTGTCATGCAGTAATGCGGATCAGGACGTGCAGTGATAGTGTGTGGTGTTAAGGAACTGCAGTGTGTCATGCAGTAATGCGGGTCAGGACGTGCAGTGAGTGTGTGGTGTTAAGGAACTGCAGTGTGTCATGCAGTAATGCGGGTCAGGACGTGCAGTGATAGTGTGTGGTGTTAAGGAACTGCAGTGTGTCATGCAGTAATGCGGGTCAGGACGTGCAGTGATAGTGTGTGGTGTTAAGGAACTGCAGTGTGTCATGCAGTAATGCGGGTCAGGACGTGCAGCGATAGTGTATGGTGTTAAGGAACTGCAGTGTTTGTTGGGTCACAATGGTATATAGTTGGTGCTTCCGCACATATGGCCACACCGGCTAGCATCAGGAACGTATGTATATATGTTCCCACAAATGCTTGGAGACAGCCTTTCCTACTGCAGTACGGAGCCCCGTATGGATATAGGGGATAATATATACCCTGCTGTTGGCCGATTCATACATATCCCCCTCGACTTTCCTGGCATATGCCACGAGGTTCTCCATGCGACGATCCTTCAGGGCGGCGGGGTCCGGAGTGGGGAAGATAGCTTGTACCCTGCACGGAAAGCCAGGCACACACCGGTTACCATTTACACTGCAGTCCCACTTAGCTGACCTAAAACACCTTTTTTTTTTGCACACTTGGCCATGTAAATGGCGTCGGAGTTATCGGAGCAGGAAGACATCTGCGGTCTTTCTTCTCTCTCCCTCTTAATACACATTGTAAGTAATAAAACAAGGGTTCCCTCAGAAAGGCTCTGTCTCTTGTTACCACGGAAGAAGACAGCAGCCTGTTTAAAAGCACGCCATTTTACAAGCAAATACTGCCACGGAAAGGAAAGCATCACCGCGGAAAAGATAAAAAATTTAAAAAGTTTCAACGTCTGGTAGAGAAGTCTGATCTATAAACAGCAGTTTCAAGTATCAGCCACGACATTTAAGTTGAATGCATACACCGGGGGTACCCACTTAATATTGGCCTGCGTGATGCGGGGATTTAACCAATCAGGAAGGGCCGGCGACGCCTTCCCCGGTATTTATCACCGGAAGTAGGGGGTCCCAGGAGCTACGGGGACCACCTGCTTCCCACCCAGGCTAAAACAATGTATGCCAGGGCGTGGGCAACTCCAGTCCTCAAGGGCCACCGACGGGTCAGGTTTTAAAGATACCCCAGCTTCAGCGCAGGTGGCGCAATCAGTGGCTCAGTCGAGCCACCTGTGCTGAAGCAGAGACATCCCAAATACCTGACCCGTCGGTGGCCCTTGAGGACTGGAGTTGCCCACGCCCTGGCATACATTATTTTAGCCTGGGTGGGAAGCAGGTGGTCCCCGCAGCTCTGGGGGCCCCCTACTTCCGGTGATATGTACCGGGGAAGGCGTCGGGAAGGCGTCTAGGTAATTGGAGGTACTGCCATGTATACAAGCCCTGCCGTACGTACAGTTTATGCACTAGGTGGTTGCGGAGGTCCTGAGTCACGTGCTCATGCCAGGCTTTCCTCACCCCCGTGGTGGAGGGGGGCGCGGCCGTGGGCAGGGTGCCCAGGTTGCTGGGACTGCTCCCGTCATTCAGCAAAGGACTGCAATGGGGAAGAAAGAGGAAAGAGGACAATCATTACTGGGAGGTCTTCTCATAAAGGCAGAGGTATGTTGGGTTATGCACTTAACAGATCCGTGGAGGGAACTTGGAGAAGCTTTCACGGTGGGTGTACAGCTGTGCTATATTATCAGTTCGGACACACACACACACTCTGCAGGGGGACTCCATGGACCATTGGTGGCTACACAAGGTTACATACAGAGCACACCTATGAACCAGTGAGCGCTTCTCCCATTACACTGACATGTTGCCAGGCAGAAAACCTCTCGCCCACTGAACCCACCTCTTGTGGCGCAGGAGGAGGGTGATGCAGCCAGAAGGCCCCTGAAGTACAATGAGCGTTATGCTCACGCTATGATATTTTACGGGAAAACTCCCAGGAACTTATTCCAGTAATAAATTCCATACAGAGATTATTCATTTATTAAGAACCGTTCATGTGTACTTAATTCTGGGATTATTTATCACATCACCAATATAAATGATGTTTTGTTTGCTTAGTGTTTTGGAACATTTCCCCATTTCCCCCACAGGCTCCCACTTCAAAGTGATGGTGACAGAAGAGATATTTGGCACCTTAACCCTGTTCAATACAGACAGTGGTGCAGATACATAGAGACGTATAGCTCAGGAGGGACCGACTTGATGGACAATAAGACAATGTAGACACAACAAGGACCTATAGGCCTGTGAAGTTCAAAGCTTCCAACCACGAGTAACAAACCCACAGTCTAACCCAGGGGTGCTTAATTCCAGTCCTCAAGATTCCCCAATAGGTCAGGTTTTAAGGATATAGCTTCAGCATCGGTGGCTCAATCAGTGGCTGTGCTGAAGCCGAGTTAACCTTAAAACCTGACCCGTTGGGGGGTGGGGGGGGGGGGTGTGAGGACTGGCTTTGAGCCTCCCTGGTCTAACCCACGTTCAGTCGTCGTCTTACTTTGTGTTTGCCAGGGCGGTGGGAAGAGCCGTTTCAGAGATCAGGTTTGCTTGCTGGTCGGCAGCCATTCCTCCTGCAGAGAGGTTCATCTGATTACCACCTGCAGGACCAACATTGGCAATTTATCTGCAATATACTTTACGGACACTGTAGATATTCTCCAGTCTTAACATCACCTAACCCATTGCTGATCAACAGGCGGCCTCGGCTGGGGCTTCACCTGCAGCGACCTACTCCCCAGTGCAGCTGCTTAATGTCACTCTCTCCCCATGTCTGTGCTTGAGGACCTTTTGAGGGGTCACGGGACGCATGGGGGACACCATGTTGCCTACCCCCAATCTAACCTCTGAAGAGCGTAGTGACAGTGTGATAGGCTAAAGATCACAAGCAGCAAACAGTGGGAATAGAACGGGGACTACCTGCTGAGAAGGCGGTTACGTAACTACTAGACCACTCTTCCTCCCAAAGACCTCCTCCCATTTTAAAGCAGCAGCGCAAAGGTGCGGAGGACTGGAGTATAGCGACTCAGTGAACCGACGTGAAAGCTGGATCCCACCTGCCCGGCCCACTTACCCAGTGCGTTGATGTTGCGGATCTGCTGGTGAACCTGAGGCTGCACCGGCTGCTGCCCGGGGCCCTGAGGCTGGTTCCCATAGGGCAGCCCCAGGGCGGCGTACGCTCTCTGCATGGAGCTGGGGTCGATGGGGTTTGGGCTGCTCAACGAAGGAGCAGTAGGCTGGCCGGGCCCCGCGGACCCGATGGGGTTCTGCACGCCGCTGGAAGGGGAGCCCAGGAGCGCTTCGGGGAGGGAGATGGGGAACAGTACTGTTACACGACACGGAAATCATTTCACGTCACATGGCTTACACTGCTGATCACAAGTGATGTGCAACTATCTGCAGCTCACAACATCCTAAGTACGGCTTTAACCTCCTGGTACTGCCACGGTAACCGGGCAGCAAGGTGCCTTCCAGCTCCAGATGGTTACTAAATATTGCCGAGGAGACGAGCTGCTTAAGCTGCTTTGCGGACGATTAGAACACTTGCAAGACCAGTATTTCCTGATCGTCTCTACCAGGAGCAGCCAACTCCAGTCCTCAAGGGCCACCAACAGGCCAGGTATTAAGGATATCCCAGCTACAGCACAGATAGCTCAATCAGTCCCAGCTTCAGCACAGCTGGCTCAATCAGCCCCAGCTTCAGCACAGCTGGCTCAATCAGCCCCAGCTTCAGCACAGCTGGCTCAATCCGAAACTGAAGCAGGGACCAAATGAGCCACCTGTGCTTAAGCTGGGGCTGATTCAGCCACCTGTGCTGAAGAAGGGATATCCTGAGCAGCTAGCCTGTTGGTGGCCCTTGAGGACTGCAGTGAGCTGCTAGCAGTTTATGACATGCCGCTGCGCAGCGATGGGACAGGTTAGAGAGCCACTCACGCGATTGGTTCCTCTTGTCGCTGGCGTTCTTTAAGGGCAGACAGACGGGGCAGTCGTGCCGCGTGCAGTTCTTCCAGTGCGAGATGATTTGTCGAGAAGATGCGCAGTGGGCAACTGTGGTATGAAAGACGATGTTACCGCCCCACGCACAGAGCTGGCTTCGGAACCAGAACAACACATTTCCCGCGAGGCCCATACTAAGGAAGGTCTCTGGATAAGGATATTTATCGCAGCTCACCAAAAACAGGACATAACCCGAATCTTTTTCCTTTCAGAATAAATGTTTAATAGAGTTTGTGAGGTACTTGGTTTTACCATTTAGTCCAATTTAACGGTGTTTTGAAATAGATGATGTTTAAAAATAAAACTCCCTTATGACTGCCTACCAGTAAAAAGAAGTCAAGGGAGGGAAGGGGTTAAAAAGAGGAAGGCAAACACTGGGCAAAGTGAAGGGTGCATGTATCTACAAGGGGTGGTGGGCGAGGTGCGGTTCCACCTATTTCTGAACCGAGAGGCCAGCACTTGCCGTGGATTTATTAGGTGAATCACCGGTTTCGATCCAACGCTGGGACCTTCCTCGAGAGAACGGTCCCCTTGGTGGACCGAAACGCTGATTCACCTAAGGCACTGAAAATGTCCGTGGGGTGCTGGGGTGTCTTTATTACACACCTGGACACCATTGGCGTCCCCACGCACCAGTGGCAGGATCATATAAAGATTTGGAAGCGCTGCCTTTCCTGTAACCGGCATTTCACCAGCTGACCCGAAATCCACAGTTGACATTGAACATATTTCATTGTGTCGGTATTACTAGATCGAGGGAATGTCAAATTGTAATCATGGTCGATGTTACTAATCTCGGTATACTGCACAACATCTGCAGTACACAGAACAGGAGTGTGTCGCTCCTACAACAACCGGTAGTCACGGCACAAAAGGTGCTGCTAAACACTCCGGTGCGCCGATCACGGATTTGCTCCATCCTATTGATGACGTAATTGGACTTAGAGGAACCAACCTCCCCTTTTAAAAAAGTCAGACACCTATATGAATTAACCTATTTTTCCTTTGGGGAAAAAAAAAGGGGGGAGGCTGAGAAATGGGAGGTGTTTAATTCAAAACGTCTACATTTAACCCTTTGAGTGTCCCATGACCCCATGTTATGGAGTCTAGCGCTCCAGGCGCCCCTTGATGCAGTGGCCCAATGCATGGCTTTTAAGCCTGTTTTTTTTTTAGGATCAGGTCGCGATCTGAGCGCTCTGGCAGGCAGAGGAATGGAATAGCACAGGGGGGGGGGGCAACTCAGCTTGTTTAAAGATATTCCTGAAGAGATTTGTATGTGACATGGGCATCTCTATTGGTTATTTAGGAGGTTGGGCAATAGCTCCTAGATCTTAACTCAACGTTGTCCCATGTGTGACCGCTCCAAGACCACGTCTGGAAGCCGCCCCTCCTCCTGGCCGCGGTCTTACCTTGGCAGGCCTTCCCGGCCTGGCAGTGCGTCATGTGGTTGAGCACGTTCTTCATGGTGCGGCAGTGGGGCAGCGGACAGTCCCGCATCTCGCCGTTGGCTTGCTCGCGCCGCTGACACTTGTGAGCGTGAAGCAGGAGGACCAGCTGCTGCTGTATGAGCTTGCGCTTCTCCGGGTCGGCCGTGGGGCCGGTGCCAATGGAAGGCGTAGTTCCGATGCCAACCTGGGCCTGCAAGGGAGACTGGAGGGCAGAGACAGAGGGGAGGTTACCAAGAGGATTTATAGGAGGAAGATGCCAGACCCCCTGGCAGCAAAAGGGACAAAAACCTATATTGGAGGTGAAATTAAGCGCCTCTGCATCATCAGAAGCAGAGTGGAGGGGCCAACCCGGCTGTATTAACTTGCATCACAAGCACAGTGGATGTACTGGCGAACAGGAACCGAGCCAACGCATTTTAAACTTGGATCACTGGACGGCATGACCATGGAGAACGCAGCGACTGAAATCATCTCTAGCGGCTTTGGATGAACGCAGGGGAGGGAGAGTGGGACAAGTGACATTTTATTCTGGCTATTTTAGGGGGAAGTCCGTGCCCTGTATTTACCGTTCTTAACCCCTCTTTCATAATTAAAAGATATGTTTCAGAAACCTGAAAGCCAACTTGCCAAAAGGCATCATAATGAATACACAATACATAGTGGTTGTGTCAAGGGGCTTTGTTGCAGTAAAGCTACAAAACGAATGGGACAGAGGGTGTTACATGGCACAGATTTCAAAATATCGCCAAAAATACCCACATTGTACATATCGCAACCATTTCCAAATCCCCCACCACAATCTCCTTCATACATTAAAATTCACGGCCGAAAGGCCATCGGACTTCCTCATTTAATTGGCGCACCATAACATCAAACACCCACGCGTCCCTAGAGTCGGAGGCGCAGCTCGCGCCGGCTGACGGAGGGACGCGAGACGTGAAGCGCTGGGAGCACTTACCATGTTGGCAACGGTGGAGCTTTTGATGTCGGAGGGGAAAGGGGGAAGGCTGTTGGTCATGCCAGGCTTGGTGGGCAGCTGAGGGTTGACCCCTTGAGCTCGGATCTGCTGCCCCGCAGCCTGGTTGAAGGATTGTCCGAAAGGGCTACCACTGCCCTGTTGGCCCATCTGCGGGAGGGGACGGAGAAGAGGGGAGTCAGCGGCCCGGGCGTAAAAGTCTTCACATGAGCCGCCAGACCTGAGCCTGGTTCCCCGGATACTTACCCGAGAAGGTGCCGCCGGTACTTTCCGTTTGTTTAAATCCAACGCCCCTCCCCCCGGTCACTCAGTGGCTTCCTAGTGATCTACTCTGGATAACCACGAGGTTCCGCTCCAGAGACCCCCTGCTTCCAACATGTGTACAAAATAGGGTTTGGGGGAACTTTAGGGGGGCTTCTCTTCAGTATGCTCCTTTCCGGCAATCTATAAACCCCTTTGCTGGGTCAGCACCGTGTTGCGAAGCAGACGCAGTGAAACATGGGTCAACCCCAACCCTCTCTAATAGCGCGTCTGAGATCAGATGCATTGTAAGGAACCCCAACCCTCTCTAATAGCGCGTCTGAGATCAGATGCATTGTAAGGAACCCCAACCCTCTCTAATAGCGCGTCTGAGATCACATGCATTGTAAGGAACCCCAATCCTCTCTAATAGCGCGTCTGAGATCAGATGCATTGTAAGGAACCCCAACCCTCTCTAATAGCGCGTCTGAGATCAGATGCATTGTAAGGAACCCCAACCCTCTCTAATAGCGTGTCTGAGATCAGATGCATTGTAAGGAACCCCAACCCTCTCTAATAGCGCATCTGCGATCAGATGCATTGTATGGAACCCCAACCCTCTCTAATAGTGCGTCTGAGATCAGATGCATTGTAAGGAACCCCAACCCTCTCTAATAGCGCGTCTGAGATCAGATGCATTGTAAGGAACCCCAACCCTCTCTAATAGCGTGTCTGAGATCAGATGCATTGTAAGGAACCCCAACCCTCTCTAATAGTGCGTCTGAGATCAGATGCATTGTAAGGAACCCCAACACTCTCTAATAGTGCGTCTGAGATCAGATGCATTGTAAGGAACCCCAACCCTCTCTAATAGTGCGTCTGTTAATAATATGTTAACGCATCTTTAGTTTCCAAGGTTACCATGGAAACGGTTACACTTGCTATTTTAACCTCCCAGACACTTCATATCGAAAACAATTCTCTTTCCTGAACAGAGAGGCCGATTTAAAAAATAAAACCCGCATTGGAAAGGTCGCGTTAAATAAGAAAATACAAAGTAAGAATGGCGAGAAGCGCAGATTGTCCTTTTCAAAACAAACAGTTCCGAGTACATCAATATTCAGAAGATGTAGAGTGAAAGAGAATGACCGATGGAGAAGTCCCAACTGATCCCCTAAACCAGCATATATAAACATATCTATATATGTAAGTAACTGCCGCCCGCTCAGCGCTAGCGGGGACGCAGCCTAAAGGTTACCATGGTAACATCAGATCCAAGAGATGAAGAAAGTCAGGCTTTTTAAACACAAACTTTTTGCATTGTTTTGATTAAAGATCAGGAAATGCTCACAGGCCAAGATAATATTATAATACGAGTTGAACTCTTAATGCAGGAGTAGCCAATTCCAGCGCTGAAGGCCAGCAATTAGATACATCCCATATCCTGAAATCCTGACCTGTTGGTGGCCATTAAGGATTGGAGTTAGCCACTCCTGTCTTAAAGGATTGCGGCTTCGATGTAACAGTGAGAAAGTCCCTTTTTTTGTATCGTGAAAGATTAAAGGGATTCGGATTTTTACCCGGCCTGTGAAATGGATCCTTATCGGAAACATTCTGGTCCAAATTAACCTGTTTGGCTACTGATGGGATCCTAATTACTTCTCAAAGCTTATAAGCAATCACCAAACCCCTGTGAGAACTTTCCCCAAGGACTGAAAACCCACTTCAAAGCTTAGAAAATAAGAGCAGCGTCCCCCCTCTCAATTCTGTTCATGACCCCCATCCCCCGTTTTCCCAAAATTGATGGGAAGCAGAAGGTCCCCAGAGCTGCGCCGTATTAATTCCAGTTCTGGGAACACCCTGGGTCCCATGATACAGAACTTAAAAGCTGGTGCAAGTACAAACAAAATGGCAGCTTGGCCCGTAGGACGAGGGGGACTTAAATTCGAGTCAGTACCAACGCTACCTTTCCCAGTAAGTATTTCCGAAACCGAGGGGTCCCTGGAGAAGAAATGAGGCTCAGCTACAGGGATCCCCCTGACTCACACTCATCAAACCCTGTGTGACGCCCGAACATCAAGATAGGCAGTGGGAGCAAAGGATTCTGGGTAGAGCAACGAATCACACAATGGGCACCCCCACTTTATTCCTGGGCTTCCATATTGTGGAACTACTATTGTTAATAACTAACTGGGCGGGTTTGAGGGGGGGGGGGGGGGAGAGACATTCTTACACTTAGCTCTTTCCAAATGTGTATTTTCACGTAGACCATATTTTAAAAGTACTGATCTGGGATCTAAAAATCAGTACTGATTTGCGATGTACAGGCTGCAGAAGAGAGAGCAGCCTGGTGTATGTTTTTGGAAGACTTTGAGGACCATGTTGGTTGGAGTTCACCAGTGGTGCAGAGACCAGTTAGAGAACCACTGCCTTATCCAATACACTGTGTAGCCACTTCCATGGGCTGGAGGAAATTTAGATCAGACTTATTGTTTGGAGAGAATCTCTTCTCAAACACTGGGAGAAGGCTTTAGGATATTGACGAAGGGCCAACAACTATGTACATAACTGAACGTACAACGCACCCCACATTACAGAACAGTGCCGTCTTCCTATTATTCGCCGACATAACCTCTCTTTCACTTGGCGACATTCAATCCCTTGGCCGTTGAAGGGTCAGTCCCACGGCGAGGTGTTCAAAACAACTAATCAATGTACCCAGCTTCCTTACGCCGAGTGCCCCCGCTCTTCTGGGTCTCAACCACGTAAACGCTTGGTTTAACCCAGTGGTTCTCAACGCAAGTCCTCAAGACCCCCCAACAGGACAAGTTGAGCATACCCTAGTTTCAGCACAGGTGGCTCAATCCGTTGCTCAAAGACTGAGCCACGGATTGAGCCACCTGTGCTGAAGCAGAGAGTAACTGCCACCTGTGCTGAAGCTGGGATAGCCTCAAAACTTGACCTGTTGGGAGGGTGCAGGGGGGGGGAGGCCTTGAGGACTGAAGTTGAGAACACGTGGTGTAACCTCCTGGTGGTCTTGACCTACACCAGACCCAAGGATGTAAACCACAGGTGGGAAACCCCCCCTTACCATTCCAATAGTGTACCGGGATCTCCCCCATGGAAACCAGCATGTCTAGCACGACGTACCCTGGCGACATCACAATGCCCCTCGAGTGCCGGCCTCAGCGACAGTCAGGTTACATCATGGTGGGACACACAAAGTCTCAACAGGAACAGGCACAAAAGCAAAAAGCTTTTTTTCCCCGTTGGAAAATAAGAAGTAGGGTCACTAGCCCATTCGCTGCCGGAGAGGCAACCAACGTCTCTGTTATGGGCAAGTGACGCTTTGCCAGCCAATGCATTGCTGGCCTCTCTGGCAGAAAAAGGGTTAAAAGAAACAATTTAACACGAATGAAGAGAGAAAGTAATGGTACGTACTTTATTCATGGCTCCGACCTGGGCGTTGGTCATGCCCACGTGGGCCGGCATAGTCGCTGTCCCCTGTGTCAGTGTCTCTGCCAGGACGCTGCCGGCGTTCGCTTGCATAGCAGGGGCGCTGTACTGCATCCCCGCTCCCCTGCTGCGGCTGCCAGCCCCGAGCGATCCATTCAGGACTTGCCCCTGTGTCGGCTGGGCTTGGCCCATTAGTGTGTGCCCAGAGTTACTGTTCAGAAGCGCTTGATGCCCTTGGTTGAAACCGGAGTTCATGCAGAGGCCCGCGGAGGCCTGCGCAGACGCTGGGCTACCCGCCATCATGCCCACTTGCTTTTGTGCTTGGGAGGTGGGCGCTGATGAGCCAGGGGTGCCGGCTGCCTGCTTGGTCAGTCCAGAGAGCGACGTGGCCAAAAGACCCTGGTTGAGGGGACTCTTGTTGAGGCCGGGGCTGTTCTGCTGGCCCTGGCCCCCCATGCCCTGCTGGACGGGGCTGCCCGAGTTCAGCCTGCCTAGGCCCAGTCCGGTGCTGCCTACGCGCAGGAGGTCGGACAGTTGCTTGCTTTGGGACGCTGCATCTTGCCCCAGGCTCCCGCTGCTGCTCAGGAGGTTCAGTTCGGTGCCGTTGGGGATTAACTCGTCTGGAAGATCATTCTCTAAGTCGAAGAAGGAGACCAAGTCTGGGAAGAAAGTGGAAACGTGTCAATGGAAAGCAATGAGCCCACCTAGTCTGCTGGTGTGCATTCATATTTAGGATTCCCTTGTATCTGAGCCAGGCACATTTGGATGCCTACACTACCCTTTCAGCAGAGAATCCCACATCCAGCTTCAGAGCAGGCGCTCGCTCTACGATTCCTCGCTCTCACAAACGCTTCCATCCTGCACGTTCTGTTCACATTACCCAGTCTGCCTTCTCTCTCTCATATCCCCCCCCCCCCGTCTCCCTCACATCACCCAGTCTCCTCTCATATCCCCTCTCCCTCCTTTCTCATATCCTCTCACCCTTCCTCTCGCTTATATCCTCACCCCTCCTTGCTCTCGCATATCCCCCCCATTTCCCTTATAATTGCTTTTTTTCTCTCATATTCTCCCTCCTTTCTCTCATATCCCCCCTCCTTTCTCTTATATCCCCCCCTCATATCCTCCCTCTCATATCTCCCCCCTCCCTTTCACTCATTCCCCCCTCCCTCTTTATCACACGCCCCCTTTTCATATATCCATCCTTACCCTTCTTCCCCCCTCCTATCCTCCTTTCTCCCCCTCTTACCCACCGCCATCCCCCTTTCTCCCTCTTACCCATCCCCACCCTCCTCTCCATCCCATCACCCCCTCCCTCCATCCTATCACCCCTCCTCTCCCTCTTATCCCCCCCCTTCAGCCTGTACACGTTGAGGTCTTTTAGACCAAGTACCATTTTAATTAGATGAGGTTTATTCCCCAAACAACTACCATAAACTATATATTTGTTGCAATATAAACTATTCTGATCTCATCATATTTCCCACAAAACAAAGTGTAGTTTATGTATCAAGGAAATATCCCCCCTAAATGTACAGCAGCTTTTATTCAAAGTGCCACGATGCAGCTTCCAAGCGCTGAATGAATGGGGGGAACCACCTTCACTATTCAAGGAATATAATGGGGGGGGGGGGGGTTCTACTGCACAAATATTTATTGCATTAAATAAGGGGTGGGCAACTCCAGTCCTCAAGGGCTACCAACAGGTCAGGTTTTCAGGGTATCCCAGCTTCAGCACATGTGGCTCAATCAGTGGCTCAGTCAAAGACTGAGCCACCTGTGTTGAAGCAGGGACCGATTGAGCCAACTGTGCTGAAGCTGGGATATCCTAAAAACCTGACCTGTTGGAGGCCCTTGAGGACTGGGGTTGCCCATCCCTGCATTAAATGTTATCACGGTACATTTCCTAATCCCATCATGGTAAACTTCTTGTGATTGTCCAACCGCCAGTTGGGATGTGAACCCAACACCTAGGAGAGGAGCTGGAAGCACGACTGCACTCAGTATTTACACCCCCTCGGACATAGCTTCCTCGGCAGCCCTGCTGTTCTAAGCATGTTCAAGCCAATGCTCTGCGCTAGGATCCCGATGTGCTATGATCTCCATGCGCTATGATCCCCATGCACTTTTTTATTGCTCTAGGACAACTTACCAGTGGAGAGAATTGTTATTTCTAATGCGTGTCAAACTTAAATTTGAAACCCAGCATCTGCGAGGTTTGCTTACTACAATCCTTGTGTTAATGACCATGAAAAGCACAGAAGGCAGCAACTAATCACAAAAAATAAATAAAAACCCCATTAAAAAGGCTTCCCAAAACACTGCCCTTCGGCCCTCAAGTCATCCATGGTTGTGTGTGTTTCCCAGGCACCTGAAGAAGTGTTTGCGAGTTCTCAAAAGCTTGTTTGCAATGTACAGTACAGCTTAGAAACTTATGGTGGTTCATAAGACTGTAAAACCAGGACCTTCCACTGGTGGCCCCCGCAGACAGGCTTGAAGTGGCCGTTGGACTGTCTTCTTTAACTTATTTCAATGTAATTGCCCAAGCAGCCGGGTGTAATTTCGTTCCCACAAGTGGCTCATCAGCTCCTCCCTACATATCAGCTTTGAGCTCTCATTATGCTCCCGTTCATCTCCTGCGCTCTGCTCATAACTGTCTCCTCTCCACCCCTTTCACCTCTACTGCTCTCTCTCGCATTAAACCTTTTCCCCTTACTGCCCCATACCTGTGGGACTCTGTATATGTCTCTCCCCACCTTTAAGTTATACGTTAAAACTCCCCTCTTAATGAAGCATTTCAGTAGCCTAGATTCATGGCTACTGTCCCACACCCACAGTCGCTCCTACCAACCATCGTGGCCAAGCACTGCCTTACCCACCATCAAGGCCAGGCACTGCCATCTACTGCACAAACTCCCTCACCTGCTGTCTCTCTAACTCTCCCAACATACCACTTAGACTAGAGTGTAAGCTCTCCGGGGCAGGGATTTCCTCTCCCATTGTCTGACCTTGTTTGTTCCGCTTATTGTATTATAATTTCCTGTACTGTATTGTCTCCCTTGTAAAGTGCAGAGTACACTGTGGGCATGATATAAATAAAGTTAGACATACATATACATACGATAGCCGGCAAAGTAACCAATGAAGACGTTTCCATGCAAAAAACAAAATCCCCCATTGGTTTCAATCATTCACTCTTGGGGCCCAATTTCCCAGAATTAACCGCGCGTGTGTGTGTGTGTGTATAGATTTGTGTGTATGTATTTGTGTGCATGTGTGTGCATGTATATGTATGTATGTGTGTACGTACGTCTGTGTTTCTGTACGTCTGTGTGTAGATAGAGATAGATACAGATAGATAGTTACATAGTTACATAGTTCTCAACCACAGTCCTCAACATCCTCCAACAGGTCAGGTTTTCAGGATATCCCAGATTCAGCATAGGTAACTCAATCAGTCCCAATCCACTGAATGAGCTACCGGTGCTGAAGCCGGGACAATCTCAAAACCTTGGTGACTGCGGTTGAAAACCCCTGGCCTAACCGTTGCAGCATTAAAAGCAGCAATACCTATTTCTTTATATTTTAATATTGCTTGAAAACAGGGGACCCCACAGATCCTGAGATATTTGTACCAGACGCAAAACTAAAATAAAACCACAAACATGGCGGCTGGGCCACGAACAGAAAGCCGACATCTGCCGATGACATCGCAGCTTTCTATTGGCTGCCGCAGTCAGGCTGACTGGCGCCCAATGGCTCTCTCACCCGCTGACAAAAGATGCCGGGAAACGAGGGGTCCCTGGAAATCGGGATCGTTCCAGTCACACAAAGAGAAAGGGTTTACACACCAAAGAAGTGAGCAGCACGGATTGCTGCTCTACAATCAGCGCAGGGTGCCGCTGGCCGTCAAGCACCAAAGGGGTTAAAAATGGCAGGGATGGTGCTACCAGGGGGACACGTGACACCTGCCACACACCTTGCCATTCTGCGCATTCCTCGCCCCTCCCTGCCCCCGGAGAGAAACAAAGCATGCACGGGAGCACCTGCGGGTGTGTGACGGGGACAGGGCGGGTCACCCGGGGAGCTCGGAAACGCAGCTCCGAGAGGCGGCGGGTGAAGCCGCTCATACTGGCCACGCCATTTCAGCTAACACTGCATAGGCCAGGGGTGGCCGACGCCAGTCCTCAAGGGTCACCAACAGGCCAGGATTTCAGGATATCCCAGCTTCAGTGCAGCAGGTACAGTCGTTGACTGAGCCACTGATTGAGCTGAAGCAGGGATATCCCTAATACCTGACATGTTGGTGGCCCCTGAGGATTGGAGCTGGCCAGTCATGGCATAGGTGGTGCGGATATTATCCCAGCACACGAACAGTTACTCCTCTATCCAGATCAGCCTGCCGGGATGGACACATGCAGCATTTTCACACAACCTCCCTGTGCAGTGGGCTTCCCTGGGAAAAGTCGGCCCGTGCTGAAGTCACAGCGATACTTATTTCTATGCGCTGAATAAAGAATGTTCTGCTTTTTTGTCAGGAACACTGAATTCAAGCAGTTTGGCTACTTCATTTTATGGGTTTATTAGTGTGTGTGTGTGTGTGTGTGTGTGTGTGTGTGTGTGTGTGTGTGTGTGTGTGTGTGTGTGTGTGTGTGTGTGTGTGTGTGTGTGTGTGTGTGTGTGTGTGTGTCACAAAAAAAGGTTGAGTGCTACATCTAACTTGACATATTATATAAATATTTATCTGTAGATCTTCTCATAAGTAAGGGTCATTTAGTTAAATTCTTTGGTCAAAGTATTTTAAGCCTCCAACCACGTCACAGTGTGGCCCATCTGTAGGTCCTAACACTGCTGTGTGTACACACACACACACACACACACTTTTTTACTGAATGCTTCCTTGTCACCCACACACATAGGGTTCATTTCATTGGTTAGTATAATTCACTGCCCTGTGTCACGTCACGTATTCAGACACTCCTTTGTTATTGTAAGAGCCGATTGGGAGTCTGACTATTGGCTGAAGCGGATAATGCGCAAGCGCTGCCTCTATCGTGACCTCCTGACGAAAAACGTGGTTGTGAAACGCGTAGCGGTCACGAGATGCTGCCCTGCGCAGTTACCCATTGGCTGGAACGAGATAACCAGGAAGCGCCAGCGGAGAGACTTGTTTGCCGCGTGTTCGCGCAGTCCGGACGCATCGCGTACACACAGAGCACCCGCTGCCGCGTGTAGTCAGCACCCGTCCCCCTCATTGGGATTTTAAATCGATGTCTTAGAACTCCCACAGTGGGTGTTAGTTTGACTATATTTGATTTAAACTTGTGTTTTATTGTGCTTCACAGAAGCTATTATCGGTCCAGTATCCCCGCTGGGGGAGTAGCCTTGTATTATTATTTTTGGTATATGTTATATGGTTTTTTAAATGTGGTTTATCATTTGATTATTGTCTTTGTTGTCAAATGACCTGATATTAAAGTACTAACCCGCGGTGCGCTTGGGTGTGCATTGTTTTTCTGTATCCTTTGGAGAACTCTCTAGGGAGTTCTCCTATTTCGGAGCGTATGAGGAGTGGCTCCTAGCACTCACAGCAGCTAACGGGTTAAAGGATTGTAGAAGACAGCGCGCGCGCAGAAACCCCACTTGTGACTTACCTCTTCCAGTAAACCCGTGGGGGGGGGTTAAAAGGTTATCCTAGTGAACGGCTGATTTAAAATAGATGGGCAATGGCCACAGCATATGTGCTAATCCCGGGGGGGCTTAACTCCAGTCCTCAACCCCCCTCCCCAAAACAGGTCAGGTTTTCAGGATATCCCAAGTTCAGCACAGGTGGCTCAATCAGCCCCAGCTTCAGCTCAGGTAGCTCAAAATCAGTGGTTCAGTCTGCGACTGCGCCTCTGATTGAGCCACCTGTGCTGAAGCTGGAATATCCTCAAAACCTGACCTGTTGGGAGAGCTTGAGGACTGCAGTTGAGCAACACTGTGCTATTCCACCGGAGTCTCCTGGGGACGTGTGGATATTGTGTGTAGCTCGGCACTTCCTCTACGTTGCCATTAAAATCGCCAGCTGCTTCTTATTCTTTATAGGAATGTAAGAAACAGACTCGATGACCTCAGGAAGCGTGAAAAAAGGTGAAATGGGGATAAACCACGATTACACGGTGTGTACATTGTACATCGCTTTCACAGGAAACCCTGGGATAAGAGGGAGAAGACGGCTCGTCCACCAATGCAATGTTCCTTTCATAACAGGGGTGAAAATCTATTGGGATCAAAGTGAGGAAAACTTTGAAGATCGGTTCTGCTGTCCCGCTAAAAGGCATCACCACCTGCCAAGGGATATCTCCTCATTGCAGAAATGCTTATTGGATTTTCGCATGGCGATACCTATTCAATAGGACACAGTGAGAGCGTAAGATGGGAGGATGAGATCCGCGACGTGGGGAGGAGGCGCTGTAACCGCAGGAGTTGGGAGATCATTGGGGACGGAATAAGGAGGTTTGGCCGTGACCAAATTACCGCCGGCGCTCCGCTGCCAGGCTCGTCACCGCCATCACTACTCAACGCAGGACCACTTCGCCGCTGCCGCCACCTATCCTGCCCCCCCCTCGTCTCTCCTGCCCTCCTCCCCCCAAGGAAAGGTAAAGATAAAACGTATGAAACTTTGAATCATTTATGAAATAATTTCGGAATTGCGGCAGCTTTAAAAATGGCCGCATCTACTTTGAGGGGGAAATAGTGTCTGGGAGGGCGCGTTACTACTGCTGTGTCCAGCAGGGCGCGCTACTGCTGGCGGGGCAGCTTTAAAAGTGTTGGTGTGTAATTCGGCGGGAAATCAGGCCCTGAAGAGCGCTCTTTTGGCGCACGAGTGCAATCACAGAGTGTGAGATTGGGAGGTCGTGCCAGAGCGAGATTCCCTTGGGACATTTAAAGATGGCGCTCTTATGGTGGCGGCGAAGTGCTCCTCCGGTAAGTAGTGAGGGGGGCGACATGCACAGTGGCGCAGCGCCGGGGGTTTGGTCAGAGCCAAACGACCACCGCCAAAAATGTCTGAGACCGCATTGGGGCCTTCATCCAGCAGCGGGAAGACACGGACACACACACACACACACACACTCACAAAAGACTGTCGCAAACTAGAAGAACATACACCAAATAAGTGCTCAATGTGATACAGCTGTATATAGTAATATAGTTGCCACTATAAAATAGTACAGGCATACCCCGGTTTAAGGACACGCACTTTAAGTACACTCGCGAGTAAAAACATGTCGCCCAGTAGGCAAATAGCAGCTCACGCATGCGCCAGTCAGCACGTCCTGAACAGCAATACCAGCTCCCTACCTGTACCGAAGCTGTGCGCGAGCGGGGAGACTATAGAGCCTGTTACAAATGCGTTATTTACATCAGTTATGCACGTATATGACGATTGCCGTACAGTACATGCATCGATAAGTGGGAAAAGCTAGTGCTTCACTTTAAGTACATTTTCGCTTTACATACATGCTCCGGTCCCATTGCGTACGTTAATGCGGGGTATGCCTGTACATATAAAACTAGGCTTTCCCTACACGGGTCCGTACAACCCCACAGTATGGTTGAATATTAGCAACAAATTCGTATAATTCCATTGGATATTAGATGCAAACAGGGGGGGGGGGGGGGGAGTATGGTAATGCATTCACACATTAAATACTTGGTTAGTCTGTGTTCATTGGAGACACACACACACAAATGCATAGATACAGAAATATATTTACACATGCACGCAACTAGAAATCTACTTTAAATAATAGATACAATTATACACAATATAAAGTTCTAAATTACTACACACATACAAACACACAGTTGTGAGAAAATGTTTGTGGACACCAATGATAATTACAGAAAGGTCATAGTTTTTCTATGATAACCTTCTTGAATCAAAACCAGTCTTTTCTTCAATATCACATAGGGTTTATATTAACCAATTCCATGTCTTTTGAAACAAAATGATGTATGAATTAGACAATGAGTAATTAGGATAGTGTACGTGACAAACAAAGCGAAACCCTGGTTTTATCAGCTAAACTAAAGAGGATCATTATAATTAGGTGTTTAACGAATTAGGTAGATCTTCAGGGGTGAGTTTGGGAGGCCCCACACTATATAAAAGATCAGAAACTTTGTGAGTTTAGTCTTCACCATACAGGTGTGTGAAAACACGTCTTGCCACGATCAAAAGAAATCTCTGAGGACATCAGAAAAGCCGTTATTGATGCTCTTCGGCCTAGAAAGGGTTACAAAACCATTTCTAAGGATTTCGGGCACCACCAACCCACTGTCAGACAGTCTACAAATAGAGAACGTTCAAGACCACAGTCGCTCTACCCAGGTGCGGTCGTCCTACCAAACTCTCTCCAAGAACACACCGGCAAATCATCCTGGAAGTCACAAAACAACCCCAGAGTAACATCCAAGGATTTGCAGGCCACTTTCGCCTTGGCTCAGGTGAGTGCTCATGCCAACTATCAGAAAAAAACTGCACAAGAATGGTGATCATGGAAGGATCGGCAGGAGGAAACCACTGCTCTCTAAAAAGAACATTGCTGCCCGTCTGAAATTCGCCAAGGAGCACATAGATGATCCACAAGACTTCTGGAATAATCTTCTCTGGACAGACGAGTCAAAGGTAGAACTTTTTGGCCTCAATGAGAAACGTAATAATTGGTGAAAACCAAACACTGTGTTCGAACAGAAGAACCTCATCCCAACCGTCAAGCATGGTGGAGGGAGTGTGATGGTTTGCGGCTGCTTTGCTGCCTCGGGACCTGGATGGCTGGCCATCATTGACACAACCATGAATTCTGCATTGTATCAGAAGATTCTAGAGGAGAATGTCAGGCCATCCGTCCGTGAGACGAAGATGAACTGGAAGTGGGACATGAAGCAAGACAATGATCCTAAACATACAAGCAGATCTTCAAAAGAATGGCTGCAGTAGAAGAATCTCCACGTTTTGGAATGAGAAACAATATAGCGCACAAACTGATATATAACATAAATATATAAAGTAAATGCCAGTGACTTAGTGCAGCCGAAAAAACTTTCACTGGTACCGTGTGATCAATAGTAAAACAGTGTGAGGCGCAAATAAGTAATTGGTGAACTGGTGCAGTGCTCAATTAGTGAAATAAAGCACTCTCAGCCTGTTTGATGTAATGGAAATAAAGCATGGATGTAGATCAGGGGTGCGAAAACTGGGGCCGTTGCAGAGGTCCCGCGCTCTTCCCCACGGCATTTAAATGAAATGCCGTGGGATCACGTGAGGCCCCTGCAACACTTTACTTACCCAGATTCAGCCGCTCTGTGACACGTCACCATGGCAACGCAGCGTCAAATGGCGCCATGGGTCATGTGAAGTGACGTCACACGCGTCAAATGACTTGACGTCACATGACCCCGTAGCGTCATTTGACACAGTTCTAACGAAGGGAGGGGGACCCCGCATGGAAGACAGGGGGCGCAGCAGAAAAAGTTTACACTCCCCTGATGTAGATAAGGGCAAGCTTGAATCCGCCTCGCAGATACCAACACAGCTCTGTTTCCTTCGTGGAGACCAGATGTCCATACGCGTCCGTAAAAGGACCCCAACCCAGCCCATGTGCTGCCTTCACCTTGTCTCTAGTGAGGAACAGGTCCCTGTGATTGGCTGGATACGGGCTTGGAAGGATTCAGCACTCGTCAGCAGGATAAGAAGTTATGTTCTCTCGAGCGCCTGTTGGGCAGGTCCCTGAGCGGATCTATCCTGAGGGCTTCCAGGAGAGGAGGTGGCCGTCAAGACCTCTCCTGCCCACAATTCACAGCGTCACTATCAAATCAGGACCTGCCCAACAGGCGCCCGAGAGAACATAACTTCTTATCTTGCTTAGAATGGCCTAGTCAAAGTCCGGACCTAAACCCCATGGAAATGTTGTGGCACGACCTGAAGCGAGCTGTCCATGTAAGGAAGCCCTCAAACGTCACTGAGCTGAAGCAGTTCTGTAAGGAGGAATGGGCCAAAATTCCTCAAATCCGATGTGAGAGACTGACCAGCAGGAACAGGAAACGCGCAGTTGAAGTTATTGCTGCTCAAGGGGGCGCCACCAGGTACTGAATCTAAAGGTTCATATACTTTTTTACACATGGATATTGATTGTTGAATCATTTGTGGATAAATAAGTGTTGAAAAAGTATCATGTGTTTGTGTCATTTGTTTGATCAGATTATCTTTATCTATTATTAGGGCTTAGATTAAGATCTAATAACATTTTATGTTTAAAATATGTAAAAATCCTAAGGGGATCAAAAACTTTTTTTCGCCACTGTATACACAAATGTATTAAATCAGTCATATACAAACACAGCCCATGCATTTACATATGTAAACACACACACACACACACACACACACACACACTTAATTCTATACATATACAGAGTCGCAATACTACACACGGCAAGGCCCTGCGTGCGACACATAAAACGATGTTGTGACAGAGAGTAGAAGCTTCTCTGTCCCAGATGGAATCCTTGTGTATACACAGACATGACAATACAGAAGGTCAGAGATAGCCCAGCAGGGCGATGCAGACACTGCGAGAGAGAGGAACTCCTTCCCAGACAGTGAGCACAGCCCATTACAAAACGCTCAGCGACTCCTCTCCGCTTGTTTGGCCTTTGTAGTCTTGTAGTTCAAGGCCCGACCCCGCTCCGCCAGGAAAACACTGGGATAGATTCCAGTTCAACTTTCGCTGGATTTACCCCTATATGCTTCTTTCCTGCCCCCCCAAAATCCTCACACCTGCCTTAGCCTACAAGATCACAAGCTTCAATACTACTACTGCTACTAATAATAATAATAATAATAATAATATAATAATAGGCCTGGCTGAAAACGGCCTAATTGGGAGCAATATTTTAAAATAGACACCAGAGCCTCCAACCAGAGGCAATGCCAAGAAAAGGTGTTACCAACAGGGGAGGGGAGGGGGGGGGGAAGCGCGTGGGGGGAATCACATAAAACGGTCCCCCAAATCTCACCATACCACTAAGGGGGGGGGGGGGGAAGAAAGCAATCAGAACCCCCTGAACCCCTACAATGTACTGCACTCCACCTTTGAGGCCATGTGCCCGGCTTCTTGGTCTCCGCCAGACTTGGGGCCCCTAACAATATTCTGCTAGGTAATAGAATAATCCGGTTGACTTAAATGGAGCTAACTCCTATACCGCAGGGAAAGACGGGCTCGCGGCAAACTGAATATCTGTCCTGTGAAAACTGAAGGTGTTTTTACACACGCGTGTAATTCCTGCTTGTTATGTTTGCATTGTCCTCAGGTTAAAGATAACATCTTAATTTACGAAAGGGAAATGTGGCAGCTGACCAGACTTTACAAAGGTGTGTGTGTGTGTGTGTGTGTGTGTGTGTGTGTGTGTGTGTGTATATGGATTTAATTGAAATGCCGTGGGGAAGAGCGCGGGACCTCTGCAGCCGCCCGCGCCCCTCCCAAAGAAATCTCGCGCCCCCAGTTTGCGCACCGCTGTTCTACCTAGACCACAGATTAGCGACACAGAGACGGGCTTTGCTCCGAGCTCACAGTGCGTGAGGGAATTACACAGAGCATGTTCTGATGGGGCTGTAAACACAGCATGTTGGCACAGCCAGAGACAGGTACACTACATTAAGCCAACAGTACTCGCACAGAAACATTATTTGATTTCAGGCAGTAATAAAACAGCCTCAAATTGCTGGAGACTTCAGGGACAACAATAAGGAAGGAAGATTGTCCACAATTAAACGTGCAATTTGCGATACACGGGTTCGGGAGAGACGTGGTTACATGGCAGAGCACCTCCATGTCACCTAGCTTCTGAGGTTACCAGGGTAACCTTTACACCAGGGGTGCTGAACTCCAGTGCCGTAGCACCCCCCCTCCCCAACAGGTCAGGTTTTCAGATATCCCACAGCACAGGTGCAGTCCCTGCTTCAGTACAGGTGGCTCAATCAGAGGCTCAGTCTTTGACTGAGCCTCCGTTTGAGCCACCTGTGCTGAAGCTGGGATATCCTGAAAACCTGACCTGTTGGGGGGGCTTGAGGACTGGGGTTGAACCCCCCTTGGTTAGCGTGTGGTCTGACCACGCTCCCACAGGATGATGTATGCATGATTATTGTCCAGTAGGTGAGACAGTGGACAATTGGGTCCATTTTAACATTCCGGACATTTAATCATTTAAAAAAACACATTTCCTGAACGGAGCATCCGAATTGTTATTCATTTTTTCATTTATTTATAGGGTCTTGTTGAGCTCGCTTCAAACTCTCTTTTTGTTTTCCGCGCCAAGCTTGGGAGAGCGTGCGTACCCGTGAGCGGGGACGGGACCATTTAAATTGCAGAAACTAAACTCTGCAAGCGCCGCACGCTCAGCACCAGCGGGGACGCAGCCTTACATCTATTTGGCAGAACTTGAATTGGGATTTTATTTATGTATAAAATGTGTTACCAGGAAGTAATTGAGTACCTCTCGTTTTCACGTATGTCCAGGGCACAGAGTTATAACAATACATGGTTACATTAAAAGAACAGAGGTTATACAGTCACTTCACAGACATTTCATGGACAGAGTTGGAAGATTGGGTACAGGGGATACAGGGCTGGTTGAGATTGAAATAGAGAAACCTTAACATACACAGAAGGATTGCTTTGGGAATTTAGCTCTGGAAGTCTAACCATACAAAGAATTAGGACATATCCAACCATACAGCGAACGCAAGGCACATGAAAGGGTTATAACCCAACAGAGGAAAGACTGCAGCGGTGATGTCAATGCTGCCGTGATCAGGGTCGACTTGCAGTGGCGAGGAAACATTTGTGATCCCCTTAGGATTTTCTCATATTTCAAACCTAAAATGTTATTAGATCTTAATCAAAGCCCTAATAATAAAGATAACCTGATCAAACAAATGACACAAACACAATACTTTGTAAATATTTATTTATCCACAAATTATTCAACAATCAATATCTGTGTGAAAAAGTACGTGAACCTTTAAATTCAGTACGTAGTGGTACCCCCTTGAGCAGCAATGACTTCAACTAAGCGTTTCTTGTTCCTGCTGGTCAGTCTGTCACATCTGTTTTGAGGAAGTTTGGACCATTCCTCCTTACAGAACTGCTTCAACTCATGACCCACTTTCGGTTCTGCTTCAGCTCACGGACGGATGGCCCGACATTCCCCTCTAGAATCTTCTGATACAATGCAGAAGTCATGGTTGTGTCAATGATGGCAAGCCGTCCAGGTCCCGAGGCAGCAAAGCAGCCGCAAACAATCACACTCCCACCATGCTTGACGTTTGGGATGAGGGTCTTCTGTTCGAACGCAGTGTTTGGTTTTCACCAAATATTACGTATCTCATTGAGGCCAAAGAGTTCTACCTTTGACTCTTTGATTCTGTTCAGAGAACATTGTTCCAGGAGTCTTGTGCATCATCTATGTGCTCTTTGGTGAACTTCAGACGGGCAGCAATGTTCTTTTTAGAGAACAATGGTTTCCTTCTGCCGATCCTTCCATGAACACCATTCTTGTGCAGGGATGTTCTGATAGTTGAGTCATGAACACACACCTGAGCCAAGGCGAAAGTGGCCTGCAGATCTTTGGATGTTACTCTGGGGTTGTTTGCGATTTCCTGGATGATTTCACGGTTTGTCCTTGGACAGATTTTGGTAGGACGACCGCGCCTGGGTAGAGTGTCTGTGGTTTTGAACGTTCTCCATTTGTAGACCGACAGTGGATTGGTGGAGCCCCAAATCCTTAGAAATGGTTTTGTAACCCTTTCAAGACTGATAAACATCAATAACTGACATTCTGAGGTCCTCAGAGATTTCTTTTGCTCGTGGCATGACGTGTTTCCACACACCTGTATGGTGAAGATCAAACTCACAAAGTTTCGGAACTTTATATAGGGTGGGGCCTCCCAAATTCCCCCTTGAAAGTCTACCTAATTATTTAAATACCCAATTCTAATTAGCTCCTTTAATTTAGCTGATAAAACCACGGTTTCACTTACTTTTGCACATACCCCAATTCTTACTCGTTGTTTGTCCAATTCATACATCATTTTGTTTCAAAAGACATGAAATTGGTTAAGGAAAACCCGATTAGATATTTACGAAAAGACTGATTGAAGAAGATTATCATGGGAAAAAAATGGAATGTCTAATTGTCATTGGGGTTCACGTACTTTCTCGCCACTGTAAAGAGCACTTTTTAGAAAAATCAAAATTCAACACACAGCTCCCACGTCAAGCGTCTTCCGGATCGGGAAGCAACTGCAGCTCCCACAATGAGGTATGTGATAAGAGGCCCGCCAGCAGCTTCCAGCTTGTAGACAGAGCACCCAACATATCCCACGCTCAAGGGAATATTTACTGCCCGACCAACGCTACACCTTCAAAAAAAACACCACACGTTTGCCTGGTTTATAGATCACACACTGGTGTGCTGGGAGCCGTCTTCGCCGCGCTGGAGAAGACATTATCCATTTATTGGCACGGAACTCTGCTTTACTCCAGCACGTGGAAGACTTCTCCATTGCATACCAGATAGGAGACACGAGCGGGATTCACCAACCTCTGAAATGGGATCATGCAGTAATGGTTATGGACGTACGTGTATGTTGGGTAACGAGGTGCACTAAACCCTACCGGAGCCTAGCAAGTATAACCCTCTTACACAGTACCTGTATACAAAAGGCCACCTAAAACATATGCACTGGTCTCGTACATTAGAGCTGGGGTCTTCCACTGGTTCTCCAAAGGGGCCGGACCAGAGAACATTTTGGAGAAGGACCACATGTTTATTGTAATGTCATTTTACATACATTTAAAAATTTGAACATTATTACATTTCAACATGTTGCCAGCATTTAGAACATCTGTACCATATATATGTACATTACAGTAAATATGATATTGTAAATATAGTAAAACTTCAGTTCCAGTGATGAAAACTGCACCTACCTGCCTAAGGAACCAGGGTGACATTAGCAGGAGAAGGGAATCCAAAGGCAACTTCAAGGGCCACCAGTTGAAGACCCGTTGAAGACCCCTGCATTCGAGCAGGATTTCTCAACTCCAGTCCTCAAGACCTCCCCCACCCCCCAACAGGTCAGGTTTTTTAGGGGTATCCTGGTTTCAGCCCAGGGGGTGCAGTCTTTGACTGATGCACTGGTTGAGCCACCTGTGCTGAAAACAGGGATACCCTTAAAACCTGACCTGTTGGGAGGGTCTTGAGGACTGGAGTTGAGAAAGACGGCACCACCTGTGCTGAAGCAGGGATATCCTGAAAACCTGACCTATAGGGAGGGGGTATTGAGCACTGAAGTTGAGGTCCTCTGGATTAGAGTATCAATGCTGATCTTGTAGCAGTGGGTTTCAACCCTTTGCTTACGGAAGCCCCAGCGATATTACATTCCACGGGTTACCAAACAAGTCTCTTCTTGGATGTAGTCCAAAGCCCTTGTCCAATACGCAGTGATGCCGCTTCCACCCCCCCCCCCTCCCCTCTCCCAAACCATTTGAACAGGCCGGTTCCCTTCTCCAGCACCGGGAAGACAGTTTCACTGCACATTGAATGAGGCCTTCGTGCAGTCTCAAGGTTATCTCCCTGGTCACCTCTAAAAGCTGGTGTTCCCTGAAAAGAGGCTTGTAAACCACTGCCTTGTATAAATCGATCTGCATTTTTTATTGTTATACAGCAGTGTACTCCCCGTTGTACATAGCATATTTGCAGGCACAATGAGGTCCCTGCCCCGTAGAGCTCGCAATTAGATTTCGGCGCCTTTACCGAGTGCTGACCTGGGACCCCCGCCCACCCCCCATTGTTGAGCGAGATGGGGTGGGGAGGGGTTGGCGTGGGACAAATATCCTGGCTCTCCTGACCGTCGGCAGCCCTCTCCAAGGCACAGGGTGATGAGATGAATTGCTCAAGATCACAAGGAGTGGACACCGGGATATGAACCAAGCTCCCCATGCTTCACACTCTGTAATTGTCTTCCAAATAGGATAAGCGGTGGGCAACTCCAGTCATCAAGGGCTACCAACAGGCCAGATTTTAAGGCTACCCCTGCATCAGCACAGATGGCTCAATCAGTGGTTCAGTCTTTGACTGGAGTTGGCCACCCCTGATCTAGTCTGATGCACAATGTATCAAGGTGCGTGTGTTGACGGCAAAAGGTCTGTGTTAAGGTTTGAGATTTACGGACTGTGCATTGCGTCTCTTCAAACATGTTTCAGGACTGCACTAACTAAATAAACATACGTACAGCCTGCTCCTTCCCTATCATCCTTAGAATAAGGGAATCCCAGTACTGCCCGCGCACCTGTAGGGGACGGAGCGCAGGAGAATGGCAAATGATATGAATTTCGGACGATCGGTCTGTGCTTGGTAGCATTTTATAGCGATTCTGATATTTATTGCCATTTTTCTGGAATGTCATCACTAGGAGGTTTCCACCCATGTATAACATGACCGGGCAGCAAAAAAGGGTGTTGTATATAGAGAGCGTGACAGACGGGCGCCTGTGAATTATTGTACATAGAAGTAACAAAGGAGGGAGTAGATAGTATGATGCCTTTACTGGACCAACAAGTAGTTGATATGGTACAAGCTTTCGAACGTCTCGGGGACCTTCATCTGGTATGACAGACATGAGCCTTACCCGATGAAGGACCCCGAGAGGTGGGAAAGCTTGTAACATATCAACTACTTGTTGGTCCAATAAAAGGGATCATACCCCCTACCCCCTCTCCCTACGTGGAAGAAAGAACCAGCACAGCCCCCCGCCCGGCTTCGCTTGTACATAGAAGGAACACTTTGGAATACACAGGCCTCTTGGCTATTATTCCAACAGGACGGAATCGGCAGCCTTTGGAAAAGCAGTCACAATTACATGCACTCCTCTGCGGAATCAAACAGGCCTGTTAAAGATTTACTTTTTTTGTACCCGATAGAACACTTTATCAAGTATTTAGGTCAATGAATGGGGACTGCTCTATACATTGTACTCGTGTATTGCGCTATACTGGTGTCTAATGGACACCCTGATCTATAGCTAGTCACGCGTACATCAGTAGTTCCCAGTCATCCATTCCTAGGGGCTCCACCAACATATTTCCAAAGCGGTGTATATATATAGCAATTTACGAGACACCGCAATTGTTTTGTTGCCATTTGTCAATTTGAGAAATCAAACCTGTATTAGAACAGGGGTGCACAAACTTTCCCATCTGCGCCCCCCCTCCCCGCCTGCTCTCCCCCCTCCTTATCTTGTCTTCGGCGCCAAATGACGCCGTGGGGTCATGTGATGCTGCGTTGTCGAAGCCAAGGTAAGGGACGTTGCAGAGTCTCGCACGATCCCCATGCCTTGGGGGAAGAACGCGGGGCCTCTGCAACCGCCCGCGCCCCCCAGTTTGCGCCCCCTTGTATTTGAGCATGTGTGATATACACTGTGGGCCGTGTTTTACGCCAGGAGAAGCTCTCTGGCACGGGAAGCCACCTTACAATGTCAACGTGCTGGGAGCCGTCTTATGGCAGAAGATGGCTTGGGTACGGTGGGCACATGCGCTGCGGGACATTCCTCGGGCGGGATGACGCAGTGGGACGGAAGCCTTGCTGCACTTCAGTCTTGTGGTGCTGTGGTTTTTTCATCGGGTGAAGTATTTATTATGATGTGTGCACTCGCCTTCACTTTGTTTCCTATTTATGGAGGGGCCTAGATCCTTTTTGTGTGTGAAATACACACACAAATACAATATTTATTCTAAGCAGCGTCAAAAAAATAATAATTACATAAGCTGCCAACCGATTGCTTCTCCCGTGATTGATCAGCAAAGATCCTGCTTTCCAGTTTTCACTTAACGGCCGCCTTTCACTTTCAAAATCAATCCTTCAGTCAGTGTAATGCAGCAGCTACAATATATCCGGACATTACCAAGATAACATTATCTATTCTTACTGTTTGCAGCTCAAACTGCTGGGAACATTGGCAACAAATGATCACAAGCGGGAAAGTGATCTTACCGCGCTTGGGAGGTGTGCCTGCTATAGAAATCAAATGATATTCAGTACTGTATATTAAATCTTATTACAAATGGCATTAAGAGTTGAACAGAAAAATAAAAATCTAAAACTGCAACTCGACTCCAATCGCTGCAAATTTGGAATCACTGGAGCTTCTTCCACTAACAAAAGGAGCGTTTCTATATGTGCAATCTGCCCGGGTAATATTCGGTGTTACCCATGAGGGGGTATATGGTAGAGAAGATAGATAGATTTTCCCCACTTCAAACGGTTTATTAAGATTTTTTTAGGTTAACAGAAATTAAGGGAGGGAAAACACACACACACACACAGTCACACACACACACAGTCACACACACACACAGTCACACACACACACAGTCACACACACACACAGTCACACACACACACAGTCACACACACACACAGTCACACACACACACTACAAATTAAATAAAGCCAGTTTACTTAAAAGAGCAATTCAATGGGCGATTTTACAAAAAAAACTAATTCTAACATGGGGGGGTCTCCGGAGCTGAACCCAATTAATTTCAGCTCTGGGGACCCCCTGCTTCCGCAGATCCTTACCTCCGTAGGGGGTGCCGGTAACCGCTCCGGCTGCGCTAGCCGGGGTTTAAAGTTCCCGAGTTACGTGGGCCAGTAGGAAGCTGAACATGACGACATCCCGGCTTCCTATTGGCCACAGGACACGGGAGCTTCGGTAAGCGGCCATACCGTGATCCCTGCTAGCCTACCGACTTCCGGCACCTTCTACAGAGGTAAGTATCTCCGGAAGCAGGGGTCCCCAGAGTGGAGATTAATGGGGTTCAGCTCTGGAGACCCCCTGCAATCCTATGTTATGCACGCTTGGGTCACCTCGTTACAACAATACCGCCTGTGATCAACTATAAAAAGGGGGACAATTTATCTATCAAAGTGCAAAATGGAGAGAGAAATAGGGAAGCTGCCCCTAAAGAAAGTCAGGAGAACCAGCGACAAATGTACACGTGCCCACACTACTGCCCACCGGAACAGCGCCAGGGCATTTCTACAGCTGTCTGGGGTGACTCGCCACAGCCCCGGTCTTCTCGTCCCGCGCCCTAAAACCCCAACGCCAACGCTAATCTTCACTCTAAAAACATTAACTTCTTACACTAAAACTCCTTACCCTAAAACCCCGAGCCTTAACCAAACACCCACCAACCTTCACCCCATAACCTAAAAACACCTAACCTTTAACCCTTAACCTTAACCTAAAACACCAAACATTCACCCCTCAACCTACAACCACAAGCCTTAACCGCTTACCCTAAAACCCATAATTTGAGCCTTTACCCTAAAATTCCTAGCCATAACTCCTTACAATAACCACCTAACCTTAACCCCTTACCTCAAAACCCCTAAAGTTAACCATTTAATAATAACTTAGAGAGGAGAGAGAGGAGAGAGAGGAGAGAGAGGAGAGAGAGGAGAGAGAGGAGAGAGAGGAGAGGGAGGAGAGGGAGGAGAGGGAGGAGAGGGAGGAGAGAGAGGAGAGAGAGGAGAGGGAGGAGAAGGAGGAGAGGGAGAGAGGCCCTGTAGAAATGCGGGAACGCTGTTCTTGTGGGTGGTAGTATGGGCAGGTGGGCGCCTAACAGATAAGGCCGTGGTATTTCGGCCACTACAGCACACATTGAAGACGTTAGACACAGGGCAGGCGTACCTGGATAAGGAATCGCACTATATTGCAATTGCCCCAGAAGGCTTGTGCCGTTTTAACCCTCTCGTGCCACGGATCCTCCGACACTAGTGATCATTTCCCGGTTATGGTGAATGGTAGGGGAGGGAAAGTCCTCCCCTTCGGTTGAGTTCGCCGCCCGCGTGAACGCCGCCTAAAAAAAACAAATGAAAAACGCCATGATGTCCAGTGTACGGCATGAGGGCATTGGAGGGGTTAACCACACCATTTGCATAATATCTGCAAATCACGTCTACGTTCCTTTGAACCGAAACTTCCTTCTCGCCATGTTTACTTTTCGGAGACGCGCATCCCAAGTTCGGATGGATTCCCAGCGTGGCCGCGCACACGATTCCTGTAAAGCGCCGGGTATGTGAATAATATAAACCCGTGTGATGTGTCTGCCTCATACTTGTGACCCCCTCCCGAGATGGGCGCCGGGACATTTCAATTCCTTCTTACAACAAATGCCCCAATATTTATGGGGTCCAACTTTGAACCGTTTTTCTCTGCCCCAAAGAAAAAGTAGGCAATTGAACAAAGCCAAACTGGTGCCATGGAGATATTTGTCGAGTCCACACAGGCAGGTCGCTGAAACCAATACAGACCACCTAAGTTATTGATAATGGTTTGCAGGCCACAGAGAAAGACTCCCCACTAATTCTATTAAAGCCACAACTCCCCCCCCCCCCCCTTAAATATTTCCATCTAAGCAGATCCTGATTTTTTTTTTAGTGTGTAAAATCAGTATTTTAGACTGCACTGGGCTCCATTTTTAACTCCCGGACACGTCATAGTTCAAACACTTATAGCTCTTGAACAGAGCGTCCGATTTCAAAACAAAAAACAGCGTTGAAAAGGGAAGGAAGAGATCTTTTAATTTGTGAAAAATGATAATGATCAACGCGGACTGCTGCTCTAGGCCCCTAACTCTGCAGCATCATACACCTGACACGGGTCTGGGAGAAGGAAGTCTGCTGGGTTCTAAAAATATTAAAATGAAAACTATTGCAGACAAAAGAAAGCATTTTCATAGCTAATGCACAAGGACAGGATCGGTTTGCGCTGCTGAGAGGAGTCACTATTCTGGCCACGTTCAGAAACGTGCAATTGCCGTTCAGTTGAAAAAGTGCCTGAGGTGGCAGTGAGCAAGTGATGGTGTGTTAGTGAATCAAGCCAATTGTTGCTCACCCTGTGACAATGAATCGTGCTCAGAACTTCATTCGCTAATTTTCAGATCACCAAGCATCCTACGAACACCCCAGTGCCCTGAACATGGGTGGACGTGTGGTTTTGGGATACGTATTAGGGGACCAATATGAGATCATGGATGAGATGTTGTATGGTACTTTTCAAACCATGAGCTTCTAATTCAAGTACATGTGAAGAAGAGACACACGAGATTTGGCAAGATCTGAACACGTGAAGATGAAACCCGTGAGGTTTGGAAAGCTCTGTACATGTGAAGAAGAGACCAATAAGGTTTGGAAAGCTCTGTACACGTGAAGAGACCCGTGAGGCTTGAAAAGCTCTGTATACGTGAAGAGACCCGTGAGGCTTTGACAGCTCGGTATACGTGGAGACCCATGAGGTTTGGAAAGTTCGGTACACGTGAAGAAGAGACCCGTGAGGTTTGGAAAGCTCTGTACACACACACACACACACACACACACACACACAAACACACACACACAAAGAAGAGACCTGCAAAGTTTGGATTGGGAAGCGCTGTACACTAAATGCTACATTTCTCCAGATCGCTGAACATAAAAGTTAGATGTAAAGTAAAGGGTACATACATACCGTATTCATTTAAGTCAAATACAGACGGAACACTCAAAATGGACAGTGACATAGGTCAGGTTTGGGTGTCAGGAAAGAAGTCGCCGTGGTCAATTTCCTGAGATTGGAAAGCCGGGAGACTGAACTCACGGGACCTCTGCCACCTTACTCTGTCTTCACTCTGCTCTGTGACATGTTATCCCCATTCCAAGGCCGGGGTTATAGTGAGGGCGCCGCACGCGCCTGTCGCTAGAGCAATTTGTGCTCATAGGGTTTGCGCGACGGGGAGGCGTGGTCGTGACGTCACGCGAGTGGTTCGCCCTCATTGGCTAAACAGCGCACGTGACCCGGCCGTCACGCGGAAAGACAACATTATTTGTATCTTCAAAAACCTGCCGGTCGCGCGCACTATGAGCCGCCTCATAGACAAGAGGATAATTGTTCCGCGCCGCGCTCACGCCGTTGCACCCACTATAAACGCGGCCTAACAAACCACGGGGAAGCCGGCATCGTGTCATATTGCAGATGGAGCAGGGCTACTGTACTCATGCTGCAAAGTGCTGCGCACATGGTCAGCATCAACAATAGGCAGGTACTCCCAAAAGGCACAGCCTGCTCCTCCTGTAACACGCACCTCATACGGGACACGTCACCGGCGCTCCGCCACATCGCAAGTCGTCGCCGGGGAAACTCACCGCCAGACACATCACCGCTTCTTCATCGCCATCTTTCAATGACCGGGCTGCTGCCCCTAATGTGAACGTGGCCGTTGTAAAAGCGCCCGCAAACCAACCCTCTCAACGCGCCCGCCAATCAGGACGCGCAGCATGGCCACCGGACCTTCTCACCGCGCGCGCTAACCAGCCCTCTCAGCGCGCCCACCAACCAGGACACGCAGCATGGCCACCGGACCTGCTCAGCGCGCTTACCAGCCCTCTCAATGCGCCCGCCAATCAGGACGCGCAGCATGGCCACCGGACCTTCTCAGCGCGCGCTAACCAGCCCTCTCAGCGCGCCCGCCAACCAGGACACGCAGCATGGCCACCGGACCTTCTCAGCGCGCGCGCGCTAACCAGCCCTCTCAGCGCGCCCGCCAACCAGGACACGCAGCATGGCCACCGGACCTTCTCAGTGCGCGCGCGCTAACCAGCCCTCTCAGCGCGCCCGCCAACCAGGACACGCAGCATGGCCACCGGACCTCCTCAGCGCGCGCTAACCAACCCTCTCAGCGCGCCCGCCAACCAGGACACGCAGCATGGCCACCGGAACTTCTCAGCGCGCGCGCTAACCAGCCCTCTCAGCGCGCCCGCCAACCAGGACACGCAGCATGGCCACCGGACCTTCTCAGCGCGCGCGCTAACCAGCCCTCTCAGCACGCCCACCGGACGCTCTCAGCGTGTCCGCTAACCAGGACACTGAGCACAGCCACCAGACCCTCTCAGTGCGCCTGTCGGAAGCTGGTTCCGGCCTGCGCGCTGAGTGGGTCAGGCAGGCGCACTGAATATCCTGGTTAGCGGGCCCGTTGAGAGCGTCCGGCGGGCACGCTGTGACCCTGGCTACCCAGGGTCCGGTGAGAGCGCCGAGACGGTACGGTGGCCCCGCCGTTTAGCAGGCGCAAGAGCGTCCACATTCGGAGCAGCGGCCGGGACATTTAAAAATGGTGGCGACGAAGCAGCGACATGTCCTGCCGTGAGTTTTCCCGGCGGCGACTTGCAATGCGGCGGAGTAACGGCCGCGGTTTGGTGGCCAAACGTCCTAGACCGCCTCATACAGCAGAGCCCTTCAATTGGTGGCCCGCAAAGTGTCTTGAAGTGACCCTTGACCCACCTGCTTCTTCTCGTTTCATGGCCGTACCGCAGGCAACAAAGAGCAATGTTGTTCCCACTAAAACTCACCTGTAAGGTAATGTACACACACACACACACACACACACACACACACACACACACGTTAAAAAGCATTCAACATCACCATTTTGCAAGCACTTAAAAGTATTTTAAAATGTATCCTAAATTATATTATGATACAATATGACATAATGTGGCCTTTCTACTCCCAATTTATTTGCTGATCTTGGCCCCTTTGGGAAACTGGTTGACGAGCCCCAGAACGCGCTGGGATGTAACGCAAAGAGAATCAGCGGCGACGTTTATTGGGATCGGTTTGCGGCTGACAGTATAAAACCATTAGATACCCCTAAAGCCGAGCGATCTCTTTTACACGTTGCCCCAGCTCCGAGGTCGGGCAGCTCTTAAGTGATGACACCCGGGAGCCCCCAGGGACCTATTTGGGGGAGGTAACCTGCCGCTAATGCATCCCGCTGAACAGAATGGGTTAAAGGCCCCGGTCCCCGCTAGACGCAAGGCGCGGAATAAAAGCAGATGACTGCCGAGTTCCACCCGTGGCCCGCTGCGTCTCAAATGTAAATAAAAAGAGAAATCAGATGCAACATTACAACTGTGTATAATGACCGCGGCACCTGAAATCTGGACTGCTCCTCTCGCACCTAATCCGGGGCCGGGATGGGGGGGGGGGGGGAAGAAAAAAGCCATAAAGTTAACGAAACGAGGAATATGGTGTAAAACAGTATGGAAAAATCCCACCCCCCCCCAAAAAAACTATTTTATTCTCTTTAATTAACACTTCCAGAGAGTAGAAGGCTTTTGGGAGAATTTTACAGTGTGTGTTTGAGCCGGAAAAAAAAATAAGTTGATTTGTATAACCAGAAAACCACATTCAAAATCACGTCACCCGCGCAAGGTAGGCTCCAGATTTCGTGGGTAATTCTATATTGCACAAAGCGTTCGGCTGAAAAATCCCATACACGTGATTGTGGATTGTCATTAAAAAAAACAGGACAATATAGAATTAGGTCCAATTTTTTTTTGACATACGAATGTAGTAGTTACTCCAATAATCAGTGTTCGAAAAACCTATACATTTGCAAGCCCCGGGCAAGTGGATTTAACATCGTGGCGAGCTCCTATTGGCCCAAGCAGCACACGTGTGGTACTAGGTGGCGAGCAGATTTTTTTGTTCAGCGAGTAGATTTTTTGGTGATTTGTCGACCACTGCCAATAATTATGATCCTTAAAGTCTTTGGAAGTGGTTAAAAATGCGAAGGGCGTTGACGCCGGATCGCCGTGCGATACCTAGTATCGGAGTTTGGGAAATCTCACCGGTGATTACGACCAAAGTGGGGATTTGAGGTTCAGCAACAATTTACGTCAAACGTTCTTGCTGTGATCAGTTAGGAATTTAGCCGAAACATCACAAATATGCAGCTTGAAATGGATGCTACAGAATGTGGCATTCACTGAAGTCAAAATCTGCTCATTCATTCTCTCCGAGGCCACAACATCTCAAACCACCTAATAAATAAACTTATTTTTCTAAAATATCTCAAATCTAGCAAACACAAATACTGCAATATTGTCATTTTATTTAGGGGTGTTTAGGTGGCACCAGACATAGCTGATCTTTTTTTTTACTAAGCACGGTCTTAAAAATGGTCATCACTGTGTTTTTCCCCCAAAACGGCTCTATACATGAGCTCTATTCATTGAAACTTTGAATTGCTTGTGCATTCTTTTCACAGGTACGAGTGTCTCACTAGCAAACGACGTGTATTGTGCACTTAATATTCTTTATCATGCTTTTCATATTTAGGCTTTCAGGCCTAAATCTGCAAAACCTTAACAAGCAACACTAGTTCAGCGTTGCGTATTAGTCTGTGCTCCCAAACTACAGTCCTACAGCCAACATTCCCTCAATTGCCCTTTAAATCATTTCAGCCCCTATTATCTACTCGTCCCAAAAACCTATACCACACTGCCCCATTAGGTCCTGTCATACCACATCAATCTGCCTATCCATAACTCATTATCATGCCTGCTACCCATTCACAGATCATAACATGTTATCCCATATCAGTCTAAAGTGCCCCATCATTCTTCTCCCCTGTCTCACACCAATCACATTACACCTATATATGTCCCACACCAATAACATCTCCCTTTACATTACACTATAATGTCTTCACAACACAACCCGCTCTCCATTCTATTCTAACATAACGTTCCCATCTCTTCCCCTCCGAGAAGTCATGGAAAATATCTCCCCTTCCCACCCTATCCCCAAATGCCATCTCTCTGGTCCATGATGAAGTTGCATCCCAGATCTTCAACTCTCTTCATGGACCACTATCATCTTATCACAACTCTCTGCCTTTAAGGCCCGTAATGATGTTTCTCCTTCATAGCCCATAATATATCTCAATTAATATTTTATTTCTACCTACCATCAGCCAATGTCTCTTCTGTTCATAGAAAACCTACCCCCTCCTTTAATGCCCCACCAACTGTATACCTTCCTCTAAGGAACATAGCTCACCAAGTTCTCATCCCACCATCTATCCCAATAAGGACCCCATAATATTCTACAGGTGCACAACTACCCGTCCCGCCATCCCATGTCTCCTTTATTCATGGCTCATCATCAGGTACATCTATCCCAAGACTGTTTTAGGCATGGTCAATTATGTTCCCTTCTCTCCATTTCTCTCTCACTCCATGGCCCATCATATACTCTTACCACCAGCATCTTCTATTCCTGGCTCATCAACATGTCCTCTCGTTACATTTCCCTCCATCTCATGTCCCCTCACTGCATGTCGCCATATGTGTCTCGCACTTAGTCTCTAATTTCAGAATTCACCGTATCTTTCAATTCCGTGTCACCACCATGGTCCATGAAGTCCAAACACCCATAACTCCCCTCTGCATGACCAATCAACCCCCACCTCTTGTACTTCACAATTTAAAAACAAGTCCTTCCATCCTATTTCTCCCCCTCCATATTAATATCCACTCATTCTATGTCTGCCTCCACCAAGCCGTCTTATTCCACCCCTCTGCCCTGTAGCTCAGCATTACCCACCACCCCACACACCCCTTACAATGGCCCATCTCCATGCCCTTAAATCTCCCCATCACTTCTTCCCAGTGCACATTCCTTCCTGTCTGGGGTACATCATGCCCTCCTGATTTAGTATCTCTTATGACCCCACTACCCATCACCATGTCGTCACTTTCCCCACACTTCTGATTCTCCCCAATGCACACCTTTCTCTTCCATGTCTCGCCATTTCAATAGTTCAAATCAATATCTACTAATTGTAGGTCTCTTCCTATCCATACTCAATCATGTCCTTTTAGCTCAACACATCTCCTTCACTGGTTCATCACTATCCTCCTATCACTGTGTCCTCATTCCCCCACACACTTCTCCAAGGCTTCTTCCCAACACACAACCTTTCATTGGATGCATCTTCCTTCCCATAGCCCACCATATTTTATTATATTTCCCATAAGTCCTTATACCTCTCTCCTGTGGTTCAACATTACCCCTGCTCTCCCATGCCTTCCTTACCACAGCCCATCACTCCTAACACACTTTTCCATGACTTCTCTTCCCAAAGCCCTTACATGTCTCTCCATGCTCTTGGTACTCTTACCCCAAACCCCTCTCCTTCTGAGGGCCAACATCACCTCCTACCATCAACTTTCCCCCACAGTTCTCAATGCACATCCCTCCCATGGTGGTCACCAACCCATTCTTCTTCAAGTCCTTTTACCCCCATAACTCTCTTTTTGCCCCACAGCATCATGTCACCAATCTTCCCAGTCCACCACCCCAACCCTAGGCCTCTTCTCCACGTATCCCCCCATGCCCATCCTACCTGTGCTGTCACCGCTGGCCGAGAAGCCAGGCGAGTTTAATTTGGCTCTCTTGGGGTTGGGTGGCCCGTCCAGCAGGTTCTCGGCCATCTTCTCCCCGGTCCCCTCTTCCCTTCGGATCGGTCACCGAAGCCAGACGAGAAGGAGGAGCAGAGAGACACGGGGGAGGGAAGACCCCGGCCCTGCCAGCCGCCCCGATCCTCTCCTCCTCCCGGCTCTCGGATCCCTTCCTCCCGCAGGTGGAGTGGAGGGGAGGGGGGGCAAAAACCTCAACGTACCCCCCCAGAGTCCCGCATCCCGATCCTTGGGGGACCCCACAGACAGAGCCCCCCGATCTTCACACTTTGAGGACCCCTCTCTGAACCCCGAACTCTGCCCCCTGTAGAAGGGGGACCCCTTAAAAGCAACGGGACCCCGCCCCCCCCAAAAAAAATTAACAGAACTAGCGCACCCCCCCCCCCCAAATGTAGTAGGGGAAACCCCCAACAGGGGGGCTGTCAGCGACCCCCCCCCAAACGGATCCCTACAGATGACACCCCACTTAAGTGATCCCCGAAATGGAGCTATTAGGGACCCCTCCAAATAGACCTGTCAACCTCCCCCACCCCAATAAATAGCCCCCCCTCCCTTAAAAGTGACTTGTTAGGGACCCCCCCAAAACAGAACCCCCTCTACAAAATCTTGGTGTCAGACCCCAAAAATAAGATGGGGCACCCCACTACAAGGCAGGGCGACCACTAACGAAGGGAACCCTCCCCCTCCCTCTGTCCTACAGAAGAAGCTGAGTTTTGGGGTAACACCCCCCCCCCCCCCAAAAAAATGGGGGTGTCACAGTCCGGGTGGGGTAGGCCCGGAGCGGACCTCCCTCTCTGTGTGAGTGCGTCAGCTCCTCAGCTCCTCCCCTCTCTCCGGTACCGGTACCCCCCCCCCTTTTTCTCCTTCTCCACCCCCCCACGCTCCCGTGTGGAAGCTTCCTCCTCCTCCCCAGTTAGGGGAGGGAAATACCAACCGCTGAAAAAGGGGGGGGGGAGGGAAGAGAAAGAGACCTCGGATTAAAAAAAAAAATACAAAATAACTCCAGGGAAGACGCAAAGTCCCTTGTTTAACGTCAGGGGGGGGGGTTCAGGACAGCTTCCGTGTTTTCTTCTTTCCCCCCTCCCCCCCACCACCACCGGATCTCCGCCGGCGCTGACCGACCAGCGACAAGATGGCGGCTGTTGATTCCTCAATTAAAAAAAAAAAAAAAAAAAGTTTTTTTTTTTTTTTTTTCCTCCTGCTCTCTCTATCACAGGCATCGGAGGGTCGTGGTGACGTCAGCGCGTAGAGAGGGGGAGACGTCAGCGCTAGGTTTGGAAGGTACGAGTGAAGATGTGAGGGGGTGATAGGACGTAGACTTAAAAAAAATAAAAATGGAGGAGGCCACGCCCACTTTGGTGGGCCGCGTTCTGTTGGTTGGCGACGCTGCTCCGGGGAGGTCACGCCCACGTTGGTTGGCGGCGCCACCTCTCTTGTTGGTTGGCGACGCCGCTCTTCTGAAACTTGCAGTAGAGGTGAAGGGTTCCGGGGCTGCCGGTGGTAGCTGGTGCTCAGGGCTGGAGATAAGATGCTGTTTAGGGTTCAGCCCTGCATAGCAACAGTTGCTGTGGAATAAAAGCATTTAAATAATGTTTTATATATATATATATATATATATATATATATATATATATATTTTTCTTATATAGTGCTGTACATAGGGTTTTGGTAACTGCCCGGCTGCAGAGCTTACATTGTACAGCCCAGCAACCCCCACATTCTCCCCCGCTTATTGCAGAGCCTTTGGCGTGTAATATAGTGCGCTACTGTGCACGCGCGCGTCAATTAGAATTGGCTGTGTCCAAATCCTTCTTCCCCGACGGGAGTGGGTGATATCCCGGAAAAGGCTTTAAGCTTGCGGGAATTTTGGACATAAGAGGATTGCGTTAGGGCGTCCAGCAGTTGGGGTAATGTTATCCCCAATTCCGAGCCTCCAGTTGACAGGCGACTATGGACTGGCTTTGGGCTGGCCCCGTACCCTCGGGATGTAGACGAGAGGAATGGCGATTCAGCCCAATAGCGCCCCTCAGGCGTGGTTCCTAGACTAGGGGTTGCCATTGGGATGGGTGGATCTGAGTATATTAAGGGACAACCCATGGGCAGGGCATCCGGTAAATACAGGGCCCGGGGAGCATCCTCTTCACGGATTTCGTTGCCCGTGGCCACTATTACTATGCAGGTAGGGTCCTATTTTCAGCCTACGGTCCGTGCGTCGGCTAGACTGGGGATTTGCCTTAGGCGTTCGCACTCATCCTTCAGGGGCGTGTCGGCTGGGACGTTCCCCACTGCGACCACGTGGCAGGGAGGTTTCGTGGAATGTTAACGCCCCTTCGCGGACCTCATTTGGACGGTACAAACATTGTTCTCTAATTTGGTACTAAAATCTCGGGCACTCCATGTCTGAGATCTCAACAGCGCCTCCAAATGTAGACCCCTTTCCCCGTGTCTAAGAGAACTATGTGCTGCTGTTACCTGCGTGGCTTACAGGAGGCCTAGGCCTCCGCCGTTGGGAGCCTGGGGTAGTCTCGTTCCTCTGGTTACAGTGCCTCACAGGTACCAGTATAGCCAGTAAATACACACACAGGGTATATATCTACTATATATTTCTGAAAGCACTGTATGTCTGCGTCCCTAGCGGCAATCTCATTGGTCCCTTGGCCCGCCCGCCCCCGCACACCTCTCATTGGCCTGAGGCGGAGTGACGGGCCAAAGGACAGACACACACACACACACACACACACGTGGGGTGTTACCTACATTAGCGGGGCATCACGCGCACTTTCACCCCGCCCCCCCCCTCCCCCGGCGCCGCTACAGTCAGCGGGACACACACACTATTATTACCCCTTCAGCGCCCCCCCCCCACCCAGTGTCAGCTGCCGTGCGAGACCCCCCTTCTATATCTCCCACCTCTCCCCCCCCACACATATACATGCCCCCCCCCTCCCCAGCGCTACAACTCACCCCTTCCCCGGCGGGGGAACAGCCAGTGGCCAGGCAGGCTGCCTCGCGGCGCCGAGTACCCAAGATGGCGGTGCCCGGGACACAGCGGGGGAGCGGCCACAACACGCTGCCTCCCGCCTCAGAACCACGTGGGACCTGCCGGACGGGTGAGTGAGCGGCCTTCACCTCCATTCCACCCCCTTCACCTCCCCTCCACCCCCCCTTCACCTCCCCTCCACCCCCCCTTCACCTCCCCTCCATACCCCCCTTCACCTCCCCTCCATACCCCCCTTCACCTCCCCTCCATACCCCCCTTCACCTCCCCTCCACCCCCCCTCCCCTCCAGTGTCAGTGTCTCCCCGATACCCCCCCCCCGGCGCCGCTACAGTCAGTGGGGGAGCGAGCGAGCGCCCGGGACACAGCGGGGGAGCGGCCACAACACGCTGCCTCCCGCCTCAGATCCACGTGGGACCTGCCGGACGGGTGAGTGAGCGGCCTTCACCTCCCCTCACCCACCCCTCACCCCCGTTCACCTCCCCTCACCCCCTTTCATCTCCCCTCACTCCCCTTCTCCCTTCCACCCCCCTTCCCCTCCCCTCCCCCTTCACCTCCCCTCCACCCCCCCTTCACCTCCCCATTTACCCCCCCCTTCACCTCCCCTCCACCCCCCCTTCACCTCCCCTCCACCCCCCCTCTTCACCTCCCCATTCACCTCCCCTCCACCCCCCCTCTTCACCTCCCCTCCACCCCCCCCCTCTTCACCTCCCCTCCACCCCCCCCCTCTTCACCTCCCTTCCACCCCCCCCTTCACCTCCCTTCCACCCCCCCCTCTTCACCTCCCTTCCACCCCCCCCCCTTCGCCTCCCCTCCACCCCCCCTTCGCCTCCCCTCCACCCCCCCCTTCGCCTCCCCCACCCCTTACCACCGCCTCCCCCCCTTCCCACCGCCTCCCCCCCTTCCCACCGCCTCCCCCCCCTTCCCACCGCCTCCCCCCCCCTTCCCACCGCCCCCCCCCCCCTTCCCACCGCCCCCCCCCCCTTCCCACCGCCCCCCCCCCCTTCCCACCGCCTCCCCCCCTTCCCACCGCCTCCCCCCCTTCCCACCGCCTCCCACCCCCCTTCCCACCGCCTCCCCCCCCTTCCCACCGCCTCCCCCCCTTTCCCACCGCCTCCCCCCCCTTCCCACCGCCTCCCACCCCCCTTCCCACCGCCTCCCACCCCCCCTTCCCACCGCCTCCCACCCCCCCTTCCCACCGCCTACCACCCCCCCTTCCCACCGCCTACCACCCCCCCCTTCCCACCGCCTACCACCCCCCCTTCCCACTGCCTACCACCCCCCCCTTCCCACCGCCTACCACCCCCCCCTTCCCACCGCCTACCACCCCCCCTTCCCACCGCCTACCACCCCCCCCTTCCCACCGCCTACCACCCCCCCTTCCCACCGCCTCCCCCCCCTTCCCAACGCCTCCCCCCTCCCCTTCCCACCGCCTCCCCCCCCCTTCCCACCGCCTCCCCTCCCCCCTTCCCACCGCCTCCCCCCCTTCCCCCCCGCCTCCCCCCCTTCCCCCCCTTCCCCCCCTTCCCACCACCTCCCCCCCTTCCCACCGCCTCCCACCCCCCCTTACCACCGCCTCCCAGCCCCCCTTCCCACCGCCTCCCCCCCCCTTGATGGTGGGTAAGTGCAGTAGATGGCAGTGCCTGGCCTTGATGGTGGGTACGTGCAGTAGATGGTAGTGCTTGGCCACGATGGTTGGTAGGAGTAACTGTGGGTGGTAGTCACAAGACCAGGCTATTGAAATGTTTCATTAATAGGGGAGTTTTAAGGTGCGATTTAAAGGCAGGGAGAGAAGGTGCTCGGTGTATACGGAGTCCCACAGGTAAGGGGCGGTGAGGGTTTAAGGTAAGAGAGAGAGAGCAGTAGAGGTGAAAGGGGTGGAAAGGAGACAGTTAGGGGTAGAGCACAGGATACGAGCAGGGACATAACGAGAGATAAAAGCTGATATGTAGGGAGGAGCAGATGAGGGGAGAGCTTTGAAGGTAAGTAGGGGAACTTAGTAGGTGATCCGGAGCTTGGTGGGAAGCCAGGAGAGGGGATAAGGAGCAATCCAAGTGAGCAAAGGTATGAAGCAGGGGGTCTCCGGAGCGGAACTCCATCAATTTCAGCTCCGAGGACCCCCTGCTTACCGAGATAGACCTCCGTAGGGGGCGCCGGTATTCTCTCTCCTATTTGAAGCTCCCACATCACACGGCCAATAGGAAGCCGCACCTGATGACATCACGGCTTGCTATTGGCCAGGAAGGCGCGGGTGCTTTGAAAAGCGGCTATTACGCGGTCCCTGCTAGCCGAGCGGAGTGGCGACCGGCGCCCCCTACGGGGTATCTCCGGAAGCAGGGGGTCCCCAGAGGTGAAATTAGAGGAGCTGAGCGGAGACTCTTCTGGGAGAAATGGTTCGAGATGCAAGATTTGCACGGGTAAGTTCTTGGACTATTTCTCGTGTCCGCAAATTGGGACTGTACCAATATGCTGTGTTCTATGGCAGGTAAGGGGTTATTTAATATATATATATATATATATATATATATATATACATTTAAATTAAGCTTTCTTGATTTCTTTCACTTTGTAAAAAAACTTCAATGACATTAATTTAATTAACGACACAACACTGACCTCCAGTGACACGGATCTGTTACTGCATCACCAGTGCAGGGTACGGGATAGGGGTGGAGGTCAGTACCCCTGCCAAGCAGGCTGCGCCCTACATATCTCGTGGGGCTGCGGACATGGTGCCGCCGCAGCCCATGCGGAGACGCGCGGAGGCTGAGGGAAAGCGCGAGCTTTCCCTGGCCATAGTACTCGGGCCGTGGGGGGGCGTTCCCAGTGACATCGCGGAGCTCACGTGACCGCCCTGTCGTGCGAGAAATCAGTTTGAACCGATTTCTCGCGCACCGCGCGCCCCCTCCTGCCTCCGCACGCCGCATGTATGCGATCACTGCCTTAAGGCGGTCTGTTCGCTCAGCGTGCGGACGCGTCCGCACTGTCTGAGGTACCATGGACGCAGCCTTAGGAGTTCACTACACTGCAATAGGGGCCAGCGGTCACATTGGAGAACATAAGACCTGTAAGTGTTGTTCCCTTAGAGAGGAGATATACCTATACCTATATATATATATACCACAATTATTAAGGTTATGGTGGGTAAAAAAGTGACAAAAACACTCCACAGTAAAGCATAAAGCTACTGTAAATATTACTGTATATTCATTTGCATGTCTTAGGCAGGTCTGCAACCCTGTCTTTCCCCATTATCGCCCAGCATACAGCGCTTCCACTGCAGCAAGGGATTCTTTGCCACCCTTTGCTTCAAAACCATATAACATGGTCCCCTGTAAGCTTTTGCTTGCTGCATGGTCACAGCTTTGAGCACAGCCAGGGTTAAGATGCATAGCCAGTAAACCCACCCACAGACAGCCGTTTCGACCTTAATGGGTCTCATCAGTGTGGGGTTGGTTATACTGTGTAATAAAAGCACCATATGATTTTTCATTGTATTAAGACAGGGTGAGTGGTATGTCCCCCTAATGTCTGTGTATTGGGAGGGGGTGTGAGGTATGTCCCCCTAATGTCTGTGTATTAGGAGGAGAGATGTATGTCCCCTGATGTCTGTATTAGAGGGAGATGAGAGGTATGTGTCCCTGATGTCTGTGTATTAGGAGGTGAGGGGTATGTGTCCCTGATGCCTGTGTATTAGGAGGAGGTGAGATGTACATGTCCCTGATGTGTGTGTATTAGGTGAGAGGTAAGTGTCCCTGATTTCTGTGTATTAGGAGGCAGTGAGAGGTATGTGTCCCTGATGTCTGTGTATTTGGAGAGGATGAGAGGTATGTGTCCCTAATGTCTGTGTATTAGGAGGGGGTGAGAGTTATGTGTCCCTGATGTCTGTGTATTGGGAGGGGGTGAGAGGTACGTGTCCCTGATTTCTGTGTATTAGGAGGGGGTGAGAGGTATGTGTCCCTGATTTCTGTGCATTAGGTGGGGGTGAGAGTTCGTGTCCTGATGTCTGTGTATTAGGAGGGGGTGAAAGGTATGTGTCCCTGATGCCTGTGTATTAGGAGGTGAGAGGTACATGTCCCTGATGTCTGTGTATTAGGTGGATGTGAGAGGTATGTGTCAATAATGCCTGTGTATTAGGATGAGGAGAGAGGTATGTGTCCCTGATGTCTGTGTATTAGAAGGGGGTGAGAGGTATGTATCCCTGATGTCTGTGTATTAGGAGGGGGTGAGAGTTATGTGTCCCTGATGTCTGTGTATTAGGATGAGGTGAGAGGTATGTTTCCCTGATGTCTGTGTATTAGGAGGGGGTGAGAGGTATGTATCCCTGATTTCTGTGTATTAGGAGGGGGTGAGTGGTATGTGTCCCTGATGTCTGTGTATTAGGAGGGGGTGAGAGGTATGTGTCCCTGATGCCTGTGTATTATGAGGTGAGAGGTACATGTCCCTGATGTCTGTGTATTAGGTGGAGGTGAGAGGTATGTGTCAATAATGCCTGTGTATTAGGATGTGGTGAGAGGTACATGTCCCTGATGTCTGTGTATTAGGTGGAGGTGAGAGGTATGTGTCAATAATGCCTGTGTATTAGGATGAGGTGAGAGGTATGTGTCCCTGATGTCTGTGTATTAGAAGGGGGTGAGAGGTATGTATCCCTGATGTCTGTGTATTAGGAGGGGGTGAGAGGTATGTGTCCCTGATGTCTGTGTATTAGGATGAGGTGAGAGGTATGTGTCCCTGATGTCTGTGTATTAGAAGGGGGTGAGAGGTATGTATCCCTGATGTCTGTGTATTAGGAGGGGGTGAGAGGTATGTGTCCCTGATGTCTGTGTATTAGGATGAGGTGAGAGGTATGTGTCCCTGATGTCTGTGTATTAGGAGGGGGTGAGAGGTATGTGTCCCTGATGTCTGTGTATTAGGAGGAGGTGAGAGGTATGTGTCCCTGATGTCTGTGTATTAGGAGGTGAGAGGTATGTGTCCCTGATGTCTGTGTATTAGGAGGGGGTGAGAGGTATGTATCCCTGATGTCTGTGTATTAGGAGGGGGTGAGAGGTATGTGTCCCTGATGTCTGTGTATTAGGATGAGGTGAGAGGTATGTGTCCCTGATGTCTGTGTATTAGGAGGGGGTGAGAGGTACGTGTCCCTGATGTCTGTGTATTAGGAGGGGATGAGAGGTATGTGTCCCTGATGTCTGTGTATTAGGAGGGGGTGAGAGGTATGTGTCCCTGATGTCTGTGTATTAGGAGGGGGTGAGAGGTATGTGTCCCTGATGTCTGTGTATTAGGAGGGGGTGAGAGGTATGTGTCCCTGATGTCTGTGTATTAGGAGGGGGTGAGAGGTATGTGTCCCTGATGTCTGTGTATTAGGAGGGGGTGAGAGGTATGTGTCCCTGATGTCTGTGTAGTAGGAGGGGGTGAGAGGTATGTGTCCCTGATGTCTGTGTATTAGGAGGAGGGGGTGAGAGGTATGTGTCCCTGATGTCTGTGTATTAGGAGGGGGTGAGAGGTGTGTGTCCCTGATGTCTGTGTATTAGGAGGGGGTGAGGTACGTGTCCTTGATAGCTGTGTATTAGGAGGTGGTGAGAGGTACGTGTCCCTGATGTCTGTATATTAGGAGGGGGTGAGAGGTATGTGCCCGATAGCTGTGTATTAGGAGGAGGTGAGAGGTATGTGCCCCTGATGTCTGTATATTAGGAGGGGGTGAGAGGTATGTGCCCCTGATAGCTGTGTATTAGGAGGGGACGAGAGGTACGTGTCCCTGATGTCTGTGTATTAGGAGAGGGTGAGATGTATGTCCCTGATGTCTGTGTATTAGGAGGGGACGAGAGGTACGTGTCCCTGATGTCTGTGTATTAGGAGGGGACGAGAGGTACGTGTCCCTGATATCTGTGTATTAGGAGGGGGTGAGAGGTACGTGTCCCTGATGTCTGTGTATTAGGAGAGGGTGAGATGTATGTCCCTGATGTCTGTGTATTAGGAGGGGGTGAGAGGTACGTGTCCCTGATGTCTGTGTATTAGGAGGGGGTGAGAGGTATGTGTCCCTGATGTCTGTGTATTAGGAGGGGGTGAGAGGTATGTGTCCCTGATGTCTGTGTATTAGGTGGGGGTGAGATGTATGTCCCTGATGTCTGTGTATTAGGAGGGGGTGAGATGTATGTCCCTGATGTCTGTGTATTAGGAGGGGACGAGAGGTACGTGTCCCTGATGTCTGTGTATTAGGAGGGGGTGAGAGGTATGTGTCCCTGATGTCTGTGTAGTAGGAGGGGGTGAGAGGTATTTGAGACACACCTGTGTACCTCACACCTGCACACACCCCATGTACAGAAGCAGACCCACCCTACACCAGACCCCACGTTTTTCCGTCGGATAAAAACACCCAGACATCCGCTTATTTCACGTCTTTATATTTATTTTGGCTTTGCAGGACGCTCCGGAGAACAGAATATATCGCGCAGCAGCGGGGGGAGGGGGGGGGGGTGGGGGGCGTCTCCGTGGGGGTCCGAGATCTTCCCCGGGGGTCACAGGGAAACTTCCTATCATCCAGACCGTACACCATAATCCCACAGCAAGTGGTTGCGTCTGTGTGTTCCCTTACTACCGTATATATGCATAGTATAGGTGGGAACTATATATATATATATGTATATGGGTTGGCCACCACCATGCAGCATCGATGAGAGAACGTTTAAACATTTAATCTATGTTACTATATATATTATATGAGATCATTGTTTAGATTCGATTATCCCTGGTGGTTGTTTCATTTGCAATATCTTTATTGTTGTTAAATTAATATACATAATCCATAATTAGGACAGGCGCTTCAATCTGCAAACAGTGTGAATTTAATAAGAGCGTTGTTACGTTGCGTTACTTGCAGATGCCCCTGCCTGTCCTACGTTCGCTCGGGTCACTTTATGGGGACTCGGCGCCCTGTTGTAAGAGTAGGACAGATAACGTACCTTCAGCAGCAGGGTGCTAGCCGTGTCGCCGGGATCCCCACCCAGCGACAACGACAGGTAGACAGGAAAAGAAGATCCGCAGCGCTCTCGGGTAAGTTTCCAATGTAAAAAAGGGTTATTGCATCAAATTAATATCAGGGGTGAAGTACAGGGGAAAAAAACCCTAATAGATCCGAAACATAGCTCCATTTTTTCCTGTGCTTCACCCCTGATGTTAGACTGATGCAATAAACCTTTTTTTACATCGGAAACTTACCAGAGAGTGCTGCAGATCTTTATATATATATATATATATATATATATATATATATACACAGTATATATACCGTATTTGCCTGATTATAGTGCGACCCTCTAATTTTAGAAGCAACTAGAAAGAAAACAGTACACACACACACACACATATACACACACATATACACACACACATATACACACACATATACACACACACACACACACACACACACTCTATCTGTGTGGCTCTATCTCTTTGTTTTACCTCCCCGCCACATGCAACATGGCTGCCTTTGGGCCTTCAAGGTGGAGCTTCCTTCATTTTACCCTGTTACCTCATACAGCCGACTGCCAAAGTGGACGGGCCCAACTATACGGCCAGAATGTACTTTTCATCATAGCTGTTTATAGTGTCGTCACGAGGCGGATCGCGCGGTGGCGCCTGATCGAGGCGGAGCATTCCCGCGGGGGGGCATGTTACACGAATCTGCGATGCGGGCTGAGCGAATGTTTGGCGAATTGTCTGCGATACCGGACTCGTCCGCGGCCACTTTTGGGGACAATTCTGCATGGTTTGCAACCTAATGGAAAAGGTTTACACCTCTTATATATATATTTATATATATATATATATACACATACATACATACACACGCGCACATGCACGCACACACTATATATACTGTATATGTGTGTATTTTATATATATTTGTGTCTGTATGTAGATGTGTATGTATATGTATATATATATTATTGAGGTCTATGTTTTTCAGGCAAAAGTGGTGCAATTCCATTGAAGCAACAAGATTATTTTATGTGATACAAGTGGTGCATTTTTTAGCTCCAGATCTGAGCCACTTTTGCTTTGTTACATAGCCACTACACGCACGTGTACACACGTGTACACACGTGTACACACACCCCTACTTGGCCTGTTTATGTTTTCTGCAGTGATTCCCTTCTCCCAGCTCCGGAGATGCCTCCGCTTGTGAGTTACCTTGACCCCTTTTGAGACGGGGCGCCGGTTCCTCCCTCGGAAGTAATAACGAGGAGGCCCCCGTGTGATAAACCCCCTTATCTGACAGATGGGGCCGGTAATACCTTGCTCCGCGGCGCTGGGGGAGGGGTCACACACCCGTCTACGAATTCTAATGGAAACTGGGACAAACTCCCCCCCCCCCCCTCACAGAGAAGATTGGATATTCCGAAGAGATCCACCATTTTCCGCATTCGCCCTCCCCCACACTTAACGGAAGAGGAAGCTAAAGTGTGAATGGGAACACATTACAATCTCGTTGTCTTTCTAAAGAAATGGAACAGACCTCCACCCATTCCCCCCCCTCTCCCATAATAAAAAAAAGCCCCCCCCCATAATAAAAAAAAAGCCCCCCTCCGATTCTTTTAGGGTGGGCTGAAGTCTGGAGAGGCGCATGCTTTTGGCAAGACGTAGCGAGAATTGTAGCGAGGTGTCACTGTCCTGAAGGCACTTAGTTCAGTCCTCAGTATGGCTGACAGTCGGTGGAAGAGGAGGCGTGAGGTTGCAGCTGGAGTAGGCTGCGCCCACCTACATTTCTGAAATAACAGCTATATCTGGGAGCCTTCCACACCTCACAGGACGGAGAACAAGGATCTGCTGAGCTTCCACCCGGGGTACAGGAAAGAACAGATACCTAGGGCTGGAGCCCCCACTCAAAACTGAGCCTACCTCCAGACTAAGGTAGAGCGTTGACCATTGAGCATGCAGTTGCTCCTCCACCCCAGGCAAGGACATATAGGGCAACCCTCCCCCACTCCAAGAAGGTTTAACTGATGGCGGTGCCTCCACTCAGCACAGGGGATGATGTAGAATTCATTTGGAGCATGAAGACATGAGGCCGGCCAGCATGCAGCCTGGAGGAATGAAGAGGGCCGTCCATGTAGATATCTAAGGTGGGCCACCCCACCCTAAGACAGGTGGGATGATGCAGCCGAGTGGCCCTTCGTACAGAGGTCTATGAGCTGGCGTAATGAGGAGCATGACAGCCGCAAGCCTCTCGGATTGGGGGGAGGGGGGTGACCCCATGTGCCGTTTGGTGAATCTCCACTCGACCTGCCTCATCGTGCTCCCCCATCCCGGCCCCTCTCTTCCGCCCTCTCCCTCCTGCGCCCCAACCCTGCCTCCCCACCCGCTGTCTCCGCCACTCCTTTTCCTCCCGTCACAAGGCTGCTGATCTCATCAGTTGGCGAGCGCCCGATGCTCCCATCCACCTGCACCCGGATATCGGGCGAAATCGACAGCTGGTGGTGGGGCACCACTCCCCCGTTGTCCGTACACTTGGGGTACAGGTAGGTCTTCATCTGACCCTTCCCCTTAACGTTGACCGTCCCCCTGTAATCAAACTCGTAGCCCATTTTCACCAGCACCCTGTAACTCTCCTCGCTCGCCTGGATCCGGCACTCCACGCCCGTCGTGTCCATCCTGCTGGCAATGTTCACCGTATCCCCCCAAATGTCGTACAGCAGCTTGGTAGTCCCGATGACCCCGGCCGTCAGAGGCCCATGGTTGAAGCCAATGCGGAGCTTGAAGTTGAACCACAGCATGTTGTTGTTGAAGTCGTCCACCACGCTCATCATCTCCTTGGCGAAGTCGAAAAGCGTCTGCAGGTGTCGGTGGGGCTGGCTGCTGTCCTGGCACTGAGACGGGTTGAGTCCGGCAGCAGCCATGTACGTGGCACCGATGGTCTTGATCTTCTCGATGCTGGAGTAGTGTGGCTTGCTGAGCAGCTCGTCGAAGTCGCCGATGAGCTCGTTGAGGACCCGGTAGCACTCCTTGCCGCCCTCGTAGTTCTCCTCGTAGAACTCGCTGAAGTTGACAATGCTGGCGAAGATGACGCCGGCGTCGTCGTGGTTCTTGGAGTAGCTCTGGGACACCTTCAGCTGCTCGGCCACGTGGTACGGGATGATGTTGCGCAGCAGCCAGTCCGCCTGGTCGCGCATGCTCTGGATCTTGGTGCGGTGGAGGTCGGCCTCCACGTCGCCGTGGTAGTGCAGCCGGTAGCTGACCTCGAACTCCCGGTTCAGAAACCAGACGAGGAGGAGGAGGAGGAAGTAGGCCACCGCCAGCTCCTGGCCGAGGCGAGAAGAGGGGCTCCCGGTGCTGCCGGTGTCCGATCTGCCGCAAGGCTGAGGGGAGGAGCTGGGGAGAGGGAGGGAGAGGAAACAGTGAGAGGGTGTCCTGCGATAAAAGAGTTTCTCAACCCCCACTTCAAAGACCAGTTCCGGCTCAACACATGCAGATCTTCATTAGCTAAAGTGTTGCAGACCATTGCTCCATGAACTGTTCCCCACTAAAGATTTGCAGAGCATCGCTCCATTATCTCTTCCTCACTAGGGAGCGCCACAGCATGGCTCCCTTAAGCACTTCTCTGCAGAGTAGCACTCTATTCATTCTCCCAGCCAAACACACGCAGAGCATTGCTCCCTTCCCCTCCGCTCTGCTAGGAGGCTCATACTGTATGGACAGGCAGCATCAAGCCTTTCCATGCACTGACTCTGTAAGCAGTATATACAACAGTATATATAACGTGTATCATATGTGTACATGTGTGAGTGTGCATGTGCAGATCTCTGTATATCATTGTGTATACTGTGTCAGTGTGTGTATACTGTGTCAGTGTGTATTATTAGTGTGTCTATGTGTGTATATGAACGTTTCAGTGTGTGTCTGTGTGTATATATCTGTGTGTCTGTGCGTGTGTGTACGTATGTATGTATGTACTGTATATATATATATATCGTTTTATATATATCAATGTGTCTGTGTGTGTATATCTGTGTGCGTGAGTATATCAGTGTATTAGTGTGTCAGTGAGTGTGTCTGTATATATATCAGTGTCTGTGTGTTTCTATCAGTGTATCTCTGTGTATCAGTCTGTCTGTGTGTGTATCAGTGTGCATGTGTATCACTGTGTTAGTGTGTCTGTTTGTATCAGTGTGTCAGTGTGTGTATTTTGTATCACTGTGTTAGTGTATCTGTGTGTATCAGTGTGTTAGTGTATATTACTGTGTTAGTGTGTTTGTGTGTCAGTGTGTGTTAGTGTGTGTCTGTGTTTGTATCAGTGTCTGTCATTTTGTCTGTGCGTGTGTATCCGTGTATGTGCCTGTATCAGTGTGTCAGTGTGTGTATATGTGTGTGTGTGTGTAGCAGTGTGTCAGTGTGTGTGTGTGTGTGTGTGTGTAACCGTGTGTGTGTATCAGTGTACATGTGTGTGTGTCAGTGAGTGTGTATTAGTGTATATATGTGTGTGTGTATATCAGTGTGTTAGTGAATCGGTGCAGGGGTTAAAAATCATCAGATGTATTATGGGTCAGCAGCTAGAAATGGCAGAGGGAACATTAACCCCGTCCCTGCCAGAGGTGACAACAACATATCGCTCTGCGTGTTATTATATCGCTCTGCGTGTTATTATACCGCTCTGTGTGTTATTATACCGCTCTGCATGTTATTATATTGCTCTGCATGTTATTATACCGCTCTGTGTGTTATTATACCGCTCTGCGTGTTATTATATCGCTCTGCGTGTTATTATACCGCTCTGCGTGTTATTATATCGCTCTGCGTGTTATTATATCTCTCTGTGTGTTATTATACCGCTCTGCGTGTTATTATATCGCTCTGCGTGTTATTATATCGCTCTGCGTGTTATTATACCGCTCTGTGTGTTATTATACCGCTCTGCATGTTATTATATTGCTCTGCATGTTATTATATCGCTCTGCGTGTTATTATACCGCTCTGCATGTTATTATATTGCTCTGCATGTTATTATACCGCTCTGCGTGTTATTATATCGCTCTGCGTGTTATTATATCGCTCTGCGTGTTATTATATCGCTATGCCTCTTATTACATCGCTCTGCGTGTTATTACATCGCTCTGCGTGTTATTATATCGCTCTGCGTGTTATTATATCTCTGCGTGTTATTATATCGCTCTGCGTGTTATTATATCGCTCTGCGTGTTATTATATCGCTCTGCGTGTTATTATATCGCTCTGCGTGTTATTATATCGCTCTGCGTGTTATTATATCGCTCTGCGTGTTATTATATCGCTCTGCGTGTTATTATATCACTCTGCGTGTTATTATATCGGTGTTATTATATCACTCTGCGTGTTATTATATCGCTCTGCGTGTTATTATATCGGTGTTATTATATCGCTCTGTGTGTTATTATATCGCTCTGTGTTTTATTACATCGCTCTGTGTTATTATATCGCTCTGTGTGTTATTATATCGCTCTGCGTGTTATTATATCGCTCTGTGTGTTATTATATCGCTCTGTGTTTTATTACATCGCTCTGTGTTATTATATCGCTCTGCGTGTTATTATATCGCTCTGCGTGTTATTATATCGCTCTGCGTGTTATTATATCGCTCTGCGTGTTATTATATCGCTCTGTGTTATTATATCGCTCTGCGTGTTATTATATCGCTCTGCGTGTTATTATATCGCTCTGCGTGTTATTATATCGCTCTGCGTGTTATTATATCTCTCTGCGTGTTATTATATCGCTCTGTGTTATTATATCACTCTGCGTGTTATTATATCGCTCTGCGTGTTATTATATCGCTCTGCGTGTTATTATATCTCTCTGCGTGTTATTATATCGCTCTATGTTATTATATCACTCTGCGTGTTATCATATCGCTCTGCGTGTTATTATATCGCTCTGCGTGTTATTATGTGACTCTGCGTGTTATTTTATCGCTCTGTGTTATTATATCACTCTGCGTGTTATTATATCGCTCTGCGTGTTATTATATCGCTCTGCGTGTTATTATATCGCTCTGCGTGTTATTGTATCGCTCTGCGTGTTATTATATCGCTCTGCGTGTTATTATATCGCTCTGCGTGTTATTATATCTCTCTGCGTGTTATTATATCGCTCGTGTTATTATATCACTCTGCGTGTTATTATATCGCTCTGCGTGTTATTATATCGCTCTGCGTGTTATTATATCTCTCTGCGTGTTATTATATCGCTCTGTGTTATTATATCACTCTGCATGTTATTATATCGCTCTGCGTGTTATTATATCGCTCTGCGTGTTATTATATGACTCTGCGTGTTATTATATCGCTCTGTGTTATTATATCACTCTGCGTGTTATTATATTTCTCTGCGTGTTATTATATCGCTCTGCGTGTTATTATATCTCTCTGCGTGTTATTATATCGCTCTGTGTTATTATATCACTCTGCGTGTTATTATATCGCTCTGCGTGTTATTATATCGCTCTGCGTGTTATTATATGACTCTGCGTGTTATTATATTACTCTGCGTGTTCTTATATTACTCTGTGTGTTATTATACTGCTCTGTGTGTTATTACATTGTGTTTTATTACATCGCTCTGTGTTATCATATCACTCTGCGTGTTATTAAATCGCTCTGCGTGTTATTACATCGCTCTGCGTGTTATTACATCGCTCTGCGTGTTATTACATCGCTCTGCGTGTTATTACATCGCTCTGCGTGTTATTACATCGCTCTGCGTGTTATTATATCGCTTATATCGCTCTTTGTGTTATTATATCTCTGCGTGTTATTATATCGCTCTGCGTGTTATTACATCGCTCTGCGTGTTATTACATCGCTCTGCGTGTTATTACATCGCTCTGTGTGTTATTATATCGCTCTACGTGTTATTATATCGCTCTGCGTGTTATTATATCGCTCTGCGTGTTATTATATCTCTCTGCGTGTTATTATATCCCTCTGTGTTGTTATATCGCTCTGCGTGTTGTTATATCGCTCTGCGTGTTATTATATCGCTCTGCGTGTTATTATATCGCTCTGCGTGTTATTATATCACTCTGCGTGTTATTATATCGCTCTGCGTGTTATTATATCTCTCTGCGTGTTATTGTATCGCTCTGCCTGTTATTATATCGCTCTGCGTGTTATTACATCGCTCTGCGTGTTATTATATCAGTGTTATTATATCGCTCTCTGTGTTATTATATCGCTCTGTGTTTTATTACATCGCTCTGTGTTATTATATCACTCTGCGTGTTATTATATCTCTCTGTGTGTTATTATATCGCTCTGCGTGTTATTATATCGCTCTGTGTGTTATTATATCGCTCTGCGTGTTATTATATCGCTCTGCGTGTTATTATATCGCTCTGCGTGTTATTATATCGCTCTGCGTGTTATTATATCGCTCTGCGTGTTATTACATCGCTCTGCGTGTTATTACATCGCTCTGCGTGTTATTCCATTGCTCTGCGTGTTATTATATCGCTCTGCGTGTTATTATATCGCTCTGCGTGTTATTATATCGCTCTGCGTGTTATTTTATCGCTCTGTGTGTTATTATATCGCTCTGTGTGTTATTATATCGCTCTGCGTGTTATTATATCGCTCTGTGTGTTATCACATCGCTATGCGTGTTATTATATCGCTCTTTGTTATTATATCGCTCTGCGTGTTATTATATCGCTTTGCGTGTTATTATATCGCTCTGCGTGTTATTACATCGCTCTGCGTGTTATTACATCGCTCTGCGTGTTATTACATCGCTCTGCGTGTTATTACATCGCTCTGCGTGTTATTATATCGCTCTGCGTGTTATTACATCGCTCTGCGTGTTATTATATCAGTGTTATTATATCGCTCTCTGTGTTATTATATCGCTCTGTGTTTTATTACATCGCTCTGTGTTATTATATCACTCTGCGTGTTATTATATCTCTCTGTGTGTTATTATATCGCTCTGCGTGTTATTATATCGCTCTGTGTGTTATTATATCGCTCTGCGTGTTATTATATCGCTCTGCGTGTTATTATATCGCTCTGCGTGTTATTATATCGCTCTGCGTGTTATTATATCGCTCTGCGTGTTATTACATCGCTCTGCGTGTTATTACATCGCTCTGCGTGTTATTCCATTGCTCTGCGTGTTATTATATCGCTCTGCGTGTTATTATATCGCTCTGCGTGTTATTATATCGCTCTGCGTGTTATTTTATCGCTCTGTGTGTTATTATATCGCTCTGTGTGTTATTATATCGCTCTGCGTGTTATTATATCGCTCTGTGTGTTATCACATCGCTATGCGTGTTATTATATCGCTCTTTGTTATTATATCGCTCTGCGTGTTATTATATCGCTTTGCGTGTTATTATATCGCTCTGCGTGTTATTACATCGCTCTGCGTGTTATTACATCGCTCTGCGTGTTATTACATCGCTCTGCGTGTTATTACATCGCTCTGCGTGTTATTATATCGCTCTGCGTGTTATTATATCGCTCTGCGTGTTATTATATCTCTGCGTGTTATTATATCGCTTTGCGTGTTATTATATCGCTCTGCGTGTTATTACATCGCTCTGCGTGTTATTACATCGCTCTGCGTGTTATTACATCGCTCTGCGTGTTATTACATCGCTCTGCGTGTTATTATATCGCTCTGCGTGTTATTATATCTCTGCGTGTTATTATATCGCTCTGCGTGTTATTATATAGCTCTGCGTGTTATTATATCGCTCTGCGTGTTATTATATCTCTGCGTGTTATTATATCGCTCTGCGTGTTATTATATCGCTCTGCGTGTTATTATATCGCTCTGCATGTTATTATATCTCTGCGTGTTATTATATCGCTCTACAAGTTATTATGACGCTCTCTGTGATATTATATCGCTCTGTGTGTGTGTATCAGTGCATCACTGTATCTGTGTGTGTGTGTGTATCTGTGTGTGTGTGTGTGTGTGTGTGTGTGCATCTGTCTGTGTTTGTGTGTGTCTGTGTGTGTGTGTGTGTGTCTGTGTGTGTGTGTCTGTGTGTGTGATGCGGTGCTGGATCAGGGAGAAACTTACCTGTAATTTGTGTCAGACTCGGGGATCAGTGAGGAACTGGAAATACACAGAAAGATTGACAGTTACAGTGACAGCTCACCCCTCCCTCAGTATTACCCTGTTACCCTCCCTCAGTATTACCCTGTTACCCTCCTTCAGTATTACCCTGTTACCCTCCCTCAGCATTATCCCATTACCCTCCCTCAGCATTATCCCATTACCCTCCCTCAGTATTACCCCGTTACCCTCCCTCAGTATTACCCCATTACCCTCCCCTCAGCATTACCCCATTACCCTCCCTCAGCATTATCCCATTACCCTCCCTCAGCATTATCCCATTACCCTCCCTCAGTATTACCCCGTTACCCTCCCTCTGTATTATCCCGTTACCCTCCCTCAGCATTACCCCGTTAGCCACACTCAGAATTACCCCATTACCCTCCCTCAGCATTACCCCGTTACCCTCCCTCAGCATTACCCTGTTACCCTCCCTCAGCATTACCCCATTACCCTCCCTCAGCATTACCCCATTACCCTCCCTCAGCATTACCCCATTACCCTCCCTCAGTATTACCCCATTACCCTCGCTCAGCATTACCCCATTACCCTCCCTCAGCATTACCGCGTTACCCTCCCTCAGCATTACCCCATTACCCTCGCTCAGCATTACCCCATTACCCTCGCTCAGCATTACCCCATTACCGTCCCTCAGAATTACCCCATTACCCTCCCTCAGCATTACCCCATTACCCTCGCTCAGCATTACCCCATTACCCTCCCTCAGTATTACCCCATTACCCTCCCTCAGTATTACCCCATTACCCTCCCTCAGTATTACCCCATTACCCTCCCTCAGCATTACCCCATTACCCTCCCTCAGCATTACCCCATTACCCTCCCTCAGCATTACCCCGTTACCCTCCCTCAGCATTACCCTCCCTTAGTATTACCCCGTTACCCTCCCTCAGCATTACCCCATTTCCCTCCCTCAGAATTACCCCATTACCCTCCCTCAGCATTACCCCATTACCCTCCCTCAGCATTACCCCATTATCTTCGCTCAGCATTACCCCATTACCCTCCCTCAGCATTACCCCATTACCCTCCCTCAGAATTACCCCATTACCCTCGCTCAGCATTTCCCCATTACCCTCCCTCAGCATTACCCCGTTACCCTCCCTCAGCATTACCCCGTTACCCTCCCTCGCCATTACCCCGTTACCCTCCCTCAGCATTACCCCATTACCCTCCCTCAGCATTACCCCATTACCCTCGCTCAGCATTACCCCATTACCCTCCCTCAGTATTACCCCATTACCCTCCCTCAGCATTACCCCATTAGCCTCGCTCAGCATTACCCCATTACCGTCCCTCAGAATTACCCCATTACCCTCCCTCAGAATTACCCCATTACCCTTGCTCAGCATTACCCCATAACCCTCCCTCAGCATTACCCCATTACCCTCGCTCAGCATTACCGCGTTACCCTCCCTCAGCATTACCCCATTACCCTCGCTCAGCATTACCCCATTACCCTCGCTCAGCATTACCCCATTACCGTCCCTCAGAATTACCCCATTACCCTCCCTCAGCATTACCCCATTACCCTCGCTCAGCATTACCCCATTACCCTCCCTCAGTATTACCCCATTACCCTCCCTCAGTATTACCCCATTACCCTCCCTCAGTATTACCCCATTACCCTCCCTCAGCATTACCCCATTACCCTCCCTCAGCATTACCCCATTACCCTCCCTCAGCATTACCCCGTTACCCTCCCTCAGCATTACCCTCCCTTAGTATTACCCCGTTACCCTCCCTCAGCATTACCCCATTTCCCTCCCTCAGAATTACCCCATTACCCTCCCTCAGCATTACCCCATTACCCTCCCTCAGCATTACCCCATTATCTTCGCTCAGCATTACCCCATTACCCTCCCTCAGCATTACCCCATTACCCTCCCTCAGAATTACCCCATTACCCTCGCTCAGCATTTCCCCATTACCCTCCCTCAGCATTACCCCGTTACCCTCCCTCAGCATTACCCCGTTACCCTCCCTCGCCATTACCCCGTTACCCTCCCTCAGCATTACCCCATTACCCTCCCTCAGCATTACCCCATTACCCTCGCTCAGCATTACCCCATTACCCTCCCTCAGTATTACCCCATTACCCTCCCTCAGCATTACCCCATTAGCCTCGCTCAGCATTACCCCATTACCGTCCCTCAGAATTACCCCATTACCCTCCCTCAGAATTACCCCATTACCCTTGCTCAGCATTACCCCATAACCCTCCCTCAGCATTACCCCATTACCCTCGCTCAGCATTACCCCGTTACCCTCCCTCAGCATTACCCCATTACCCTCGCTCAGCATTACCCCATTACCCTCGCTCAGCATTACCCCATTACCCTCCCTCAGCATTACCCCGTTACCCGCCCACAGCATTACCCCATTACCCTCCCTCAGAATTACCCCATTACCCTCCCTCAGCATTACCCCATTACCCTCGCTCAGCATTACCCCATTACCCTCCCTCAGCATTACCCCATTACCCTCGCTCAGCATTACCCCATTACCCTCCCTCAGAATTACCCCATTACCCTCCCTCAGAATTACCCCATTACCCTCCCTCAGAATTACCCCATTACCCTCCCTCAGAATTACCCCATTACCCTCCCTCAGCATTACCCCATTACCCTCGCTCAGCATTACCCCATTACCCTCCCTCAGAATTACCCCATTACCCTCCCTCAGAATTACCCCATTACCCTCCCTCAGAATTACCCCATTACCCTCCCTCAGAATTACCCCATTACCCTCCCTCAGCATTACCCCATTACCCTCCCTCAGCATTAACCCTTTACCCTCGCTCAGCATTACCCCATTACCCTCCCTCAGAATTACCCCATTACCCTCCCCCAGCATACCCCGTTACCCTCCCTCAGCATTACCCGTTACCCTCACTCAGCTTTACCCACACTCAGTATTACCCTGTTACCCACCCTCAGTATTACCCCGTTACCCACACTCAGCATTACCCCGTTACCCACACTCAGCATTACCCTGTTACCCACACTCAGCATTACCCCTTTACCCACACTCAGCATTACCTCGTTACCCACACTCATCATTACACCATTACCCTCACTCAACATTACCCCACTACCCTCACTCGGAATTACCCCGTTACCCACACTCAGCATTACCCCGTTACCCACACTCAGCATTACCCCATTACCCTCTCTCAACGTTACCCCATTACCTTCCCTCAGCATTACCATGTTACCAACTTTCAGTATTACCCCGTTACCCACACTCAGCATTACCTCGTTATGTATGTATGTATGTATGTCTTTATTTGTATAGCGCCATAAAATGTACATAGCGCTTCACAGTAGTAATACATGTCATATAAATAACAAATATAAATAACAGATCATGGGAATAAGTGCTTCAGACATACTGTAAAAGTAACATTAAGGAAGGAGTCCCTGCTCCGAGGAGCTTACAATCTAATTGGTAGATAGGGAGAACGTACAGAGACAGTAGGAGGGAATACTAGTACGTGCGTCTGCAGGGGGCCAAGCTTTGTGTCATGTGTCCATGATTATCCAGTGCTACTCATATGCTTCTTTAAGCAGATGTGTCTTAAGGTGGGTCTTAAAGGTGGATAGCGAGGGGGCTAGTCGGGTATTGAGGGGAAGGGCATTCCAGAGGTGTGGGGCAGAAAGTGAGAAAGGTTTAAGGCGGGAGAGAGCTTTAGATACAAAGGGGGTAGTAAAAAGACTTCCTTGAGAAGAACGCAAGAGTCGTGATGGTGCATAGCGAGAAATTAGGGCTGAGATGTAATGAGGGGCAGAAGAATGTAAAGCTTTAAAAGTGAGCAGTAGAATTGAGTGTGAGATGCGGGATTTAATCGGAAGCCAGGAGAGGGATTTCAGCAGGGGAGACGCTGAGACAGATTTAGGAAAGAGTAGAGTGATTCTGGCAGCAGCGTTTAGGATAGATTGTAGGGGAGACAGGTGAGAGGCAGGAAGGCCGGACAGCAGGAGGTTGCAGTAATCGAGATGGGAGAGAATGAGGGCCTGAGTCAGAGTTTTAGCAGTTGAGTAACAGAGGAAAGGGCGTATCTTTGTGATATTGCGGAGGAAAAAGCGACAAGTTTTAGAAACGTTTTGAATATGAGAGGAGAATGAGAGAGAGAGAATGAGTTATCGTTGTTATTATATCTCTCTGCGTGTTATTATACCGCTCTGGGTGTTATTATATCGCTCTGCGTGTTATTATATCGCTCTGCGTGTTATTATATCGCTCTGCGTGTTATTATATCGCTCTGCGTGTTATTATATCGCTCTGCGTGTTATTACATCGCTCTGCGTGTTATTACATCGCTCTGCGTGTTATTATATCGCTCTGCGTGTTATTACATCGCTCTGCGTGTTATATCGCTCTGCGTGTTATTACATCGCTCTGCATGTTATTATATCGCTCTGCGTGTTATTATATCGCTGTGCGTGTTATTATATCGCTCTGCGTGTTATTACATCGCTCTGCGTGTTATTATATCGCTCTGCGTGTTATTATATAGCTCTGCGTGTTATTATACCGCTCTGCGTGTTATTGTATAGCTCTGTGTGTTATTGTATAGCTCTGTGTGTGTATCTGTCTGTGTGTGTGTATCTGTCTGTGTGTGTGTGTGTGTGTGTGTGTCTGTGTGTGTGTGTGTCTGTGTGTGTGATGCGGTGCTGGATCAGGGAGACACTTACCTGTAATTTGTGTCAGACTCGGGGATCAGTGAGGAACTGGAAATACACAGAAAGATTGACAGTTACAGTGACAGCTCACCCCTCCCTCAGTATTACCCTGTTACCCTCCCTCAGTATTACCCCAATACCCTCCCTCAGTATTACCCTGTTACCCTCCCTCAGCATTACCCCAATACCCTCCCTCAGTATTACCCTGTTACCCTCCCTCAGCATTACCCCAATACCCTCCCTCAGTATTACCCCATTACCCTTCCTCAGTATTACCCCATTACCCTCCCTCAGCATTACCCTGTTACCCTCCCTCAGTATTACCCCATTACCCTCCCTCAGCATTACCCCATTACCCTCCCTCAGCATTACCCCGTTACCCTCCCTCAGTATTACCCCATTACCCTCCCTCAGCATTACCCGTTACCCTCCCTCAGCATTACCCCGTTACCCTCCCTCAGCATTACCCCGTTACCCTCCCTCAGTATTACCCCGTTACCCTCCCTCAGCATTACCCCATTACCCTCCCTCAGTATAACCCCATTACCCTCCCTCAGTATTACCCCATTACCCTCCCTCAGCATTATCCCTTTACCCTCCCTCAGCATTACCCTGTTACCCTCCCTCAGCATTACCGCGTTACCCTCCCTCAGTATTACCCCATTACCCTCCCTCAGTATTACCCCATTACCCTCCCTCAGCATTACCCTGTTACCCTCCCTCAGTATTACCCCATTACACTCCCTCAGCATTACCCCATTACCCTCCCTCAGCATTACCCCGTTACCTTCCCTCAGCATTACCCCAATACCCTCCCTCAGCATTACCCCGTTACCCTCCCTCAGCATTACCCCATTACCCACACTCAGCATTACCCCATTACCCACACTGAGCATTACCCCATTACCCACACTGAGCATTACCCCATTACCCACACTCAGAATTACCCCATTACCCACACTCAGCATTACTGTGTTACCTATACTCAGCATTACCCCATTACCCCGTTACCCTCCCTCAGCATTACCCCGTTACCCTCCCTCAGCATTACCCCATTACCCTCCCTCAGCATTAGCCCGTTACCCTCCCTCAGTATTACCCCATTACCCTCCCTCAGCATTACCCCATTACCCACACTCAGCATTACCCCGTTACCCTCCCTCAGCATTACCCTGTTACCCTCCCTCAGCATTACCCTCCCTCAGTATTACCCCATTAACCTCCCTCAGTATTACCCCATTACCCTCCCTTAGCATTACCCTGTTACCCTCCCTCAGCATTACCCCATTACCCTCCCTCAGCATTACCCCGTTACCCTCCCTCAGCATTACCCCATTACCCACCCTCAGCATTCCCCCGTTACCCTCCTTCAGCATTACCCCATTACCCTCCTTCAGCATTACCCCGTTACCTTCCCTCAGCATTACCCCATTACCCTCCCTCAGCATTACCCCATTACCCTCCCTCACCATTACCCCATTACCTACACTCAGCATTACCTCATTACCCACACTCAGCATTACCCCATTACCCACACTCAGAATTACCCCATTACCCTCCCTCAGCATTACCCCATTACCCTCCCTCAGCATTACCCCGTTACTCTCCCTCAGCATTACCCCATTACCCTCGCTCAGCATTACCCCATTACCCTCCCTCAGCATTACCCCATTACCCTCCCTCAGCATTAGCCCGTTACCCTCCCTCAGCATTACCCCATTACCCTCCCTCAGCATTACCCCATTACCCACACTCAGCATTAGCCCGTTACCCACACTCAGCATTAACCCGTTACCCACACTCAGCATTAACCGTTACCCACACTCAGCATTAACCGTTACCCACACTCAGCATTAACCGTTACCCACACTCAGCATTACCCCGTTACCCACACTCACCATTAACCGTTACTCACACTCAGCATTACCCCGTTACCCACACTCAGCATTAACCGTTACCCACACTCAGCATTAACCGTTACCCACACTCAGCATTAACCGTTACCCACACTCAGCATTAACCGTTACCCACACTCAGCATTAACCGTTACCCACACTCAGCATTAACCGTTACCCACACTCAGCATTACCCCGTTACCCACACTCAGCATTACCCCGTTACCCACACTCAGCATTACCCCGTTACCCACACTCAGCATTACCTTGTTACCCTCAGTCAGGATTACCGACCCCCCCATTACCCTTACTCAGCACAGCCCGCCCTCACTCAGCCTTACCCACTCCCGTGTTACCCACACACTCAGCACGGACTTCACAGTATACCCCCCACCCCAGTGTTACCCTCACTCAGCCCGGGCCGCCTTGCCCTCACACTCACCTGTCCGGGCACAGAGGCAGGTAGACGAGGATGAGCAGTGTGGCCCCTACAATGGTGGCTAGGGAGGAGCGGAGCCAGGAGCTGAGCTGGCAGAAGTTACAGTACTGAACGATGGGTATCAGCAGAGCGGAGCACAGGAACATGGTGTACTGAGGGAAGGGACAGAGGGTCAGGGGACCAACACCTTGTCTACTCAGCATCATTACAGACATGACATACATCCTGGCAAAGAGCCCCGGCTCCAGAGTCAGCAGTATATATATATATATTCCAGTGTATCAGTTGTGTGTGTGTTTATTAGTGTGTCTGTATGTGTATCAGTGTGCGTATAAGTGTTTGTGTGTATCAGTATGTGTTTCAGTGTGTCTGTGTGTGCATTAGTTTGTCTGTGTGTGTGTGTATCAGTGTCAATGTGTGTATCGGTATCAGTGTGGGTGGGTGTGTATTAGTGTGTGTACCAGTGTGTTTGTGTGTGTATCACTGTGTCTGGATGTGTATCAGTGTGTCTTTTTGTGTATCAGTGTGTTTGTGCATCTGTGTGTGTTTGTGTATTAGTGTGTGTGTGTGTGTGTGTATCAGTGTCTGTGCGTGAAAAGTGTGTCTGTGTGTGTATCAGTATATCAGTGTGTGTGTATCAGTGTGTCACTGTGTGTGTATCAGTGTGTCATGACAATATCATGAGATATTAAGTATTTGAATCAATCTGGTGTTTCAGGGGTTAATGCAGTTACATTTCTCCTAAAAATACAAGATATTGTGTTTATGACACGTCAAGTCCCTTCCCGCTTCTGTGCTGATCTACAAAGCGTTGGAGGGGGAGGGGGGAAGAGGGGGGGGTTGTTTATCACCCATTAAAAGTGACATATATATATATATAAGTTAGAAGTTGTGAACGATCACCAGATACTTGGCTGTCAGCCTCAAAGGAAACTAACATTCCTGAGATACCCCTGTGCTCCCAGAGAGAGGTGACAAACAGGTCACCGCTTAGTTGGAGGACTTAATTAAATATATGAAACTATGGGTCTGACAGCAATTTATAAGAGAAACAAGTGAATATCTATGGGTCTGACAGCAATTTATAAGAGAAACAAGTGAATATCTGTCACCGTTGTGATTATACAAATGAAACCATACCACACGGTTGCATGGGTAAGAGGTGCCTAAGACAACTGTTTCTCCTGCGAAAATAGACATTGGGCTGTCACATTTTATACGCAGGCGTGAGTGTGGAGTACACAGACGCAACCGTAAAGATGGCGTCTGTCTAAGTATTAGAGAAATGAAGTTATGAGGCCTTTTATATATTCAGTCAAAACTTTTTAAACATTAAAAGCGTTTTTTTCCCCCCTTAGCCATAAAAATGTCAGGGGTCGATTTACGACAGGGGTGAGTCTTATGTTGTTTCAATGGGAGAAGAAATGCTACAAAAGTCTCATCCATTCATCTCATCCATCCCATCCATCCATCTCATCCATTCATCTCATCCATCCATCCATCCATCATCTCATCCATCCATATCATCCATCCATCTCATCCATCCATCTCATCCATCCATATCATCCATCCATCTCATCCATCCATCTCATCCATTTCTCATCTCATCCATCCACCCATCTCATCCATTTCTCATCTCATCCATTCATCATCTCATCCATCCACCTCATCCACCCATCCATCCATCTCATCCATTTCTCATCTCATCCATCCATCTCATCCATCCATCTCATCCATCCATATCATCCATCCATCTCATCCATCTCATCCATTCATCTCATCTATCCCATCCATCTCATCCTATTCTCATCTCATCCATCCATCTCATCCATCCATCTCGTCCATCCATCTCGTCCATTCATCTCATCCATTCATCTTATCCATTCATCCCATCCATCCATCGCATCTATTTCTCATCCATCCCATCCATCTCATCCATTTCTCATCCACCCCATCCATCCATCTCATCCATCTCATCCATTCATCCCATCCATCCATCTCATCCATTTCTCATCTCATCCACCCATCCATCCATCTCATCCATTCATCTCATCCATTTCTCATCTCATCCATCCATCTCATCCATTTTTCATCTCATCCATTCATCTCATCCATCCATCTCACTCATCCATCTCATCCATTTCTCATCTCATCCATCCATCCATCTCATCCATTTCTCATCTCATCCATCCATCTCATCCATCCATCTCGTCCATTCATCTCATCCATTTGTCATCTCATTCATCTTATTGTATGAAATATATATCTTCTTATATTAACAATATATACATGTACAAAAACCACCTCCCCCACGTCCCCCACCAGGCGCTGACGTACATGTACATTGGTGTGGAAGTCGGAGGTGAGGTACGAGAAGACAACGGCCGCAGGCAGACACACGAGAACTGTGCCGATAAAATGACGAGGCAGCCATCCAGATATCACCTCCAGGAGATGCCTGCTGCAGAGAGTCATGTCTTCCAGGTAAAATGCCATCCTGAGGGGGGATCGGGTGGGAGAGAGAGAGAGAGAGGGAGAGAGAGAAGGAAAAAATGAGACAGAGAATCAGAGCGAGAGAAAAAGGAAGATAGAGGGGTGTAGAGAGGAAGAGAGGAAGAATAAGGGCAACAGGAAGAGAGAGGGAGGTGAAAGGAGAGAGAGAGAAGAATGGGGGTTGAGGAAAATGAGAGAGAGGTGGAGTAAAAAAGAGAGAGGAAATAAAATGAAAGGAGAGAGGGAGACAGTGACAGAGAGAGAGAAGGAAAAAATGAGAGAAACAGAGAAGAGAGAGAGAGAGAGAGAGACACACACACACAGGGATGCAGAGGAACAAAACGGGTGATAGAAAAAAAGAGAGAGATGGAAAGAGGTGAGAAAGAAAAGAATTGCAACCAAACAGTGAGAGAAGAAGGATGGAAGAGATATATTGAGAGAGGAAGAGGAATGGGGGCGAGAGGAAAATGTCAGAGAGGTGCACTGAAAAAAGAGAGGAACTAAAATATGAGAGAGAGAGAGATGAACACACACACTCAGTTTGGATACAGGACATTAGAGGGTATAAAGGTCCCACGGAGATGAGACTGGTTGTATACGGCTCTGATTATCCCCGTCACCCCGGGCTTGCCACGCAGTCCTCTCTGGTACTGCTTACCTGACAGAGACCACGAGGGACAGGAGTCCCAGGAGGCCACATACGGCCAGCACCACGAGGGCCACGACAGGAGAAGACACGGGGCCCGTCCCCTGCTTCAGGAAACAGGTGACAGAGAGGAGCAGGAAGATGACAAAGCAAACGAGGACGTCCAGCAGGGAGCTGAAGGTGGCACTGGCAAAGGTTTTCACTGGGGCTGTGCGGATCACCTGAAAGGAGAGAGGACTGAGTGTGCACTCACCAGCAAGAGAGACAGTGTGTCCTACCAACCATGTACTGCAAGAAGGCCTCGGTGTGCCCTCCAATCCCAGACCTCCCACTTCAAAGCATCTTTAATGACAGAGACCCTTCCCCCCATCGTGCTGTTGGCGCCTCCTCCCAAGGTCCCGCTCCGCAGGGATGTGCAGAACAGCCGGTACCTCCTCCTGATAGCTGGCTCTGTACGAAGTCTCCAGCTCCTTGTCCAGGAAGTTCAGGCTCAGCCGGTTAATGGGAGGTTTGAAGAAATAGTCCTTCATCAGGCTGGGGAGAGGGCGAGACACGGAGGGGGAGCATGAGGAGGGGAGGGCGAGACGTGGAGGGGCAGCGTGAGGAGGAGAGGGCGAGACGCGGATGGGCAGGGAGTGGAGGAGAGGGCGAGACGTGGAGGGGCAGTGAGAGGAGGAGAGGGCGAGACGTGGAGGAGCAGGGAGAGGACGAGGGCGAGATGTGGAGGGGCAGGGAGATGAGAGGGCGAGACGTGGAGGGGCAGGGAGAGGAGAGGGCGAGATGTGGAGGGGCAGGGAGAGGAGAGGGCGAGATATGGAGGGGCAGGGAGAGGAGAGGGCGAGACGTGGAGGAGCAGGGAGAGGAGAGGGCGAGACGTGGAGGGGCAGGGAGATGAAATAGTCCTTCATCAGGCTGGGGAGAGGGCGAGACGCGGAGGGGGAGGAGGAGGGGGCGAGACGCGGAGCGGGAGTGAGAGGAGGAGAGGGCGAGACGCGGAGGGGGAGTGAGAGGAGGAGAGGGCGAGACACGGAGGGAGAGGAGGAGGGGGCGAGGTACGGAGGGGCAGGGAGAGGAGGAGAGGGCGAGACGTGGAGGAGCAGGGATAGGAGGAGAGGGCGAGACATGGAGGGGCAGGGAGAGGAGGAGAGGGAGAGACATGGAGGGTCAGCGAGAGGAGGAGAGGGCGAGACGTGGAGGAGCAGGGAGAGGAGGAGAGGGCGAGACATGGAGGGGCAGGGAGAGGAGGAGAGGGCGAGACGTGGAGGAGCAGGGAGAGGAGGAGAGGGCGAGACGTGGAGGGGCAGGGAGAGGAGGAGAGGGCGAGACATGGAGGGGCAGGGTGAGGAGGAGAGGGCGAGACGTGGAGGGGCAGGGAGAGGAGGAGAGGGAGAGACATGGAGGGTCAGGGAGAGGAGGAGAGGGCGAGACGTGGAGAGGAGGAGAGGGGGAGACATGGAGGGGGCAGGGAGATGAGAGGGCGAGACGTGGAGGGGCAGGGAGAGGAGGAGGGAGGGCGAGACGTGGAGGGGCAGGGAGAGGAAGAGAGGGAGAGAGGTGGAGGGGCAGTGAGAGGAGGAGAGGGCGAGACGTGGAGGGGCAGGGAGAGGAGGAGAGGGCGAGACGTGGAGGGGCAGGGAGAGGAGGAGAGGGCGAGACGCGGAGGGGCAGGGAGAGGAGGAGAGGGCGAGACGTGGAGGGGCAGGGAGAGAGGAGGAGAGGGCGAGACGCGGAGGGTCAGCGAGAGGAGGAGAGGGTGAGACGTGGAGGGGCAGGGAGAGGAGGAGAGGGCGAGACATGGAGGGGCAGTGAGAGGAGGAGAGGGCAAGACATGGAGGGGCAGGGAGAGGAGGAGAGGGCGAGACACGGAGGGGCAGCGAGAGGAGGAGAGGGTGAGACGTGGAGGGGCAGGGAGAGGAGGAGAGGTCGAGATGCAGAGGGTCAGCGAGAGGAGGAGAGGGCGAGACGTGGAGGAGCAGGGAGAGGAGGATAGGCGAGACGTGGAGGAGCAGGGAGAGGAGGAGAGGGCGAGACGTGGAGGAGCAGGGAGAGGAGGAGAGGGCGAGACACGGAGGAGCAGGGAGAGGAGGAGAGGGCGAGACGTGGAGGAGCAGGGAGAGGAGGAGAGGGCGAGACGTGGAGGGGCAGGGAGAGGAGGAGAGGGCGAGACGTGGAGGGGCAGCGAGAGGAGGAGAGGGCGAGACACGGAGGGGCAGCGAGAGGAGGAGAGGGCGAGACGTGGAGGGGGCAGGGAGAGGAGGAGAGGGCAAGACACGGAGGGGCAGCGAGAGGAGGAGAGGGCAAGACATGGAGGAGCAGGGAGAGGAGGAGAGGGGCGAGACGTGGAGGAGCAGGGAGAGGAGGAGAGGGCGAGACGTGGAGGGGCAGCGAGAGGAGGAGAGGGCGAGACGTGGAGGGGCAGGGAGAGGAGGAGAGGGCGAGACGCGGAGGGGGCAGGAGAGGAGGAGAGGGCGAGACGTGGAGGGGCAGGGAGAGGAGGAGAGGGCGAGACGTGGAGGGGCAGGGAGAGGAGGAGAGGGCGAGATGCGGAGGGGCAGGGAGAGGAGGAGAGGGCGAGACGTGGAGGGGCAGGGAGAGGAGGAGAGGGCGAGACGTGGAGAGGGCAGGGAGAGGAGGAGAGGGCGAGACGTGGAGGGGCAGGGAGAGGAGGAGAGGGCGAGATGCGGAGGGGGCAGGGAGAGGAGGAGAGGGCGAGACGTGGAGGGGCAGGGAGAGGAGGAGAGGGCAAGACACGGAGGGGCAGCGAGAGGAGGAGAGGGCGAGACGTGGAGGGGCAGCGAGAGGAGGAGAGGGCGAGACATGAGGGGCAGGAGAGGAGGGAGAGGGCGAGACGTGGAGGGGCAGCGAGAGGAGGAGAGGGCGAGACACGGAGGGGCAAGCGAGAGGAGGAGAGGGCGAGACGTGGAGGGGCAGCGAGAGGAGGAGAGGGCGAGACACGGAGGGGCAGCGAGAGGAGGAGAGAGCGAGACACGGAGGGCAGTGAGAGGAGGAGAGGGCGAGACGTGGAGGGGCAGGGAGAGGAGGAGAGGGCGAGACACGGAGGGGCAGTGAGAGGAGGAGAGGGCGAGACGTGGAGGGGCAAGGGAGAGGAGGAGAGGGCGAGACGTGGAGGGTCAGCGAGAGGAGGAGAGGGTGAGACGTGGAGGGGCCAGGGAGAGGAGGAGAGGGCGAGACACGGAGGGGCAGGGAGAGGAGGAGAGGGCGAGACACAGAGGGGCAGCGGAGAGGAGGAGAGGGCGAGACACGGAGGGGCAGGGAGAGGAGGAGAGGGCGAGACACAAGGGGCAGTGAGAGGAGGAGAGGGCGAGACGTGGAGGGGCAGGGAGAGGAGGAGAGGGCGAGACGTGGAGGGGCAGCGGAGGAGGAGAGAGCGAGACACAGAGGGGCAGGAGAGGAGGAGAGGGCGAGACGTGGAGGGGCAGGGAGAGGAGGAGAGAGCGAGATGCGGATGCAGCGAGAGGAGGAGAGAGCGAGACACGGAGGGGCAGGGAAAGGAGGAGAGGGCGAGACACGGAGGGGCAGGGAGAGGAGGAGAGGGCGAGACACGGAGGGGCAGTGAGAGGAGGAGAGGGCGAGACGTGGAGGGGGCAGGGAGAGGAGGAGAGGGCGAGACACGGAGGGGCAGGGAGAGGAGGATGAGGGCGAGACACAGAGGGGCAGCGAGAGAGGAGGAGAGGGCGAGACACGGAGGGGCAGGGAGAGGAGGAGAGGCGAGACACAGAGGGGCAGTGAGAGGAGGAGAGGGCGAGACGTGGAGGGGCAGGGAGAGGAGGAGAGGGCGAGACGTGGAGGGGCAGCGAGAGGAGGAGAGAGCGAGACACAGAGGGGCAGGGAGAGGAGGAGATGGCGAGACGTGGAGGGGCAGGGAGAGGAGGAGAGAGCGAGATGCGGATGCAGCGAGAGGAGGAGAGAGCGAGACACGGAGGGGCAGGGAAAGGAGGAGAGGCGAGACACGGAGGGGCAGGGAGAGGAGGAGGAGGCGAGACACGAGGGGCAGTGAGAGGAGGAGAGGGCGAGACGTGGAGGGGCAGGGAGAGGAGGAGAGGGCGAGACACGGAGGGGCAGGGAGAGGAGGAGAGGGCGAGACACAGAGGGGCAGCGAGAGGAGGAGAGGGCGAGACACGGAGGGGCAGGGAGAGGAGGAGAGGGCGAGACACAGAGGGGGCAGTGAGAGGAGGAGAGGGCGAGACGTGGAGGGGCAGGGAGAGGAGGAGAGGGGCGAGACGTGGAGGGGCAGCGAGAGGAGGAGGAGAGCGAGACACAGAGGGGCAGGGAGAGGAGGAGAGGCGAGACGTGGAGGGGCAGGGAGAGGAGGAGAGAGCGAGACGCGGATGCAGCGAGAGGAGGAGAGAGCGAGACACGGAGGGGCAGGGAGAGGAGGAGAGGGCGAGACACGGAGGGGCAGGGAGAGGAGGAGAGGGCGAGACGTGGAGGGGCAGGGAGAGGAGGAGAGAGCGAGACGCGGATGCAGCGAGAGAGGAGGAGAGCGAGACACGGAGGGGCAGGGAGAGGAGGAGAGGGCGAGACACGGAGGGGCAGGGAGAGGAGGAGAGGGCGAGACGTAGAGGGGCAGGGAGAGGAGGAGAGAGCGAGACGCGGAGGGGCAGCGAGAGGAGGAGAAGGGCGAGACACCCCAGGCCCTCCTCCCCCACTCACCTATCCTCCTTGATGACATCCACAAAGTGAGCGTCCGTCTTCTCGCGGATGTTCTTGAACCTGAGTGGCAGCAGTGCGGACTGGTCCATGCTGACCCCGCACCAGCGGCCCTTCTCCTGCAGCATCTCGTACAGCGAGGCCTGGCTGTTGGTCAGGTTCTCCTCCTGGGGGGGGCTCAGCAGCCCGTTCTGGCCTTTCATGTGACGGCCGATGGCCGAGGGGCTGCGATAATCAGACGGCGCGATGGTTACCCCGGCCGCGAAAACCAGGGGGAGTAACCAATGGGGGCCGAGGGGGGGCGGGATAGGGGAGAGGCTGCAGTGTGGCGAGAGCCCACGTTCTCTCTCATGCACCCCCCCTCTCCCTCCTTTATCACTCACCTCCCCCTTTCCCTCCTGTCTCTCTCACATCCTCCCCTATCCCCCTTTCTCACATCCCCCCTCTCCCCACTTTCTCTCTCATGCACACACACCCTCTCCCTCCTTTATCACTCACCTACCCCTTTCCCTCCTTTCTCTCTCACATCTCCTTTCCTCTTCCTTTCCCTCTCACATCCTCCCCTATCCCCCTTTCTCACATCCCCTCTCCCCACTTTCTCTCTCACATCCCCCCTCTCCCTCCTTTCTCTCACAAATCCCCCCTTTCCCTCCTGCCTCTCTCTCACACCCCCCGTTTCCTCCTGCCTCTCTCCTTCTCCTCTCACATCCCCCTCTCCCTCCTTCTCCTCTCACACCCCCCTCTCCCTCCTCCTCTCACATCCCCCTATCACTCCTTCTCCTCTCACATCCCCCTCTCCCTCCTTCTCCTCTCACACCCCCCTCTCCTCCTCCTCTCACATCCCCCTATCCCTCCTTCTCCTCTCACATCCCCCTCTCCCTCCTTCTCTTCTCACACCCCCCCTCTCCCTCCTTCTCCTCTCACATCCCCCTCTCCCTCCTTCTCCTCTCACATCCCCCTCTCACTCCCTTCTCCTCTCACATCCCCCTCTCCCTCCTTCTCTTCTCACACACCCCTCTCCCTCCTCCTCTCACATCCCCCTATCCCTCCTTCTCCTCTCACATCCCCCTCTCCCTCCTTCTCTTCTCACACCCCCCTCTCTCCTCCTTCTCCTCTCACATCCCCCTCTCCCTCCTTCTCCTCTCACATCCCCTCTCCCTCCTTCTCCTCTCACATCCCCTTCTCCCTCCTTCTCCTCTCAACATCCCCCTCTCCCGCCTTCTCCTCTCACATCCCCCTCTCCCTCCTTCTCCTCTCACATCCCCCCTCTCCCTCCTTCTCCTCTCACATCCCCCTCTCCCTCCTTCTCTTCTCACACCCCCCTCTCCCTCCTTCTCCTCTCACATCCCCCTCTCCCTCCTTCTCTTCTCACACCCCCCTCTCCCTCCTTCTCCTCTCACACCCCCCTCTCCCTCCTTCTCTTCTCACACACCCCTCTCCTCCTTCTCCTCTCACATCCCCCTCTCCCTCCTTCTCTTCTCACACACCCCTCTCCCTCCTTCTCTTCTCACACCCCCCTCTCCCTCCTTCTCTTCTCACACACCCCTCTCCCTCCTTCTCCTCTCACATCCCCCTCTCCCGCCTTCTCCTCTCACATCCCCCTCTCCCTCCTTCTCCTCTCACATCCCCCTCTCCCTCCTTCTCTTCTCACACCCCCCTCTCCCGCCTTCTCCTCTCACATCCCCCTCTCCCTCCTTCTCTTCTCACACACCCCTCTCCCTCCTTCTCCTCTCACATCCCCCTCTCCCGCCTTCTCCTCACACCCCCCTCTCCGTCCTTCTCCTCTCACATCCCCCTCTCCCTCCTTCTCCTCTCACATCCCCCTCTCCCTCCTCTCTTCTCACATCCCCCTCTCCCGCATTCTCCTCTCACATCCCCCTCTCCCTCCTTCTCCTCACCACCCCCCTCTCCCCCTTCCCCAGCTGTACCCTTCTCAGGATCCGTTCACCATTTTAGCCACGTACCCGGCTGGCGCCGCCTTTCCACTCCTCCTGGCATCCGTTGCAGCGGCGGCTCCTTCCTCCGCGCCATCGCCGGCGGACGCGTCTCCGCAGGACAGGCAGCTCTGCGACGTGGCGAGAAAGCGCGGGACATTGCAAAACAGGGCTCAATCCGGGGCCATTAACCCCGTCACGGCCAGCGCGGCCCGCAAAGCCCTGAGAGGG
>NC_134493.1:53521704-53574359 GCF_040206685.1 Ascaphus truei | reverse complement strand
AAGGGGGGGGGGTGACAGGAGGTGAAGGGAGGAAGGGAAGGGGGAGGTGGAGGAGAGGAAGGGGGAAGAGGGAGGTGGGGGAGGAGGGGAAGGGGGGAAGGAGAAGGGGGGAGTGGGGAAAGGGTGAAGGGGGGAGGTAAGGGTGAAGGGGGGAGGGTGAAGGGGGAAAGGGGTAAAGGTGGGGGAGGGGAAAGGGGGGGAAAGAGGGGGGAAGGGGTGGAGGGGGGAAGGTGGAGGGAGGGGAGAGGGGGAAAGGGGGAGGTGGAGGAGGGGAAGTGAGGAGGGGAAGGGGGGAGGTGGAGGAGGGGAAGGGGGGGGAGGTGGAGGAGGGGGGAGGTGGAGGAGGGGAAGGGGGGAGATGAAGGAGGGGGAAGGGGGAGATGAAGGAGGGGAAGGGGGGAGATGGAGGAGGGGAAGGGGGGAGATGGAGGAGGGGAATGGGGAGGTGGTGGGAAGAGGGGGGGAGGGTGGTGGAAGAGGGGGGAGGTGGTGGGAAGAGGGGGGAGGTGGTGGGGAAGAGGGGGGAGGTGGTGGAAGAGGGGGGAGGTGGTGGGAAGGGGGGAGGAGGTGGGAAGGGGGGAGGTGGAAGGGGGGGAGGTGGTGGGAAGGGGGGGAGGTGGTGGGAAGGGGGGGGAGGTTTGTGGGGAGGTGGTGGGAAGGTGGGAAGGGGGGGGAGGTGGTGGGAAGGGGGGGGAGGTGGTGGGAAGAGGGGGGAGGTGGTGGGAAGGGGGGGAGGTGGTGGGAGGGTTGTAAGGGGGAGTGAAGGGAAGGTGAAGGGGGTGAAGGTGGGGGTGGAGGGGAGGTGAAGGGGGGGGGGGGGGTGGAGGGGAGGTGAAGGGGGGGGGGGGGGTGGAGGGGAGGGAGGTGAAGGGGGGGGGGGGGTGTAGGGGAGGGTGTAGGGGAGGTGAAGGGGGGGGGTGAGGGGAGGTGAAGGGGGGGGTGGAGGGGAGGTTAAGGGGGGGGTGGAGGGGAGGTTAAGGGGGGGTGGAAGGGGGGGGTGGAGGGGAGGTGAAGGGGGGGTGGAGGGGAGGTGAAGGGAGGGGAAGTGTAGTGAGGGTGGGTGAGGAGAGGTGGAGGGTGGGTGAGGGGAGGTGGAGGGTGGGTGAGGGGAGGTGGAGGGTGGGTGAGGGGGGGTGGAGGGGATGTGGAAGGGAGGGGAAGTGTAGTGAGGGGTGGGTGAGGGGAGGTGAAGGACGCTCACTCACACCCGTCCGGCAGCTCCCACGTGGATCTGAGGCGGGAGGCAGCGTGGTTGTGGCCGCTCTCCCGCTGACTGTAGCGGCGCCGGGGGGGGGGGTGGAGGGGAAGTGAGTGAGGGGAGGTGATCACTCCGCTCCCCCGCTGAGTGTAGCGGCGCCGGGGGGGGGGTGGAGGGGAAGTGAGTGAGGGGAAGTGAGTGAGGGGAGGTGATCACTCCGCTCCCCCGCTGAGTGTAGCGGCGCCGGGGGGGGTGGAGGGGAAGTGAGTGAGGGGAGGTGATCACTCCGCTCCCCCGCTGAGTGTAGCGGCACCGGGGGGGTGGAGGGGAAGTGAGTGAGGGAAGTGAGTGAGGGGAGGTGATCACTCTGCTCCCCCGCTGAGTGTAGCGGCGCCGGGGGGGGTGGAGGGGATGTGAGTGAGGGGAGGTGATCACTCCGCTCCCCCGCTGACTGTAGCGGCGCCGGGGGGGGTGGTGGAGGGGAAGTGAGTGAGGGGAAGTGAGTGAGGGTAGGTGATCACTCCGCTCCCCCGCTGACTGTAGCGGCGCCGGGGGGGTGGAGGGGAAGTGAGTGGGGGGAGGTGAAGGGGGGTGAGGGGGACGTGAAGACCGCTCACTCACCCGTCCGGCCGCTCACTCACCCCGTCGGCAGCTCCCACGTGGAGGGGGGGGGGTCGGAAGAGCGCGGGAAACAGGGAGAGGCGGAGCCTCCGGGGACCGTGGGGAAGAGAGCGGGAGATGTGCTGCTAACACTGTGAGCCCCGCTAATGTATGTAAACCCCCCCCCCCCGTGTGTGTGTGTGACAGTGTGTGTGTGTGACAGAGTGTGTGTGTGACAGTGTGTGTGTGTGTGACAGTGTGTGTGTGTGTGTGTGTGTGTGTGTGTGTGTGTGTGTGTGTGTGTGTCTGTGAGACAGAGTGTGTGTGTGTGTGTGTGTGTGTGTGTGTGTGTGTGTGTGTGTCTGTGAGACAGAGTGTGTGTGTGTGTGTGTGTGTGTTTTTTTTTTTTTGTTTGTTTTTTGGACCTTTGGCCCGTCGCTCCGCCTCAGGCCAATGAGAGGTGTGGGGGGCGGGCCAAGGGGGTGGTGTGAGTGTGTGAGCCCAATGAGAGGTGTGCGGGGGCGGGCGGCCCAAGGGACCAATGAGATTGCCGCTAGGGACACCGGACATCCAGGCAGGCAAACATACAGTGCTTTCACTAATATAGTATAAGATATATATATATATATATATATATATATATATATATATATATATATGCAAAATTGTCAGATGGCACTCACATATAGTATTGAAATACAGGTGCTTGTCCTATAGGTAATATGTAGGTAAATAGTTCCTTACCAGGCAGACCTCGAAATCCCAGGACACCACAGCAAAGAAGAGACAGCACTCGAGGTAATCCTGTGTCAGAAGTGTATTAGAGGAAACATGGCACAATCACCCGACGTTTCGGTCCTAAGAACAGGACCTTTCTCACGGGAGTGCTCGAGCACTCTGCTTTGCTGTGGTGTCCTGGGATTCGAGGTCTGCCTGGTAAGGAACTATTTACACACACATATATATATGTAGGCACGTCCCTGAGGAAGGTCACGTTCTGATGACCGAAACGTTGGATGCAGTGCCATGTACTTCTCATGAATACAGTTTTTTTTGTACTCTTCTGGCTGTGTGCTGTCTCTGTTTCCCTGACCAACATCTGGTAAATATCTCTTTTATATATATATATGAGACCCATCAAGGTCGAAACAGCCGTCTGTGGGTGGTTTTCTGGGTATGCACCTTAACCCTGGCTGTGCTCAAAGGTGTGACCATGCAGCAAGCTTAAGCCTATAGGGAACCATGTTAAAAATGGTTATTGAGGCAAAAAGTGACACTGTGTGCTCATTTGCATGTCATTTCCAGAATCCCTTGCTGCAGTGGAAGTGCTGTATGCTGGGTGATAATGGGGAAAGGTGGGGTTGCAGACCTGCCTAAGACATGCAGATGAGCATACAGTTATATTTGCATATTTGCTTTCCTGTGGAGGGTTTTTGTCACTTTTTTTACTCACCATAACTTAACTCAGTATTATGGTTTAGCCTATCCCATAGCCTCTCTTGCATTCCCAGTAAAATCAACCCCACACTGATGAGACCCATCAAGGTCGAAACAGCTGTCTGTGGGTGTTTTCTGGGTATGCACCTTAACCCTGGCTGTGCTCAAAGCTGTGACCATGCAGCAAGCTTAAGCCTATAGGGAACCATGTTAAAATGGTTATTGAGGCAAAAAGTGACACTGTGTGCTCATTTGCATGTCATTTCCCAGAATCCCTTGCTGCAGTGGAAGTGCTGTATGCTGGGTGATAATGGGGAAAGGCGGGGTTGCAGACCTGCCTAAGACATGCAGATGAGCATACAGTTATATTTGCATATATATATATATATATATATATATATATATATATAGATAGATAGATAGATAGATATATCTACTGTATGTATGTATGTTTCACTGTGTTCCCTGTCCCTAGCGGCAATCTCATTGGTCCCTTGGCCCGCCCGCCCCCGCACACCTCTCATTGGCCTCACACACTCACACCACCCCCTTGGCCCGCCCCCCACACCTCTCATTGGCCTAAGGCGGAGTGACAGGCCAAAGGTCAAAAAAAAACCACACACACACACACCTCTCTCTCTGTCCTCTCCCCCCCCCATCACACTCACCTCCCCCCCTCCCCGGTGCTCCACTCACCTCCCCCGCCTCCCCTCCGCTCCACTCACCTCCCTCCCGCTCCACTCACCTCCCTCCCGCTCCACTCACCTCCCTCTCCACTCACCTCCCTCCCGCTGCACTCCCTCTCCACTCACCTCCCTCCACCTCCCTCCCGCTCCACTCACCTCCCTCCCGCTCCACTCACCTCCCTCTCCACTCACCTCCCTCCTGCTCCACTCACCTCCCGCTCCACTCCCTCCCGCTCCACTCACCTCCCGCTCCACTCACCTCCCGCTCCACTCACCTCCCTCCAAGGCGAAGGGACAGGCAGTGGGCAGGGCAGCCTGCCGCTGCCACGCGGCACCTAAGATGACAGCGGACGGAAGGACCCCCTTCCTCCCTCGCGGACTAAGTAACATGGCGGCGGCCGGAAGGAGAGGTCCCGCTCCACTCACCTCCCTCCCGCTCCACTCACCTCCCGCTCCACTCACCTCCCGCTCCACTCACCTCCCTCCCGCTCCACTCCCTCCCGCTCCACTCACCTCCCTCCCCGGCGCGGGGACAGGCAGTGGGCAGGGCACCCTGCCGCTGCCACGCGGCACCTAAGATGGCGGCGGACGGAAGGACCCCCTTCCTCCCTCGCGGACTAAGTAACATGGCGGCGGCCGGAAGGAGAGGTGACGTGTGTGTGTGTGTGTGACACTGTGTGACACTGTGTGACACTGTGTGTGTGTGTGTGTGACACTTTGTGTGTGTGTGACACTGTGTGTGACACTGTGTGTGACACTGTGTGTGTGTGTGTGTGTGGTGTGTGTGTGTGTGTGTGTGTGTGTGTGTGTGTGTGTGTGTGTGTGTGTGTGTGACACACAGTGTGTGTGCCCCCCCCCTCCTGTCCACTCTCCTCCCCCTCCTGTCCACTCTCCTCCCCCTCCTGTCCACTGTCACCCCCTCCTGTCCACTGTCACCCCCCTCCTGTCCACTATCACCCCCCTCCTGTCCACTGTCACCCCCCTCCTGTCCACTGTCACTCCCTCCTGTCCACTCTCCCCCCCTCCTGTCCATTCTCCCCCCCTCCTGTCCACTGTCACCCCCCTCCTGTCCACTGTCACCCCCCTCCTGTCCACTGTCACCCCCCTCCTGTCCACTGTCACCCCCTCCTGTCCACTGTCACCCCCCTCCTGTCCACTGTCACCCCCCTCCTGTCCACTCTCCTCCCCCTCCTGTCCACTGTCCCCCCCTCCTGGTCCACTGTCCCCCCCCCTCCTGTCCACTGTCCCCCCCCTCTGTCCACTGTCCCCCCCTCCTGTCCACTGTCACCCCCCTCCTGTCCACTGTCCCCCGCCCCCCCCCCCCCCTCACCGCCCCCCCCCCCCCTGTCCACTGCCCCCCCTCCTGTCCACTACCCCCTCCTGTCCACTACCCCCCCCCTCCTGTCCACTGCCCCCCCTCCTGTCCACTGTCCCCGTCCCCTTCTGTCCACTGTGCCCGTCCCTCCCCTCCTCCTGTCCACTGTCCCTCCCCCCACCTTTTCCTAGCGGCAAATTTAACTCACGGGCAACGCCGGGTCTCTCAGCTAGTATATATATATATATATATATATATATATATATATATATATATATATATATATGTATATCTATGTAGCAAATGGAAATATTACTGTATGCTCATTTGCATGTCTTAGACATATATCTTTGTATGTATGTATATCTATATACATATGTATATCTCTATCTGTGTACATATGTATATCTACATATGTGTATAGAACAACATTACCATTCTCATGTCCGGTAAAGGAAGACTGCACTCAGATCAGTAAAGGCAAAAAAAGTCTGTATTAGGCATCAGTACAAAATGAACAGGCCGCCCAACCCAATTTTGTTTCTTTATATATGTGTATATATATATATACAGGCATACCCCGCATTAACGTACGCAATGGGACCGGAGCATGTATGTAAAGTGAAAATGTACTTAAAGTGAAGCACTACCTTTTTCCCACTTATCGATGCATGTTCTGTACGGCAATCGTCATATACGTGCACAACTGATGTAAATAACGCATGTGTAACAGGCTCTACAGTCTCCCCGCTTGCGCACAGCTTCGGTACAGGTAGGGAGACGGTATTGCTGTTCAGGACGTGCTGACAGGCGCATGCGCGAGCTGCCGTTTGCTTATTGAGCGAGATGTACTTACTCGCGAGTGTACTTAAAGTGAGTGTCCTTAAACCGGGGTATGCCTGTATGTATATAGGCAGTGGTCGACAAATCACCAAAAAAATCTACTCGCCGAACAAAAAAATCTACTCGCCACCTAGTACCAAACGTGTGCTGCTTGAGCCAATAGGAGCTCGCCACGATGTTAAATCCACTCGCCCGGGGCGAGCAAATGTATAGGAGGTTTCGAACACTGTATATAGGTATATGTATATAGTATTAGTTAGCAGGCACACATACACCGCACACTCTGCATATTGCGCATGACTCATGTTGGAGTGTAAAAGGTTTACCAGGCTGTCATACCCCTGTGCAAACAGCGTGTGGCAGTGTCCTCCAGTGTTTCATAAACATCGCATGTGTTTTACAGTACATAACTGCAGCACCAAAGGGGTTAATCACAGGGTTACCAGACGTCCCGTATATATATACGGGATTGAACACGGGACACGTAGCAGTGGAAGGTTTGCACGTCACACGCGTGCAGTGGAAGGTTTGCACGACACACGCGTGCAGTGGAAGGATAGCAAGTCACACGCGTGCAGTGGAAGGATAGCACGTCACACGCGTGCAGTGGAAGGATAGCACGTCACACGCGTGCAGTGGAAGGTTTGCACGTCACACGCGTGCAGTGGAAGGATATCACGTCACACGCGTGCAGTGGAAGGATAGCATGTCACACGCGTGCAGTGGAAGGTTTGCACGTCACACGCGTGCAGTGGAAGGATAGCAAGTCACACGCGTGCAGTGGAAGGTTTGTATGTCACACGCGTGCAGTGGAAGGTTTGCACGTCACACGCGTGCAGTGGAAGGTTTGCACGTCACACGCGTGCAGTGGAAGGTTTGCACGTCACACGCGTGCAGTGGAAGGTTTGCACGTCACACGCGTGCAGTGGAAGGTTTGCACGTCACACGCGTGCAGTGGAAGGTTTGCACTTCACACGCGTGCAGTGGAAGGTTTGTACGTCACACGTGTGCAGTGGAAGGTTTGCACGTCACACGCGTGCAGTGGAAGGTTTGCACGACACACGCGTGCAGTGGAAGGATAGCACTTCACACGCGTGCATTGGAAGGTTTGCACGTCACACGCGTGCAGTGGAAGGTTTGCACGACACACGCGTGCAGTGGAAGGATAGCAAGTCACACGCGTGCAGTGGAAGGATAGCACGTCACACGCGTGCAGTGGAAGGTTTGCACGTCACACGCGTGCAGTGGAAGGATAGCACGTCACACGCGTGCAGTGGAAGGTTTGCACGTCACACGCGTGCAGTGGAAGGATAGCAAGTCACACACGTGCAGTGGAAGGTTTGTATGTCACACGCGTGCAGTGGAAGGTTTGCACGTCACACGCGTGCAGTGGAAGGTTTGCACGTCACACGCGTGCAGTGGAAGGTTTGCACGTCACACGCGTGCAGTGGAAGGTTTGCACGTCACACGCGTGCAGTGGAAGGTTTGCACGTCACACGCGTGCAGTGGAAGGTTTGCACGTCACACGCGTGCAGTGGAAGGTTTGCACTTCACACGCGTGCAGTGGAAGGTTTGTACGTCACACGTGTGCAGTGGAAGGTTTGCACGTCACACGTGTGCAGTGGAAGGTTTGCACTTCACACGCGTGCAGTGGAAGGTTTGTACGTCACACGTGTGCAGTGGAAGGTTTGCACTTGACACGCGTGCAGTGGAAGGTTTGTACGTCACACGCGTGCAGTGGAAGGTTTGCACGTCACACGCGTGCAGTGGAAGGTTTGTACGTCACACGCGTGCAGTGGAAGGTTTGCACGTCACACGCGTGCAGTGGAAGGTTTGTACGTCACACGCGTGCAGTGGAAGGTTTGTACGTCACACGCGTGCAGTGGAAGGTTTGTACGTCACACGCGTGCAGTGGAAGGTTTGTACGTCACACACGTGCAGTGGAAGGTTTGCATGTCACACACGTGCAGTGGAAGGTTTGTACGTCACACGCGTGCAGTGGAAGGTTTGCATGTCACACGCGTGCAGTGGAAGGTTTGTACGTCACACGCGTGCAGTGGAAGGTTTGCATGTCACACACGTGCAGTGGAAGGTTTGTACGTCACACGCGTGCAGTGGAAGGTTTGCATATCACACGCGTGCAGTGGAAGGTTTGCACGTCACACGCGCGCAGTGGAAGGTTTGTACGTCACGCGCGTCCAGTGGAAGGATAGCAAGTCACACGCGTGCAGTGGAAGGTTTGCACTTCACACGCGCGCAGTGGAAGGTTTGTACGTCACACGCGTGCAGTGGAAGGTTTGCACGTCACACGCGTGCAGTGGAAGGTTTGCAATTCACACACGTGCAGTGGCAGGTTTGTACGACACACGTGTGCTGTGGAAGGTTTGCACGTCACACGCGTGCAGTGGAAGGTTTGCACGTCACACGCGTGCAGTGGCAGGTTTGTACGTCACACGTGTGCAGTGGAAGGATAGCAAGTCACACGCGTGCAGTGGAAGGTTTGCACGTCACACACGTGCAGTGGAAGGTTTGTATGTCACACGCGTGCAGTGGAAGGTTTGTATGTCACACACGTGCAGTGGAAGGACAGCAAGTCACACGCGTGCAGTGGAAGGTTTGCACGTTACACACGTGCAGTGGAAGGTTTGCACGTCACACACGTGCAGTGGAAGGTTTGTATGTCACACGCGTGCAGTGGAAGGTTTGTATGTCACACACGTGCAGTGGAAGGACAGCAAGTCACACGCGTGCAGTGGAAGGTTTGCACGTCACACGCGTGCAGTGGAAGGATATCACGTCACACGCGTGCAGTGGAAGGTTTGCACGTCACACACGTGCAGTGGAAGGTTTGCACGTCACACGCGTGCAGTGGAAGGATAGCAAGTCACACGCGTGCAGTGGAAGGTTTGCACGTCACACGCGTGCAGTGGAAGGTTTGCACATTACACACGTGCAGTGGAAGGTTTGCATGTCACACGCGTGCAGTGGAAGGATAGCACGTCACACGTGTGCAGTTGGAGGTTTGCACATCACACGCGTGCAGTGTCTGTGTGTCAGGTCTTGCCCTGATATCGGGTCAGTCCTCAGTGTTTCCTTGGAAGGGTCCCAGTTATCTGTCTCAGCCAGTGTCTTGCACACAGGATAACACACGTGTGCACGCGCGATAACACAACCACAGCACAGCTCCTATTTATATGCTACCCGGTGCCGTGTCTGTGTGCGTGTAGCTTTGTATTTACACCTAACTAGCTGTATGGGATCTATTATGTGCATACAGCGCTGGTAGTGTACGCGGGGCGATATACTGCCACGCGGGGCGATATACTGCCACGCGGGGCGATATACTACCACGCGGGGCGATATACTACCACGCGGGGCGATATACTGCCACGCGGGGCGATATACTGCCACGCGGGGCGATATACTACCACGCGGGGCGATATACTACCACGCGGGGCGATATACTGCCACGTGGGGCGATATACTACCACGCGGGGCGATATAACACGCAGAGCGATATAATAACACGCAGCGCGATGTAATAACACGCAGAGCGATATAATAACACGCAGAGCGATATAATAACACGCAGAGCGATGTAATAACACGCACAGCGATGTAATAACACGCAGAGCAATATAATAACATGCAGAGCGATGTAATAACACGCAGAGCGATGTAATAACACACAGAGCGATATAATAACAGGCAGAGCGATATAATAACACGCAGAGCGATGTAATAACAGGCAGAGCGATATAATAACACGCAGAGCGTTATAATAACACACAGAGATATAATAACACACAGAGATATAATAACACACAGAGATATAATAACACACAGAGATATAATAACACGCAGAGCGATGTAATAACACGCAGAGCGATGTAATAACACGCAGAGCGGTATAATAACACGCAGAGCGATATAACACGCAGAGCGATATAACAACACGCAGAGGGATATAATAACACACCGAGCGATATAATAACATGCAGAGCGATGTAATAACACGCAGAGCGATATAATAACATGCAGAGCGATATAATAACACGCAGAGCGATATAATAACATGCAGAGCGATATAATAACACGCAGAGTGATATAATAACATGCAGAGCAATGTAATAACACGCAGAGCGATATAACAACACGCAGAGCGATATAATAACATGCAGAGCAATGTAATAACACGCAGAGCGATATAATAACACGCAGAGCAATGTAATAACACGCAGAGCGATATAACAACACGCAGAGCGATATAATAACACGCAGAGCGATATAATAACACGCAGAGTGATATAATAACATGCAGAGCGATGTAATAACACGCAGAGCGATATAACAACACGCAGAGCGATATAATAACATGCAGAGCGATATAATAACACGCAGAGCGATATAATAACACGCAGAGCGATATAATAACACGCAGAGCGATATAATAACACGCAGAGCGATATAATAACACGCAGAGCGATATAACATGCAGAGCGATATAATAACACGCAGAGTGATATAATAACACACAGAGCGATGTAATAACATGCAGAGCGATATAATAACATGCAGAGCGATATAATAACATGCAGAGCGATGTAATAACACGCAGAGCGATATAATAACATGCAGAGCGATATAATAACACGCAGAGCGACGTAATAACACGCAGAGCGACGTAATAACAGGCAGAGCGATATAATAACACACAGAGCGATATAACAACACGCAGAACGGTATAATAACACGCAGAGTGATATAATAACACTCAGAGCGATGTAATAACACGCAGAGCGGTATAATAACACGCAGAGAGATATAATAACACGCAGAGCGATGTAATAAAACGCAGAGCGGTATAATAACACGCAGAGAGATATAATAACACGCAGAACGGTATAATAACACGCAGAGTGATATAATAACACGCAGAAAGATGTAATAACAAGCGGAGCGATATAGTAACAGTATAACACGCGGAGCAATATATTGCCGTCCCCTCTGGCAGTGAAGGGGTTAATGATCCCTCTGCCATTTCTAGCAGCTGATTATAGGTGTCAGATTTGGGTAGAGAAATAAAAGACCCCCCACCCCCCCCAGATGTGACCCCTGAACGTGTAGCGGCCTAGCGTGTGTTCTGTGTGCCAGCTTCCTGTCAGTGCAAGGGGTCGGGATTCCCGTGGGAAATCCTTCTACTCCCAGACACGTCTCCCAGGCTCCGAGGAGGGGCCGGGCATGGCTCCCACAGGGGGGAGGGAGCCCAGCTTCCTAAATATAACACCCTGCTACATTCCGCAGGGGGGAGGGGCTTCCCTCCACTCGCAGCGTCCCTACACTGCATCCTAAATGCCCGGTGGGTCCGCGCGAGGCCTCTATAACGCACTTACCTTCCCGCGACGCGTCGTCATGGTAACCGGGGTCACGTGATAGTGGCAACGTGACGTCACATGACCCTGGGCGTCATTTGATGCCGGGGCCGAGCAGGGGGTTGGGGGGGGTGGGGGGAGGCACGGGGCGCTGAGGATAGCAGACAGGGGTGTGCGGGGTGCACACGGGGCAAGCTTTTCACAACCCGGTCCTACCGCAATCAACCCAAGCATCACCTCCCCTGGGTTTATAACCCAAAGAGTCCACGGCAAAAAAAAGGCTCTCCCTAGATGGTGTGTTGGCTCTATACTTTTGTAACCCAACTTTAAGGTGCAGCCCCACATAGAACCAAAGTGAAGTAACGGCAGTGGTAATGTTTAAAGGAGCGCCCGCTCCCCCATTTATCCGACCCCCACAACCCTGTTTTATGTTTTATCACGATGTTGTTTTACGTTTGTCAAAAATAAACAATTGAAATGGCTTTTAGAAAAATCAGTGGCAGCATTTTTATTTACCTGGGGGGGGGGGGGGTTTCCTGCTCCTTATCTCTCTCTTATCCTATCCCCTTCAATAACTGGCACACCGGCCTGTAAATAATTCTGATTAACCTGGAGCCAGAGATGGAAATGTAAAACAATGAAGGGAACATTTAATAATAAATGTAAAAATGACTGCTTGCTATGTGCAGGGCGGCTCCGCTGAGGCCATTCTCCCTCCAGCAGAGGTAAGTGAGAATTCTCACAGGTAGTGTTAGGACCTGCATACTGGTCCTGCCGTGACGTGGCTGCATACTGGTCCTGCCGTGACGTGGCTGCATACTGGTCCTGCCGTGACGTGGCTGCATACTGGTCCTGCCGTGACGTGGCTGCATACTGGTCCTGCCGTGACGTGGCTGCATACTGGTCCTGCCGTGACGTGGCTGCATACTGGTCCTGCCGTGACGTGGCTGCATACTGGTCCTGCCGTGACGTGGCTGCATACAGGTCGTGCCATGACGTGGCTGCATACTGGTCGTGACGTGGCTGCATACTGGTCATGCCGTGACGTGGCTGCATACTGGTCATGCCGTGACGTGGCTGCATACTGGTCGTGACGTGGCTGCATACTGGTCATGCCGTGACGTGGCTGCATACTGGTCGTGACGTGGCTGCATACTGGTCATGCCGTGACGTGGCTGCATACTGGTCTTGCCGTGACGTGGCTGCATGCTGGTCGTGACGTGGCTGCATACTGGTCATGCCGTGACGTGGCTGCATACTGGTCATGCCGTGACGTGGCTGCATACTGGTCCTGCCGTGACGTGGCTGCATACTTGTCATGCCGTGATGTGGCTGCAGGCTTATTACGCTTTGGCCAAAGGGTTTAACTAAATGACCCTTACTCATGAGAATACTAACATTGAAGTATTTCACATTTGGCCACACTCAGTAGCACTCCTTTTGATACAAATATATATATCTTTCCTTATCCGTTCAGTCGAGTACGACTCTCGGCCTCTCTATGGATCAGTACTTTACACGTCTTCCCATCTCGCACGGCTTCTTTCAATTCTGCTATGTTCAGTCCAGTATCTTTCTTGATGGTATCTAGCCAGCGAGCTCTTGGGCGGCCTCTTCCTCTTTTACCACCAGTCATTCCAAGCATGACGTCCTTCTCAAGCGCCTCGCATTGCATGATGTGACCAAAGTAGGAGAGCTTTTGCTTTGTTATTTTGGCCTCCAGTGAGATTATTGGTTTGATCCGTTCCAGAACGGCTTGGTTCGTTATTCTGGATGTCCACGGAATGCGTAGCAGACGTCTCCAGCACCACAGTTGAAACGCATCGATCTGTCGCCCGTCTGCCTTTCTCAGAGTCCAGGTTTCACAGCCATACAGTATACGTTGCTATTGGGAAAACGATCGCACTGACCAATCTGCATTTGGTTGCCAGGCTGATGTCTTTACTCCTCCAGAAGTTGTTCATACTGACCATCGCATTTCTTCCAAGTGTCAGCCGTCTCTTGATCTCAGGGGTGCAGTCGCCATCGCAATCAATTTTGGAGCCAAGATAAAATCTTTAACCCCTTCAATTTCTTCATTGTTGATCTTGATATTAACGTTTCCATTGTTTGCTATTGTCATAATCTTTATCTTCTTAATGTTCAGGTGCAGTCCAATCTTCTCACTTTCTTCTTTGACTTTCATGATCAGATGTTCGAGATCCTTCTTGTTTTCAGCCAGCAGGGTGGTATTGTCGGCGTATCGGAGGTTGTTGATGTTTCTGCCGCCTATTTTCACGCCAATCTTGGGCTCATCCACGCCTGCTCGCCGCATGACAGCTTCTGCATACATCTTGAAAGCTGCTGGTGATAGGATGCATCCTTGGCGTGTGCCCTCTCCGATCTTGAACCAATCCGTGTCTACGTATGGCGTTCGGACTGTGGCTTCTTGATCTTGATAGAGTGATATTATGAGTTCGGTCAGGTGTGGTGGTGTGCCAATTCCTTCAGGCAGGTCCAGAGCTTGTTGTACTCAATTACATCGAACACCTTGGAATAATCGATGAAACACACGTAGACATCTTTCTGATGCTCCCTGTTTTTTTCCATAATCCATCGAAGGTTGGCAATGTGATCACGAGTGCTTCTGCCTTTCCTGAAGCCAGCTTGCACATATGGCATTTCCCCATCGACGGTTGTACTCAAGCGTTGCTGGATAATCTTCAGAAGGATTTTGGTTGCGTGTGGTATCAAGGCCGTGGTGCGGTAATTCGAGCAATCCTTCGTGTCACCCTTCTTCGGAATTGGGATGAATACGGCTCTTTTCCATTCTTTCGGCCACTCGCACGTGCTCCATATGCGTTGACATAACGCTGTCAATGCTGCCGCTGGTATGGGCTTGAGCAATTCTGCTGGTATGCCGTCGATTCCTGGGGATTTTCGGTTGGCTAATTGCTTCATTGCCCATACGACTTCTTCCTCCGTTACATCTGGCTCCAGTTCCAGTGTCTCATTCTCCTCCGCCGGATGGTTCTGATGTTCACTTTTGTACAACTTCTCTGTGTATTCTTCCGATCGCGTATTGCTTGCTGGTCATGCAATTCCTGGCCATTGCTCCCACGAACTGTTGCCTTCCGAGCCTTGATTGATGACCGGGCCCTCTTCACGTGGATGTAGAGTTCTCACGTATGACCTTTCCTGCTCGCTTCCTCCATCTTCTGACACTGTTCATTCCAGTAGTTCTCTTTGTCTTGTCTGGCTTCTCTTTGGGATTCTGCATTCAGCCTTCTGAAATCCTCTCTGTTCCCAGTAGCCTTGGCCGTCCTTCTCTCTTCTGCGATGCTGATGGTCGAATCGCAAATCCACTGGGCTGATTTTGTTGGTTTCTTGTACGGGACATGTTCTAAGGCTGTTTCGATAACTCATGCTTTCACTTCTTCCCACATCTCGCCTGGGTGCCTTTCTTCTGTAACGAGGGGGTCGAATCTGTTCTTTACTTCGACGGCGTAGCTGGGGCTGATCTTGTCTGTGTCGAATTTCTTTTCGGCTGCCGTTGGTTTGGTGTTGCAGAATCTGAGTTTGACTGTGGTTACCAGCAGTTGGTGATCTGATCCGCAATCAGCACCAGGGTATGTCTTCACAGCCAAGCTCGAGCTCTGCCACTTCTTCTGACACAGGATGTAGTCGATTTGGTTTCTGTGTTCTCCACTTGGTGATGTCCAGGTGTACAGCCGCCGTTTGGGTTGGTGATCGTTAGCCAATGTTCTTGACAGAAGTGAACCAGTTGGTCTCCTGCCTATATATATATATATATATATATAATAAAAAATTAATAGACAATACCGTTCTGTGGCTGACAAAATGCTTTTATTTGTGCGAGCTTTCGAGATACATTGATTTCTTCTTCCGGCGATGTTACAATGGATAAAGCAAGCAAGGGTTTTACTTAAAAACAGCGCATCCTGGAATGTTAGCTGTGACTGAAACCTATCCCTCCCCCCTGTGCAGTATGCGATTTATGACTTGAGGAGTTAAATAGTCCCTGAATGTTAGTGATGTAAGTGTCAGTGTGTGTATGTATGTAAATGTAAATTTATAAAGCGCCCACAGTGTATACAGCGCTTTACCAATGGTGTGGGTAGGTGTGGAAATGTAATAGATAGATAGATAGATAGATAGATAGATAGATAGATAGATAGATAGATAGATAGATAGATAGGGTTCTGGGGTTAGAGGTTGCTGGAATTGTGTGTTTATTCATTTTAAATTTAGACTGACATCAGTTGATTGGAGGTTAGTGGCCCCTCCTCCCAGGATTTAAGCTCACCCCTCCCCACTTTTTAAGTAGCATTTTTTTCCTGTACCTGTGCAGGACAGGCCCACTGAGGCCATTCTCCCCCCACTGCAGAGGTAAATGAGAATTTTCCCAGGTAGTGTTAGGACCTGCAGACTGCTCGTGCCGTGACGTGGCTGCATACTGGTCGTGCCGTGACGTGGCTGCATACTGCTCGTGCCGTGACGTGGCTGCATACTGGTCGTGCCGTGACGTGGCTGCTTACTGGTCGTGCCGTGACGTGGCTGCATACTGGTCGTGACGTGGCTGCATACTGGTCGTGACGTGGCTGCTTACTGGTCGTGCCGTGACGTGGCTGCATACTGGCCGTGACGTGGCTGCTTACTGGTCGTGCCGTGACGTGGCTGCATACTGGTCGTGCCGTGACGTGGCTGCTTACTGGTCGTGCCGTGACGTGGCTGCATACTGGTCGTGACGTGGCTGCTTACTGGTCGTGCCGTGACGTGGCTGCATACTGGTCGTGACGTGGCTGCTTACTGGTCGTGCCGTGACGTGGCTGCATACTGGTCGTGTCTTGACGTGGCTGCATACTGGTCGTGCCGTGACGTGGCTGCTTACTGGTCGTGCCGTGACGTGGCTGCATACTGGTCGTGACGTGGCTGCTTACTGGTCGTGCCGTAACGTGGCTGCATACTGGTCGTGACGTGGCTGCTTACTGGTCGTGACGTGACGTGGCTGCATACTGGTCGTGCCATGACGTGGCTGCATACTGGTCGTGCCGTGACGTGGCTGCATACAGGTCATGCCGTGACGTGGCTGCATACTGGTCATGACGTGGCTGCATACTGGTCGTGCCGTGACGTGGCTGCATACTGGTCATGCCGTGACGTGGCTGCATACTGGTCGTGCCGTGACGTGGCTGCATACTGGTCGTGCCGTGACGTGGCTGCATACTGGTCGTGCCGTGACGTGGCTGCATACTGGCCGTGACGTGGCTGCATAATGGTCGTGACGTGACGTGGCTGCTTACTGGTCGTGCCGTGACGTGGCTGCATACTGGTCGTGACGTGGCTGCATACTGGTCGTGACGTGGCTGCTTACTGGTCGTGCCGTGACGTGGCTGCATACTGGCCGTGACGTGGCTGCTTACTGGTCGTGCCGTGACGTGGCTGCATACTGGTCGTGCCGTGACGTGGCTGCATACTGGCCGTGACGTGGCTGCATAATGGTCGTGACGTGACGTGGCTGCTTACTGGTCGTGCCGTGACATGGCTGCATACTGGTCGTGACGTGGCTGCATACTGGTCGTGACGTGGCTGCTTACTGGTCGTGCCGTGACGTGGCTGCATACTGGCCGTGACGTGGCTGCTTACTGGTCGTGCCGTGACGTGGCTGCATACTGGTCGTGCCGTGACGTGGCTGCTTACTGGTCGTGCCGTGACGTGGCTGCATACTGGTCGTGACGTGGCTGCTTACTGGTCGTGCCGTGACGTGGCTGCATACTGGTCGTGACGTGGCTGCTTACTGGTCGTGCCGTGACGTGGCTGCATACTGGTCGTGTCTTGACGTGGCTGCATACTGGTCGTGCCGTGACGTGGCTGCTTACTGGTCGTGCCGTGACGTGGCTGCATACTGGTCGTGACGTGGCTGCTTACTGGTCGTGCCGTAACGTGGCTGCATACTGGTCGTGACGTGGCTGCTTACTGGTCGTGACGTGACGTGGCTGCATACTGGTCGTGCCATGACGTGGCTGCATACTGGTCGTGCCGTGACGTGGCTGCATACAGGTCATGCCGTGACGTGGCTGCATACTGGTCATGACGTGGCTGCATACTGGTCGTGCCGTGACGTGGCTGCATACTGGTCATGCCGTGACGTGGCTGCATACTGGTCGTGCCGTGACGTGGCTGCATACTGGTCGTGCCGTGACGTGGCTGCATACTGGTCGTGCCGTGACGTGGCTGCAGGTTTATAACGCTTTGGCCAAAGGGTTTAACTAAATGACCCGTACGCGTGAGAATACGAACAGTGAAGTATTTAACTATGCATTTTGTCACATTGGATGTAGCATTGGGTATTTTTGTCTTTTGCTCCTTACAGAACAGCTTCAGCTCAGTGACATTTGAGGGCTTCCATGCATGGACAGCTCGCTTCAGGTCCTGACACAACGTTTCGATGGGGTTTGACTAGGCCATACCAAAATGTGGCATTTCTTCTTCAGCCATTTTTTTCTAGATCTGCTTGTATGTTTAGGATCATTGTATTGCTGCATGACCCACTTTTGCTTCATCTTCAGCTCACGGACAGATGGCCTGACATTCTCCTCTAGAATCCTCTGATACAATGCAGAACTCATGGTTATGTCAATGATGGCGCGCCATCCAGGTCCCACCACCATGCTTGTCGGTTGGGATGAGGTTCTTCTGTTCGAACGCAGTGTTTGGTTTTCGCCAAACATAACATTTCTCATTGAGGCCAAAAAGTTCTACCTTTGACTCGTCTGTCGAGAGTAGATTATTCCAGGAGTCTTGTGGATCATCTATGTGCTCTTTGGCGAACGTCAGAGGGGCAGCAATGTTCTTTTTAGAGAGCAGTGGTTTCCTCCTGGCTATCTTTCCATGAACACCACTCTTGTTCAGTCTTTTTCTGACAGTTGAGTCATGAGCACTCACATTAGCCAAGGCGGGAGTGGCCTGCAGATCCTTGGATGTTACCCAGGGGTTCTTGGTGACTTCCTGGATGATTTGCTGGTTTGTTCTTGGAGAGATTTTGGTAAGACGACCGCTCCTGGGTAGAGCGACTGTGGTCTTACACTTTCTCCAGTTGTCTCACAGTGGATTGGTGGAGCACCAAACCCTTAGAAACGGTTTTGAAACCCTTTCCAGACCTGCTTTTCTGAGGTCCTCAGAGATTTCTTTTGATCGTGGCAAGACGTGTTTCCACACATCTATATGGTGAAGACCAAACTCACAAAAGTTTCTGATCTTTATATAGTGTGGGGCCTCCCAAACTCACCCCTGAAGATCTACCTAATTCTTTAAACACCTGGTTCTAATTCTCCCCTTTAATTTAGCCGAGAAACCCAGGGGTTCTCTTACTTTTGCACATAACTGAACACTAGTTACAAAAGAATCCCTTAATAAAGCACTCGAAGACCTCTACAGATCAATGATCCAATCTAATGTATAATCTACAGTAATAGTAAAATGAAGAGCAAACTATTGTAATGGTGAGAACTGAATGGTTATTAAAGTGCAAAATGATAACTACGATTGTGTTACTGACACAGTGGTGCAATAGTAATACAGTACTATTAATCCGAATGCATCGTTTGATTTTATTTATTACTCACCAGTTTACCTTGCACGGTTATCTCCAAACGCCCCTCCTCCCCCTCCTGGGGGCTTTGCATTGTACACTGTGTTATTCCAACTGGCCTCCAGACGTGATAATATACGCAGCTGGCATGCAGGGCCCATGGTGCCCGTTACACCGGCCCAGCTATGATGTAATACTTCTTTAACCATTCCGTTCTCTCCATCGCAGTTTGCTCTTCATTTTATTAGTAGACGAATGTAGTTGGATTTGATCATTATTCTGTAGGGGGTCTTCCCGAGTGCATTATTATGGGGGACCTCTGCACATAGTGTCCAGTTCACAGACAGCGGCAGATTTCGAAAACCGTCCGCCCCTCCCCCCCCCCCCCCCCAGAGGCACTTAATGTCGCCTCCTTTCTGCCGCCCTCCTCCTTCCGATTCCCAGCGCCAAATGACGCCGCGGACGTCAGCAAAGTGACGTCACAGGGCACCTCGTCGCCATAGCAACGAGACACCCTGTGACGCCATGTTGGTTGACGTCCGTGGCGTCATTTGGCGCTGGGAATGGAAAGGAGGAGGCGGGTGGCATATGTGAGAGACTTCCCATCAGGCCATATGCTGTAGGCCGGAGACATCGGCAAATGTATATGGGGGCGGACATTTTTGCCACACTAGGCCCGAGCCTAATGGGACATCTGCCACTGTTAACAGAAAGCACCCCTCTAGTACCAAGGTATATACTACTAGACAGCACTCTACAATAAAAATATACTCAGAGTGTACAGGGTGCACGGAACAAAGTGGGCCCAAACAACCCCCCTATACTAACTGGCCCTCTAGTACCAAGGTTTTACCTTGCTGAGCAGGCACCCCTCTACTATTACATGACTTGTGCACATACCCTAACTCTTAATAACTCATTGTTTGTCTAATTCATATATTATTTTGTTTCAAAGGACATGGAATTGGTTAATATATTCCCTACTGGATATTTAAGAGAAGACTGGCTTAGATTCAAGAAGGTTATCAAGGAGAAACAATGGGATTTCCGTAATTATCATTGGGGTTCCCGTACTGTCTCTCGACACTGTAGATGTATACTGTATAACGCAGGCGTTTGGATGCTTTAGCACGGAGACGGCTGGGCTGCTAGTTACCGGTGAAAGAAGATGGAGATCCTGGCTGAGACTTCACACAGGGAGAGGGTACAAAAAACTGGGAGGTGAGGCAGGAGAGAGGAGGGGAGAGAGAGAGGGGGGGAGAGAAAGGGGGAGAGGGGGTGGGGGAGAGAAATAGGGGAGGGAGAGAGAGGGGAAAGGGAGGGAGGGAGAAAAAGGGGAGGAGAGAAAGGAGGGAGAGAGGGCGGGAGAGAGAGGGGAAAGGGAGGGAGGGAGAAAAAGGGGAGGAGAGAAAGGAGGGAGAGAGGGGGAGAGAGAGGGGGCGGAGGAGGAAGAGGGGGCGGAGGAGAGAGGGGGAAGGGAAGGGGAGGGAGAAAAGGGGGAGATAGGGAAGGGGAGTGAGGGGGCGGAAGGAGATAAAGGGGGGAGAGGGGGCAGAGGAGAGAGAGAGGGAAGGGGGGCAGAGAGAGGGAGGGGGAGTACGGAGAGGGTGGTGAGGATGGGGAGTGGGGGGCAGAGGAGAGAGAACGAAGGGGAGAGAAGGAATGGGGGCAGAGGAGAGAGAGGGGAAGCAGGGAGAGTGGGGAGCGAAGGAGGGGAGATACAGAGCGTGTGGAGAGAGACGGAGTGGGGGAGAGGGGCAGGGAGAGACAGGGTGGAGAGATGGTAAGCTGGATTTTGACTGCTATGTCTGACATGGGGAGCAGATACAGCTGGCACTAGCGTTTACGTCAAATATATTCAAAGGAGCAATTGCACCCTAAAAAAAAACATGACCTCTCTTGATCTTGAGCTCTGTGTGACGCACTTTAAACACATTAACCAACCTTATTTATTTTCTACTTGCTGTTTTTTTGTTTTGTTTTTAAATTGTGTAACAAGGCCCCGAAGCCTGCTGTAGAGTTTCCACACGACACCTCCTGCTTATCCTCACTCGCTCCGCTTCCCCGGGGCAGACTTCAAAGAGACTAATCAGCGAAGCCTTCTTGTCCTGAGCTCCTCTGATAAAGCTTTCTGAAGTTTAGTCATGTCACTAATTAAGAGTGGGGGTAGCAGCCATTTTAATGAAGGGTAAAAAAAAAAATCATGTCAGCCCCCCCCCCCCCCCCCCCAGTCACCATTTTTTATTTGGACAGGCACTTTGAGACACCTATCCAGACAGTCTGTTGGCGTCACCTATTCTTCCCTGGGCTTTGAGCGATTTGTGCAGTGTGTGTTACGGAGCCACGTGTGATAATAAGTATTTAGCTGGCCGCCCGCCAGCAGCTAAAATATTCCAGGGAGAGAGACTGTTCCCGCTACTAGGCGTACGTCAACAGTCGACACCCTTAAAGGAGCGATCCCACTTAGCCGGCCAAAAAGCAAACCGTTTAACAGTCTAATTGTTTTGCTAATGCTAACATAACCGTAAAAGTAAAGATTTGGCTGTAAATTAACTCCAAATTGCCTTTCTTCTCAGGATGGGGGGTGGGGGGGAGTGTGTGTTATTCAAGTGTGTTCTTTACCCTTAATCCCAGCCTGTCCTTATCAGAGAGCCGATAGAGATAACGGGAGGAGGAGAGGGCGGTCTTTTCCTGTGCAAGATCTTGTTGAACACACAGTGACATCAGACAGAAGGGAGCAGCCAGAGGCAATCACCCCCCCCAAAGTCTCAGCTCATCCTGTTTATATAATAACTTTAACAAATTATAGGTGTCAGATTTGGGTAAAAAGAAAGGGATCACCCACCCAGATGTGACTTAACCATGTCACTGCCATTAGTACACTTTGCCCCTAGGAGGGGCTGACCCCTTAACCATGTCACTGCCATTAGTACACTTTGCCCCTAGGAGGGGCTGACCACTTAACCATGTCACTGCCATTAGTACACTTTGCCCCTAGGAGGGACTGACCCCTTAACCATGTCACTGCCATTAGTACACTTGCCCCTAGGAGGGACTGACCCCTTAACCATGTCACTGCCATTAGTACACTTTGCCCCTATGTGGAACTGACCCCTTAACCATGTCACTGCCATTAGTACACTTGCCCCTAGGAGGGGCTGACCCCTTAAACATGTCACTGCCATCAGTACACTTTGCTCCTAGGAGGGACTGACCCCTTAACCATGTCACTGCCATTAGTACACTTGCCCCTAGGAGGGGCTGACCCCTTAACCATGTCACACACATTTCTCTTCTTTAGGACTGTCTTCACTGGCGCCATATAGGTCATTTGCATATCCGACGTACACTCTGCTGTACATGTTCCAACAGCTAACACTTTGTGGCCAGCACTGAACCAGGAGTCCAACAGGAGTGAACAAGTGTACAACAGAACACCTACTGGCCCTGAATCCTGGATTTGAACTACGCTGGATAGGAGGACAGTATCTACCCCAGACTGCACGCCTCAGCACTAACTATCGCTGCCATGCCACTGCTGCTATTTATATTTGCTCTGACTTCCCTTCTTTTCAAAATACCCGTTTGTTTCCACCAGCCTCAGTATGTCCCTAACTCTATTCATATATCTCCATCTCTCCTTCCTTCACCACTTCCCAGTTCACATGAACTCCTTTCTTACCTGCGCCCTCTGACACAACACAGAAATATATTGCCCTTACTAAAACACCCCTACAATTCATCCTCACACATTCTCTTTCTGTCCATGCTTCTCCTCCTCGCTTCTGGGGATATCTCTCCCAATCCTGGTCCCTGCCTTATTTCTACTTGCTCTCGTCCTCGCCTCCCACATGCAACTTCTACTCCTTCTGGTGTCAACCCCTCTAACCTCATACCCATCCCCTGCCACCCTCCCTCCTCTCCCTTTCTCCTGTGCCCTTTGGAATGCTCGCTCCCTCTCTAACAAGTTCCTCTCTGTGCATGACTTCTTTCTCTCTCACTCCCTGCTTCTCTTTGCTATAACTGAGACCTGGCTCACTCAGTCTGACTTTGCCCTGGAAGCTGCCCTCTCCTATGGTGGCCTTTCCTTCTCCCACACTCCGTGCCCTGATGGCAGGGGTGGAGGTGTGGGGCTCCTGCTCTCCTCTCTCTGCCGTTACCTGATCCTTTCTATTCCTCTCTCTATTTCTTTTCCCTCCTTTGAGGCTCACACTGTCCAGATTTTTTTCCCCTCTCCCTGTCCACTTGGTGGTCATCTATCGCCTACCTCTACTCATCCCCCTTCTGTCTTTCTCTCTCACTTCGAATCCTGGCTCTCTTTCTTTCTCTCCTCAGACTCCCCTGTTCTTCTCCTTGGGGACTTCAACTGCCATATTGATGACCCCTCTCACCCTTGGGCTTCCCGCTTTCTCTCTCTAACCTCTTCTTTGGCCTTCAACAGTGGACTGCAGCCTGCACCCACAAGGATGGCCACTACTTAGACCTGGTTTTCACTATAACAGTTTCTCTATCTGATTTCTCCATTTCCCTTTTTCCTCTCTCTGACCATCTTCTCATCTCATTTTCTCTCTCTCTCGCTTCTCCCCTTCTCCACCTCCATCTACCCCTCGGTTCTGCAGAAACCTGCACTCTATTAACCTACCAGACTTTGAGTCCACTTTACGCTCCTCCCTCTCCTCTCAGCTCTGCTCCAGACCCTGACAACCTGGTCAGGAACTACAACTCTGCCTTATCCTCCTCTCTTGATCTACATGCCTCACGTTCTCTCTGCTGTTCTCGCCCTTCTAACCCGAAACTCTGGCTAAATTCCCACACGCGTATGGTGCGTTCCTGCGCTCGCTCCTCTGAACGCCTCTAGAGGAAATCTCTCACTCTCGCAGACTTCCTTCACTACAAATGTATGCTGTCTTGATTCAACTCTGCCCTCTTCCAGGCTAAACAAACCTACTTCTCTTCACTAATCAACAAGCACAAGTCTAACCCTCGCCGACTCGTCTCTGTCTTTGACTCTCTAAACAGATCACCCTCTGCTGCCTGTTTTTCTTCCTCCATCTCACCTTAGGACTTTGATGACTATTTCAAGGAAAAGGTGGAATTCATACGTCAGGCCATTCCCTCTGTATCCTCCTCCCATCCTACACCTCTTCCTAACTCTCCTCCTGCCTTCCTCAACTCTTTTTCCGGTGTCATAGAGGAGGATGTAACGTTGCTGATCTCCTCTTCTCCTTCTACCACCTGCCCTCATTCCCTCCCATCTCCTAAAACCTCTTGCTCCTACTATAATCCCTACGCTCACACACATTTTTAACTCCTCCCTCTGCTCTGGTACCCTTTCTTCCTCCTTCAAACATGCAAAAGTTATACCATTACTCAAAAACAGCAAGCTTGACCCTACCTGTCTTTCTAACTATCGTCCTGTTTCACTCCAGTCTTTTGCGTCTAAACTCCTTGAACGTCTTGTATTCTCTTGCTTGCTCCATTTTCTCACCACATATTCTCTCCTAGACCCTCTACAATCTGGCTTCCGCACTGCTCACTCCACTGAAACAGCCCTCACTAAAATAACTAATGATCTGCATGCCGCCAAAGACAAAGGTCATTACACTCTGCTCATATTACTTGACCTCTCTGCAGCATTTGACACCATGGACCACCCTCTTCTCCTTCACATTCTCCATACTATTGGTATTCGGAACAAAGCTCTATTCTGGATCTCCTCTTACCTCTCCCATCGTACTTTCAGTGTCTTTTTTGCTAACTCCTCTATCGATTTCTCTGTGGGGGTACAACAGGGCTCTGTCTTTTCCTAATGTAACTTTTATGTCTGGAGCACTTAATCCCCTTACGTGTTATTTGTACTATTCGTTATTTATATGATTATCACGTATATTACTGCTGTAAAGCACTATGTACGTGAATGGCACTATATAAATAAATATATACATACATACAAGATATACATACATACATACATTCTGAAATACAAACAGACATACATACACATTAACACACACACATTGATTCACACACATTGATACACAAACATTAACACACATTGAAACCTAGATACAGTGATACATACATCCATTTACACACTAATACACACATTGATAAACAGACACACTGATAATCAGACAAACACACTGGTACACACATTGACAGAAACACACTGATACCCACAAATTAACACTGAAACACATTTACATTGCTACACACATTAACACAATAATATACATTGATACCTAGACACACACATTAAAGCATAAAAACATGTGAAATCTTACAGGCGTGATTTTTGTGATTTTTTTAATAAATCAATTCTGTAACATTAGATAATAGTGACTCTTTTTTTCAACTTTTAATGCCATTTTTAATGAGATTTAATATATGGAGCATCGGTTTATTTCAATAGCAGGCTTAGCCCACCTCCCCAGCAGTGCAAGATCTGTGTAACACGTTCCTGTTTGTGATCAATGTTCCCAGCAGTTTGAGGTGCAAACTGTAACAATATACACTGTTACCTTAGTAATATCAGGATACATTGTTGCTGCTGAGTTACACTCACTGAAGAATTGATTGAAACTAGAAGGCGGCCATTATGATAGGCACACAATCAGACCTTTGACAGATTTATAACAGGAGCACCAAATGATTGCCAGCTTAGGTACGGATGTAGAATTATACATCGTCGCATACTTTATATATACGCATAAGAACTAAATAAAAAGTTAAAAAAAGTTGGAAAGTAGTATTGCTGCTTTAACACACTGGTGCAGAGACACATTGGTACACACATTGACACAGGCACACTTATGCAAACACAAGACACACACAGACTGATGCACACTGATACCCAGACAGAAGCTAATCTACACATTGACACACTGATTCGCACACACAGACACACTGATACACATACAGACACTGATACACACACACAGAGACACACTGATACACACACACACACACACACACACACTGATACACATAGACACACTGATACACACACACGTCACACTGATACACATACAGACACTGATATACACACACACTGATACACACACAGACACACTGATACACACACAGACACAATGATACACACAGACACAATGATACACACATAGACATACTGATACACACAAACATACTGATACACACTCACGCTGACACACACACACGGTTACATAGTTGATGAGGTTGAAAAAAGATGTACGTCCATCAAGTTCAACCTATGCTACATTTAGAAGAGAGATACTTTATCCCAGGGGAGCGCAAACTTTTTCCCCTGCGCCCCCAATGCCGGCAGTTCCCCTCTCTCCGTGCCCCCCCCCCCTTACCTCGGCTCCGGTGTCATGACATCACATGACCTAGCGGCATCATTTGACATCGCGTTGCCATGGCGATGCGTCTAAGAAGCCGCCGGAGCCAAGGTAAGTGAGGTTTACAGAGGCCCTCGCCGCTCCCCGGCACTTAATTTAAGTGCATTCGGGAAGCGCGCAGGGCCTCTGTAAACCCCGCGCCCCCCCACAGTTAATCTCGTGCCCCCAAGCCCCCCAGTTTGTGCACCGATGCTTTATTATATATCTATACTTACGTATTGATCCAGAGAAAGGCAAACAAAAAACCCCAGAGTCATATCATCCAATGACATCTCATAAGGGGAAAATAAATTCCTTCCTGACTCCAAGAATTGGCAATCAGATTACTCCCTGGATCAACATCCTTCCCATGTTTACTTATTTGGTATATCCCTGTATACCTTTCCTTTCTAAAAAGATGCCCAACCTTGTTTTGAACAAATCTATTGTATCTGCCATCACAGTCTCCATGGGTAATGAATTCCACATTGTAACTGCCCTTACTGTAAAGAACCCTTTCCATTGTTGCTGGTGAAATCTCCTTTCCTCCAACCTTAAGGGATGACCCCGTGTCCTTTGTACTGCCCGTGGGATGAATAGTTCTTTTGAAAGCTCCTTGTATTGTCCCCGAATATATTTGTATATAGTTATCATATCCCCTCTTAGGCACATCTTTTCTAATGTAAATAAATCCAATTTAGCTAGCCCCTCCTCATAAATCAGATTGTCCATCTCCTTAATTAATGTGGTGGCTCTTCTCTGCACTCTCTCTAGTTCCATGTCTTTTCTAAGGAGTGGTGTCCAAAATTGTACTCCATATTCAAGGTGTGGTCTTACTAGTGCTTTGTAAAGGGGCATAATTATGTTTACTTCCCTTCCATCCATTGCCCGTTTGATGCAAGATAAGATCTTGTTTGCCTTTGCAGCTACTGCATGACATTGGGCACTATTGCTAAGCCTGCTGTCTACAAGCACTGCTAAATCCTTCTCCATCAAGGATTCCCCCAATATATCTCCATTTAATTTGTAAGTCGCCTGTTTATTCTTGCATCCCAAATGCATAACCTTACATTTATCTGTATTAAACCTCATCTGCCATTTACCTGCCCACGTTTCCAGTCTCTCCAAGTCCTTGTGAAGAGAAATTACATCCTGCTCTGATTCTACTAACTTACACAATTTAGTATCATCAGCAAAGATGGAGACTTTGCTCTCGATCTCAACCTCAAGATCATTCATAAACAAGTTAAAAAGCAGGGGTCCCAGTACCGACCCCTGAGGTACTCCACCCATGACCTTAGTCCAACCTGAGACACACTGTTACACACACAAACACACTGATACAAACACACACACGCTGATACACACACACGCTGACACAGACACACTGATACACACACAAACACTGATACACACACACAGACACATTGATACAGACACAATGATACACTGATACACACGCACACACACACAGACACACTGATACACACACAGACACAATGATACACACACACAGACACACAGATATACACAATGATACACCCAGGTTTTCCCATGTACACAGCTAGACACTTTATAATATACACTATCACCGTGGGCTGCCACCTTCTTGCTCACTAAATTCCGTGGACAGTCTACCCTTCCCTATATCATCCTGCCGCTGCAGTGCCACTGTGCAGCCACGCGCCTCGGGCATGTCCGTGGTCTCCTGTGTATCCAGCAATAACAAGAGAGCCAGCCTGAACCGCCCGCCTCACCCAGTCCTAACCTCTCGACAACAAACACAGCACTCACAAACCGATCAGGACACACAAACACATTTGTGACAAGTGCCAACAAATCACTTAACCCCTGTGATTCTCAACTCAAGGGGCACCAACAGGCCAGGTTTTCATGATATCTCTGCTTCAGCACAAGGTGGCTTAATCAGTCCCTGCTTCAGCACAGGTGGCTCAATCAGTCCCTGCTTTAACACGGGTGGCTCAGTCCCAGATTCAGCACAGGTGGCTCAGTCCCAGCTTCAGCACAGGTGGCTCAATCAGTGGCTCAGTCTTCAATTGAGCCACCTGTGCTGAAGCAGGAATATCCTTAAAACCTGACCTCTTGGGGGGGGTTTGACATCTGGGGTTGAGAACTCCTGACATAACCCCTTTGCTGCCATTTGCCTGACCCCCAACAAACCCTTTCCGGGAAAAGAAAAACCCCCTTTGTAATTGTAATATTTCGGGAAAATACTGATTTCATATATTTTGGGGGTTTTTTTGCTATCTTTAATTATCATTTTTTTTTTTTGTCCTTTAAAAAGGGACAAATGGTCATTTTCTTTATAATGAATTTGAAACCGGGTGTTTTTCTTCACCCTGCCCTGATCGCGACCACGTTGAGATCGCCCCTGCGCTCATTATTCGGTGGGTGATATATTTCTCCGCCCCTGTGGTTTTGCAGGAGAGGGGTTTGGGGGGGAGGAAGTGATTTGCAGAAGGTGTGACCCGCAGGCCGAGGGCGTCTGACCGGCAGCATATTACTGTAACTGGGCACGCGATGTGTTGTATATAATGTATACCCTGCTCACTTATGTAACTATGTATCTGTAACCATGTATCTGTCATCATTACTCTGTGCCCAGGACATACCTGAACACGAGAGGTAGCTCTCAATGCATTACTTCCTGGTAACACGTGTTATAAATAAATAAATCTACTGACTCAGATTTGGAGCCTTGGCATGGGACATATTTGTGTAGGTAAATCATTTCCCCTTCGCTCTCCCTCACACTTCTTCTGCCTCTATTCTCTATTCCCCCCTGTCCTACCCCATTTTTCTCCTCTATGCCTTCTTCCCTCTCTTCTGACCGCCCTCCTCTCCTCTGTTTATTCTCTCTCCTCCTCCCTTTCATCCCTTCTCTCCCACCTCCCCCTTCTCTCCCAACTTATTTCCTTTCCACCTTCTTCTCTCCTCATCCCCTTCATCCCTTCTCTCCCACCCCCCCTTCTCTCCTAATTTATTTCCTTTCCACCTTCTTCTCTCTCCTCCCCTTCATCCCTCCTTCTCTGCTCTCCCCCATTTAGCACCTTTCCACCTTCTCTCTCCTCCTCCCTTTCATCCCTTCTCTCCCACCTCCCCCTTCTTTCCCAACTTATTTCCTTTCCACCTTCTTCTCTCTCCTCCTCCCCTTCATCCCTTCTCTCCCACCTCCCCCTTCTCTCCTAATTTATTTCCTTTCCACCTTCTTCTCTCTCCTCCTCTTCATCCCTTCTCTCCCACCTCCCCCTTCTCTCCTCATTTATTTCCTTTCCACCTTCTCCCCTCTCCTCCTCTTCTTCATCCCTTCTCTCCCTCCTCCTCCCCCCCATTTATATATTTTCCCCTTCTCCCTCCTCCCCCTCATCCCTCCTTCTCTGCTCTCTCCCATTTAGCACCTTTCCACCTTCTCTCTCCTCCTCCCCCCTCATCCCTGCTCTCCCACCTCCCCGCCCCCCCCCCCCCCCCGTCTCTCCTCTCCCCCATGTATCTCCTGTCCCTCCCCCTGGGGCTCTCTGCGTCCCAGGACCTAGGGAGGGCAAGGACTGAACAATAAAACCGCGTGATAACGGGACACAGTTTCGATGGGACCAGGTAGTTACAAAGTTCTGAGCCATGACCTCAAAATGTCCTGTACGTAACCGCTCAGAACGGCCTGCAGAACCGCCACATGATGGGTGTATAATATTATTCGGGCTGGGTGTGCATGGACACAGCCTCAGACCTACCAACAACTCTTAAGAAGCCCATGGCAAAGTGTTGACCTGAGCCCCAGGGCTGTTGAGTGGGGACGGGAGCCCAGTCCCAGCTTCGGAGAAGTGGCCTAGCCGGGGCAGATGATCACTGAAGTTCCAGTTGGACCCAAATTCTGGTATCGGTTGGGGCGGGCCCCCTGGAACCGCCAGGCCCGGAACAAACCCTGTGCCCTGCACACCCTAACTCTGCCCAAGCTGCCCGTGTGATAGTCACCCAATATAGTATTTGGGTCTTGCACTGCTACCCGTACCCATGTTATACCCATTCCTGTGATGGTATTATGTGTTTGTGAGTCATTTTTACACTGCTGCTGCCCATGTTACAGCAACTTGGTAGGGGTGGTAGGATTGGGTGTGTGTCTTGCACTGCCTCTGCCCATGCTGTACCCGCTGTGTGTGAACAAGGGGCAGGGTGATGTGTGTTGTGTCACTGCCTCTGCTGTGCCCGCTGTGTGTATATAAGGATTGGTAGGGTGGTGTGTGTCTTGTCACTGCCTCTGCCCATGCTGTGCCCGCTGTGTGTATAAAAGGATTGGTAGGGTGGTGTGTGTTGTGTCACTGCCTCTGCTGTGACCGCTGTGTGTATATAAGGATTAGTAGGGTGGTGTGTGTCTTGTCACTGCCTCTGCCCATGCTGTGCCCGCTGTGTGTATAAAAGGATTGGTAGGGTGGTGTGTGTTGTGTCACTGCCTCTGCCCATGCTGTGCCCGCTGTGTGTATATAAGGATTGGTAGGATTGGGTGTGTGTCTTGCACTGCCTCTGCCCATGCTGTACCCGCTGTGAGTGAACAAGGGGCAGGGTGATGTGTGTTGTGTCACTGCCTCTGCTGTGCCCGCTGTGTGTATATAAGGATTGGTAGGGTGGTGTGTGTCTTGTCACTGCCTCTGCCCATGCTGTGCCCGCTGTGTGTATAAACGGATTGGTAGGGTGGTGTGTGTTGTGTCACTGCCTCTGCTGTGCCCGCTGTGTGTATATAAGGATTAGTAGGGTGGTGTGTGTCTTGTCACTGCCTCTGCCCATGCTGTGCCCGCTGTGTGTATAAAAGGATTGGTAGGGTGGTGTGTGTTGTGTCACTGCCTCTGCCCATGCTGTGCCCGCTGTGTGTATATAAGGATTGGTAGGGTGGTGTGTGTTGTGTCACTGCCTCTGCCCATGCTGTGCCCGCTGTGTGTATATAAGGATTGGTAGGGTGGTGTGTGTTGTGTCACTGCCTCTGCCCATGCTGTGCCCGCTGTGTGTATATAAGGATTGGTAGGGTGGTGTGTGTTGTGTCACTGCCTCTGCCCATGCTGTGCCTGCTGTGTGTATATAAGGATTGGTAGGGTGGTGTGTGGCTTGTCACTGCCTCTGCCCATGCTGTGCCCGCTGTGTGTATATAAGGATTGGTAGGGTGGTGTGTGTTGTGTCACTGCCTCTGCCCACGCTGTGCCCGCTGTGTGTATATAAGGATTGGTAGGGTGGTGTGTGTTGTGTCACTGCCTCTGCTGTGCCCGCTGTGTGCATATAAGGATTGGTAGGGTGGTGTGTGTTGTGTCACTGCCTCTGCCCATGCTATGCCCGCTGTGTGTATATAAGGATTGGTAGGGTGGTGTGTTGTGTCACTGCCTCTGCCCATGCTGTGCCCGCTGTGTGTATATAAGGATTGGTAGGGTGGTGTGTGTTGTGTCACTGCCTCTGCCCATGCTGCGCCTGCTGTGTGTATATAAGGATTGGTAGGGTGGTGTGTGTTGTGTCACTGCCTCTGCCCACGCTGTGCCCGCTGTGTGTATATAAGGATTGGTAGTGTGGTGTGTGTTGTGTCACTGCCTCTGCCCACGCTGTACCCGCTGTGTGTATATAAGGATTGGTAGGGTAGTGTGTGTTGTGTCACTGCCTCTGCCCACGCTGTGCCCGCTGTGTGTATATAAGGATTGGTAGGGTGGTGTGTGTTGTGTCACTGCCTCTGCCCACGCTGTGCCCGCTGTGTGTATATAAGGATTGGTAGGGTGGTGTGTGTCTTGTCACTGCCTCTGCCCATGCTGTGCCTGCTGTGTGTATATAAGGATTGGTAGGGTGATGTGTGTTGTGTCACTGCCTCTGCCCACGCTGTGCCCGCTGTGTGTATATAAGGATTGGTAGGGTGGTGTGTGTTGTGTCACTGCCTCTGCCCACGCTGTGCCCGCTGTGTGTATATAAGGATTGGTAGGGTGGTGTGTGTTGTGTCACTGCCTCTGCCCACGCTGTGCCCGCTGTGTGTATATAAGGATTGGTAGGGTGGTGTGTGTTGTGTCACTGCCTCTGCCCACGCTGTGCCCGCTGTGTGTATATAAGGATTGGTAGGGTGGTGTGTGTTGTGTCACTGCCTCTGCCCATGCTGTGCCCGCTGTGTGTATATAAGGATGGGTAGGGTGGTGTGTGTTGTGTCACTGCCTCTGCCCACGCTGTGCCCGCTGTGTGTATATAAGGATGGGTAGGGTGGTGTGTGTTGTGTCACTGCCTCTGCCCACGCTGTGCCCGCTGTGTGTATATAAGGATTGGTAGGGTGGTGTGTGTTGTGTCACTGCCTCTGCCCACGCTGTGCCCGCTGTGTGTATGTAAGGATGGGTAGGGTGGTGTGTGTTGTGTCACTGCCTCTGCCCACGCTGTGCCCGCTGTGTGTATATAAGGATGGGTAGGGTGGTGTGTGTTGTGTCACTGCCTCTGCCCACGCTATGCCCGCTGTGTGTATATAAGGATTGGTAGGGTGGTGTGTGTGTGGACTTGTCTTACCCGCCTCTGCCAATGTGTATATAAGAAGTGATGGTGTGAGGGGGGGGGAGGGTGTATGAGAAGGACAGAGAGGAGCAGCTGTCTGTGACTGATCCCCCCCCACGCGCCCTCTCGCTCTCGCCTGGTTCCCCCCACACGCTCTCTCACTCCCACCTGTTCCCCCTCCCCTCACGCGCCCTCTCGCTCCCACCTGGTCCCCCCCCCCACGCCGCCCTCTCGCTCCCGCCTGTTCCCCCCCCCCACACCGCCCTCTCGCTCCCGCCTGTTCCCCCCCCCCACACCGCCCTCTCGTTCCCACCTGCCCCCCCCCCACGCCGCCCTCTCGCTCCCCCGCCTGTTCCCCCCCCACGTGCCCTCTCGCTCCCGCCTGTTCCCCCCCCCACGTGCCCTCTCGCTCCCACCTGTTCCCCCCCCCACGTGCCCTCTCGCTCCCGCCTGTTCCCCCCCCCACGCCGCCCTCTCACTCCTGCCTGTTCCCTCCCCCACGTGCCCTCTTGCTCCCGCTTGTTCCCCCCCCCCCACGCCGCCCTCTCGCTCCCGCCTGTTCCCCCCCCCCCCCCCCAACGTGCCCTCTCGCTCCCGCCTGGTCCCCCCCACGCCGTCCTCTCGCTCCGCCTGTTCCCCCCCCCCACGCCGTCCTCTTGCTCCCACCTGTTCCCCCCCCCACGTGCCCTCTCGCTCTCACCTGTTCCCCCCCCCCACGCCGCCCTCTCGCTCCCGCCTGTTCCCCCCCCCCCCCACGCCGCCCTCTCGCTCCCGCCTGTTCCCCCCACAGACTCCCTTAGCTTGGCCGTACGTGTCAGGTTAAGCGCATCGTAACCTGTTGAGAGATTCGGAAATAGATTTAAACTGGTCTGCAGAGAAGCACTGGAATAAACGCTCACACCGTGGGGGGGGGGGGGGACGGCGGTTTATTCTTTCATAAGCACGCAGGAGGCCCATGATGATGGTTTGTAACAGGGGGGGGGGGGGCGCCTCCCGTTCTCAAGGGCCACCAACAGGTCAGGTTTGCAGGATATCCCTGCTTCAGCACAGGCGGTGCAGTCATTCTAACTGTGCCACCTGTGCTGAAGCTGGGACTGGTTGAGCCACCTGTGCTGAAGTAGGCACTGATTGAGCCACCTGTGCTGAAGCTGGGATATCCTGAAAACCTGACCTGCTGGAGGGGGAGGGAGGGTGGGTGGCCAACTCCAGTAGTCAAGGACCCCCACCAGGCTAGGTATTAGGGATATCCCTGCTTCAGCACAGGTGGCTCAATCACTCATTGAATGAGCCACTGATTAAGCCACCTGTGCTGAAGCAGGGATATCCATAAAACCTGGCCTGTAGGTGGCCCTTGAGGGCTGGAGTTGGCTTTCCCTGCAGTAGATCTTCCGAAGCCAAAAGTTGCCTCGCTATAAAAAGTCTGTGGATGTGACACGGCTGGATATGTCGGAAAAAGAGCCGCGAAGCCTCGAAACGTGGAAGGTTGTTTCATTTTAGTAGTATTGGGTACCTTCAAATAATAACCGCTGAAGTATCTGGGGAGTGCTGTGGTTTTTGGATGTTGGACGTTGCTAAACCAGTTTGTGTAGTCACTGGCAGCGCAGGGAGATAAGTGCAATGGGTTCTCGTTCAATCTTAAGTGCCCAAATTTATATTTTTCTATAACAGTATAATAACACGCAGAGAGATGTAATAACACGCAGAGAGATGTAATAACACGCAGAGAGATGTAATAACACGCAGAGAGATGTAATAACACGCAGAGAGATGTAATAACACGCAGAGAGATGTAATAACATGCAGAGCGATATAATAACATGCAGAGAGATGTAATAACACGCAGAGATGTAATAACACGCAGAGAGATGTAATAACACGCAGAGAGATGTAATAACACGCAGAGAGATGTAATAACACGCAGAGCGATATAATAACATGCAGAGAGATGTAATAATACGCAGAGAGATGTAATAACACGCAGAGAGATGTAATAATACGCAGAGCGATGTAATAACATGCAGAGCGATATAATAACACGCAGAGCGATATAATAACACGCAGAGCGATGTAATAATACGCAGAGCGATGTAATAATACGCAGAGCGATGTAATAATACGCAGAGAGATGTAATAACACGCAGAGAGATGTAATAACACGCAGAGCGATATAATAACACGCAGAGAGATGTAATAACACGCAGAGCGATATAATAACACGCAGAGAGATGTAATAACACGCAGAGCGATATAATAACACGCAGAGCGATATAATAACACGCAGAGCGATATAATAACACGCAGAGCGATGTAATAATACGCAGAGAGATGTAATAATACGCAGAGAGATGTAATAATACGCAGAGAGATGTAATAACACGCAGAGAGATGTAATAACACGCAGAGAGATGTAATAATATGCAGAGAGATGTAATAATACGCAGAGAGATGTAATAACACGCAGAGAGATGTAATAACACGCAGAGAGATGTAATAACATGCAGAGCGATATAATAACACGCAGAGAGATGTAATAACACGCAGAGCGATATAATAACATGCAGAGCGATATAATAACACGCAGAGAGATGTAATAACACGCAGAGAGATGTAATAACATGCAGAGCGATATAATAACACGCAGAGAGATGTAATAACACGCAGAGCGATATAATAACACGCAGAGCGATATAATAACATGCAGAGAGATGTAATAATACGCAGAGAGATGTAATAACACGCAGAGAGATGTAATAACACGCAGAGAGATGTAATAACACGCAGAGAGATGTAATAACACGCAGAGAGATGTAATAACACGCAGAGAGATGTAATAACGCAGAGAGATGTAATAACACGCAGAGCGATATAATAACACGCAGAGAGATGTAATAATACGCAGAGAGATGTAATAATACGCAGAGAGATGTAATAACACGCAGAGAGATGTAATAACGCAGAGAGATGTAATAACACGCAGAGCGATATAATAACACGCAGAGAGATGTAATAATACGCAGAGCGATATAATAACACGCAGAGCGATATAATAACACGCAGAACGATATAATAACACGCAGAGCGATATAATAACACGCAGAGCGATATAATAACACGCAGAGAGATATAATAACACGCAGAGAGATGTAATAATACGCAGAGAGATGTAATAATATGCAGAGAGATGTAATAATACGCAGAGATGTAATAACACGCAGAGAGATGTAATAACACGCAGAGCGATATAATAACACGCAGAGCGATGTAATAACACGCAGAGATATAATAACACGCAGAGCGATATAATAACACGCAGAGCGATATAATAACACGCAGAGCGATGTAATAACACGCAGAGCGATATAATAACACGCAGAGCGATGTAATAACACGCAGAGCGATATAATAACACGCAGAGCAATGTAATAACACGCAGAGCGATATAATAACACGCAGAGCGATATAATAACACGCAGAGCTATATAATAACATGCAGAGCGATATAATAACATGCAGAGCGATGTAATAACACGCAGAGCGATGCAATAACACACAGAGCGATATAATAACACGCAGAGAGATATAATAACACACTGAGCGATATAAATAACACGTAGAGCGATATAATAACACGCAGAGCAATGTAATAACAATATAACACGCAGAGCGATATAATAACACGCAGAGCGATATAATAACACGCAGAGCGATCTAATAACACGCAGAGCAATATAATAACACGCAGAGCGTTATAATAACACGCAGAGCAATATAATAACACGCAGAGCAATGTAATAACACGCAGAGCGATATAATAACACGCAGAGCAATATAACACGCACAGCGATATAATAACACGCAGAGCGATGTAATAACACGCAGAGCAATGTAAATGTAATAACACGCAGAGTGATATAATAACACGCAGAGCGATGTAATAACACGCAGAGCGATGTAATAACACGCAGAGCGATATAATAACACGCAGAGCACACAGAGCGATGTAATAACACGCAGAGCGATATAACACGCAGAGCGATATAACATGCAGAGCGATATAATAACACACACAGCGATATAATAACAACACACAGAGCGATATAATAACAAGCAGAGCGATATAATAACACGCAGAGCGATATAATAACACACAGAGCGATATAATAACAAGCAGAGCGATCTAATAACACGCAGAGCGATATAATAACACACAGAGCGATATAATAACAAGCAGAGCGATGTAATAAAACACTGAGCGATATAATAACATTCAGAGCGGTATAATAACATGCAGAGCGATATAATAACACGCAGAGCGATATAATAACACGCAGAGCGATATAATAACATTCAGAGCGATATAATAACACGCAGAGCGATATAATAACACGCAGAGTGATATAATAACACACAGAGCGGTATAATAACATGCAGAGCGATATAATAACACGCAGAGTGATATAATAACACGCAGAGAGATATAATAACACGCAGAGTGATATAACAACACGCAGAGCAATATAATAACACACAGAGCGATATAATAACATCGTGATCGGCACATTGCGGATCGGGTAGACAGATTCTTGGGAGGGGCTGGGATTGACATCATTTTATGATGATTACCTAATGCGACTAGTGGGTGTACGAGCAGTGACACCCACAGGAATGACAAGTGACACTAAGGACATAGGGAATGTGTGCACTATATATTTAGAGAGTAACATGTTCTGTCACAGGTCTTGCTCTTTAGTCATTGAAGCAGGAGCTACGCTGCCTACTTGGCCACCTTTAGATAAATGAATGTTTAGAAAACATTGTAAAGCCGTTTGTCACCAGGAGGCCAGCAATGAACATTTAGTAGAACAGCAGGGGACAGAGATAAGGCGCAGTGACAGAGAAAAGGGACTGTCATGGTGAGGAGAAGCTGAGGGGACAGACACAGGTGACAAAGAAAACAAAGTCACAGTGGTTAGAGGCATATTGTAGGAAAAGAGGTAGCACACAGGGAAAAGGGTCCATCATGGTAAGGAGAGTAGGAGACAGTGATAGAGAGAAGCGATTGTCATGGTGAGGCAAGTAGGGGACACTGAGAAAGTAAAGGGAGCAGTTACAGCAGAGGGAGCAGAGTCAGGAGGACACAAGGAATATGAGGAGAGCTCAGTTGTGGCCATCACTAGAAGATACCACTAGCTATAGGCCAGGGTTGAGCCTCGGACATTGATGGCCTATACCTTGTGATGTGTCTCCACCTCTTTAGAAACTCTTCACAGGAATTCTCTCCACCTGCTTTACACACTGTGCTGCTCAATGATCAGTCCAGCCAGGGACTTGCAGAAGAACATGAAAATTAGGAGCTGGAACGTCCCCGAGTTCTAGTGACACACTTTGGTGCCGTCACAGAGGGTTTTGTGGATCGGGTAGACAGATTGATGGGGGGGGGGGGGGCTGGGATTGACCCGGCGGTCTTGGTACACGTTGGCCCCAATGACAAAGTTAGAGAAAGATGGAGGGTCCTAAAGAATGATTACAGGGATCTAGGCCAAAAGCTGAAGGCAAGGACCTCCAAGGTAGTATTTTCTGATATACTACCAGTGCCATGCGCTACCCCAGGGAGACAGTCAGAGATCAGGGAGGTTAATGCATGGCTAAGAAAGTGGTGCAGGAAGGAGGGGTTTGGGTTTTTAGAGCACTGGGACTCCTTTTCTGAGAGGTGCCATCTATATTCTAGGGACGGATTGCACCTCAATGAAGAGGGATCTTCTGTGCTAGGGGGGAGAATGTTAAAAAGGTTGGAGGAGATTTTAAACTAGGATGGAGGGGGGAGGGGAATGAAACAGATAAACTAAATAGAATTTATTTTATTTATTTATAAAATGTTTTACCAGGAAGTAATACATTGAGAGTTACCTCTCGTTTTCATGTATATCCTGGGCACAGAGTAAGACAAATAATACATGGTTACAAATACAGTTACATAAGTGAGCAGGGTATACATTATATACAAGACATTGCATGCACAGTTACAGATAATATATATTATGGGCGTATGAAACAGTTACAGACCAGATGAAAATGTGAGACAGCCTTAGATTTGAAAGAACTTAAACTGGTGGTGGATGTGAGAGTCTCCGTTATAGATGATGAAACAAGGGGTTACAGAGGTAGAATGGGGGCAAGTGCAAGTTTGACAAGCAGTGAGACACCCATAGTAATTACAGGTAATACTAGAAAACTTCTAAAGACTAAACCAAGTGGGAGCAGAAAAGAAGGAGCAGATAAGATAATAGTACAGGCTGAAAAAAAACTTACATGCATGCTTGCTAATGCAAGAAGCCTGACAGATAAAATGGGGGAGATTGAATTAATAGCTGCAAGGGAGCAGTATGATATCACAGGCATTACTGAAACATGGTGGGATGAAACTCATGACTGGGCAGTTAATTTAGAGGGTTATTCCCTTTTTCGGAAGGATCGAATAAATAGAAGATGAGGTGGAGTATGCTTATGTTAAACCGGATCTAAAGCCTATAATAAGGGAAGATGTTTATGAAGGGAATGATGAAAATGCAGAGACCTTGTGGATAGAAATTAGCAGTGGAGGTAAAAGTATAAAGAAAATGTTTGAAGGGATATGCTATAAACCAGGGGGCGCAAACTTTTTCCCCTGCGCCCCCCTGCTGGCGGTTACCTCACCCCCGCGTCCCCCCCTCCCCTCGGTTCCGGCGTCAGCTCCGGCGTCATGATGGACGTTTCATGACCTCTGCCATGGCGACGCGTGTGGAGCTACGGTAAGTAAAGGTTTGCAGAGGCCCTGCAGCTCCCCCCGCATTTAATTTAAGTGCCTTTGGGAAGCGCGCGGGGCCTCTGTAAACCGCGTGCCCCCCGCAGGCAGTCTCGTGCCCCCCGCAGGCAGTCTCGCGCCCCCCAGTTTGTGCACCGCTGCTATAAACCACCAAATAACTGTGAGATTGAGGAAGCTAAAATACTTTTGCAAATGGAGAAGGCATCAAGACTGGGTCATGCTTGCATAGTGGGAGATTTTAATTATCCAGACAATGAGATTAGCATTAGAACAAAAGGAATCAGGTTTTTGGGGGTGCTTAAAGATAATTATATGACCCAAATTATTGAGGAACCAACCAGGAGAGGGGCAATACTGGATTTGGTAATATCAAACAATGTAGAAGTAATAGCAAATATTCAAGTCCTGGAACATTTGAGTAACTGATCATAACATGGTATCATTTGAAATAAATTATCAAAAATCATTAGAAAGGCAGATTTTAATAAACTGAGGACTAATCTACAATGAATACATTGGGATGATGTTTTTGCAGGGAAACATGTAGAAGATAAAAGGGCAGTCTTTAAAACATTGTTAGAAAAGCACACTTATCCGTGTATACCCTTGGGTAATAAGTATAAAAGAAATAAGTCAAAACCAATGTGGCTAAATAAACAGGTAGGGGAGGAAATGGGCAAGAAGAGGAAGGCGTTTAGATTCTTTAAGTCAGAAGGGACAGAGACATCGTATCAGAATGATAAGGAATGTAACAAAAGTTACAAAAGGGCAATCAAATTAGCAAAAATGGATAATGAAAAAAGGATTGCAATAGAAAGTAAGGTCAACCCTAAAAAGTTATTTAAGTACCTTAATAACAAAAAAATGAGAAAAGAAAATATAGGACCCTTACAGTGTGAGATGGGCAGGCAGACTATTATTGGAGATACGGAAAAAGCTGAGGTATTAAACAAGTTCTTTGCCTCTGTATTTACCCGGGAAGAATTTATTTCAATAGTAGTGCCGCAGGAGGAAGCCACAACCTCCATATTAATGAAGAATTGGTTAACTGAAGAAGAAGTTCATAGGCGGCTTGATTAAATTAAAGTAAATAAGGCACCTGGCCCCGATGGCATACATCCAAGAGTTCTCAAGGAGTTAAGCTCAGTAATAGCCAAACCCTTACATTGAATATTCAAGGACTCCATTTCCACAGGCTCAGTACCACAAGATTGTGGTAAAGCAGATGTGCTGCCTGTATTTAAAAAGGGAGCTAGATCACAAGTGGGGAATTACAGACCTGTAAGCCTGACTTCAATAGTGGGGAAACTACTTGACGGTTTATTACGGGATAATATTGAGGAATACCTAATGGAAAACAAAATTATTAGTAATAGTCAGCATGGATTTATGAAGGATAGATCATGCCAAACTAACCTTATTTGTTTATTTGAGGAGGTAAGTAGGAATTTAGACCAGGGTAATGCAGTTGATGTGGTAACTTAGATTTTGCAAAAGCTTTTGATACGGTTCCACACAAGAGGTTGGTGTACAAAATAAAGCAAATTGGACTCCGTAAAAATATTTGCACCTGGACTGAAAACTGGATGAAGGATAGACAGAGGGTTGTCATAAATGGAACTTTTCAGGTTGGGCTAAGGTCATGAGTGGAGTACCTCAGGGATCGGTACTGGGACCTCTGCTTTTTAACTTGTTTATTAATGATCTTGAGGTTGGCATCGAGAGCAATGTCTCCATCTTTGCTGATGATACTAAATTGTGTAAAGTAATAGAATCAGAGCAGGATGTAATTTCTCTCCAAAAGGACTTGGAGAGACTGGAAACGTGGGCAGATAAATGGCCGATGAGGTTTAATACAGATAAATGTAAGGTTATGGATTTGGGATGCAAGAATAAACAGGCGACTTACAAATTAAATGGGGATAAATTGGGGGAATCCTTGATGGAGACGGATTTAAGAGTGCTTGTAGACAGCAGGCTTAGCAATAGTGCCCAATGTCATGCAGTAGCTGCAAAGGCAAACAAGATCTTATCTTGCATCAAACGGGCAATGGATGGAAGGGAAGTAAACATAATGATGCCCCTTTACAAAGCATTAGTAAGACCACACCTTGAATATGGAGTACAATTTTGGGCACCAATCCTAAGAAAAGACATTATGGAACTAGAGAGAGTGCAGAGAAGAGCCACCAACTTAATAAAGGGGATGGACAATCTAATTTATGAGGAGAGGCTAGCTAAATTAGATTTGTTTACATTAGAAAAGAGGCGTCTAAGAGGGGATATGATAACTATATACAAATATATTCAGGGACAGTACAAGGAGTTTTCAAAAGAACTATTCATCCCACGGGCAGTACAAAGGACTCTGGGCCATCCCTTAAGGTTGGAGGAAAAGATATTTCACCAGCAACAAAGGAAAGGGTTATTTACAGTAAGGGCAGTTACAGTGTGGAATCCATTACCCATGGAGACTGTGATGGCAGATACAATGGATTTGTTAAAAAAAAGGCTGGACATCTTTTTAGATGGGAAAGGTATACAGGGATATACCAAATAATTATACATGGGAAGGATGTTGATCCAGGGATTAATCCGATTGCCAATTCTTGGAGTCAGGAAGGAATTTATTTTTCCCCTTATGAGATATCATTGGATGATATGACACTGGGGTTTTCTGTTTGCCTTCATCTGGATCAATAAGTCAGTATAGATATAGGATAAAGTGTCTGTTGTCTAAATTTAGCATAGGTTGAACTTGATGGACGTATGTCTTTTTTCAACCTCATCTACTATGTAACACGCTGAGTGATATAATAACACAGAGCAATATAATAACACGCAGAGTGATGTAATAAAACACAGAGCGATATAATAACACGCAGAGCGACATAGTAACGCAGAACGATAAAACACGCAGAAAAATATAATAACATGCAGAGTGATATAACACGCAGAGCGATTTAACACGCAGAGCGATGTAATAACACGCAGAGCGATGTAATAATATGCAGAGCGATATAATAACACGCAGAGCGATATAATAACACAGAGAACGATATAATAAAACGCACAGCGATGTAATAACAATATAATAACATTCAGAATATAATAATATAATAACACGGAGAGATATAATAACACGCAGAGCTATAGAATAACATGTGGAGCGATATAATAACACAGAGCAATGTAATAACACGCAGAGCGATATAATAACACGCAGAGCGATGTAATAACACGCAGAGCGATGTAATAACACAGCGCGATATAATAATATGCAGAGCGATATAATAACACGCAGAGCGATATAATAACACACACAGCGATATAATAACACGCAGAGCGATGTGATAAAATGCAGAGCGATATAATATAAGCAGAGCGATATAATAACACGCAAAGCAATGTAATAACATACAGAGTCTTTTAATAACACGCGGAGCGATATAATAACATGCAGAGCGATATAATAACACGCAGAGCGATATAATAACACGCAGAGTGATATAATAACACGCAGAGCCTTTTAATAACACGCGGAGCGATATAATAACACGCAGAGCGATGTAATAACACACAGAGCTATATAATAACACGTGGGGCGATGTAATAACACGCAGAGCGATATAATAACACGTAGAGCGATGTAATAACACGCAGAGCGATGTAATAACACGCAGAGCGATATAATAACACGCAGAGCCATGTAATAACACGTGGGGCGATGTAATAATACGCAGAGCGATGTAATAACACGCAGAGCGATATAATAACACGCAGAAGCAATATAATAACACGCAGAGCAATGTAATAACACGCAGAGCGATATAATAATATACAGAGCGATATAATAACACGCAGAGAGATATACTAACACCCAGAGTGATATAATAACACGCAGAGCCTTTTAATAACACGCGGAGCGATATAATAACACGCAGAGCGATGTAATAACACACAGAGTGATATAATAACACGCAGAGCCTTTTAATAACACGCGGAGCGATATAATAACACGCAGAGCGATGTAATAACACACAGAGCTATATAATAACACGTGGGGCGATGTAATAACACGCAGAGCGATATAATAACACGTAGAGCGATGTAATAACACGCAGAGCGATGTAATAACACGCAGAGCGATATAATAACACGCAGAGCCATGTAATAACACGTGGGGCGATGTAATAATACGCAGAGCGATGTAATAACACGCAGAGCGATATAATAACACGCAGAGCGATATAATAACACGCAGAGCAATGTAATAACACGCAGAGCGATGTAATAACACGCAGAGCTATATAATAACACGCAGAGCGATATAATAACACGCAGAGCGATGTAATAACACGCGGCGCTATGCGTTGCTGACCCGTCTAGCAGTGCAGGGGCTAAATACAGAGCAGAGTAATTTTCCTCTTCCTGTCGGGGTTTAGCCGCTTCAGGAACGTTACTCACTGTTACTCACTGTTACTCACTGTTACGCACTGTTACGCACTGTTACTCACTGTTACTCACTGTTACTCACTGTTACTCACTGTTACGCACTGTTACGCACTGTTACGCACTGTTACTCACTGTTACTCACTGTTACGCACTGTTACTCACTGTTACTTGGAGCTCACTTTTTTTCCATTTCCACTTCAGATTTCTATAAACAGAGCAGACTTTGGCATTTTGTTCTGGTGAGAGGAGCGTCGCAAACATACCGCCGCACCGCGGGGCGGACTAAAGCAGCAATCCGCTCTGCACCCCATTTTTATTGCAGGTTTTTCATGTAACTGACCCCCTCTCGCCCTTTCCAACGCGGCTTGGGCTCAAGAGATAGAAGCATTTGAAATGCCAGGCGCCCGGGAGGTTAAAATGGCGCTCTCTCCAAAGCCCAGTGTGGTCTAATGCAGGGGTGCGCAAACTACTTGAGCTGCGCCCCCCCTTCCCGGGAGCCGCAGCGTTCGCGCCCCCACTCTCCCAATGGCACGGCGTCAAATGACGTCGTGGGTAATGTGACGTCACGTGACCCCACCGCGTCATTTGACGCACGTTGCCATGGCGACGCATCGCCGAAGACCCGACTGGCAGCAGGTAAGGGAGTCACAGAGGCCTCACGCCTCCCCCGGCATTTCATTTAAATGCCGTGGGGAAGAGCGCGGGACCTCTGTTACCGCCGCGCCCCCCTAGAAATTCTCCCGCCCCCCCCCATTTTGCGCACCGCTGGTCTAATGGTTACCGTGGTAACCTCAGACACTAGAGATGGAGAAAATCATGTTGTTTAACACTAAAAAAAACACCACAAAATAAGCAGCTTCTCAGGGGGGGCAAATACTCACATTATATGATTTAAAACTATACAGGATTCTGGGGGGGGGGGTATAGACAATTATATATATCTATTTTAACATTAACCAACATCTGTTGAAAAACTGACTTAAAAGCCTTTCTTTCTTTTTTTTTGCAGGGCCTACTAAAGATGGCCGCCGTTATGAGTCCCTAAAGACCGCTTCCTAATGCTTGAGCATTATTTGCAAGTATATATGTGTGTCTATCTTTATTTATATGGCGCCATTAATGTACGCAGCGCGTCACAGCAGGAATACACGTGACATAATCATATAAATACCAAATATTACAAATAACACATAAAGGGAAGAAGCACTTCAGACATAAAAGTAACATTTAGGAAAAGGAGTCCCTGCTGCGCAGAGCTTACAATCTAATTGGCAGTCTTAAATATGGCTGCTGGAATTGCACTGGTGAGACATTTGTACTTCAATTAGATGTGGCCTTATGATATTCCTGATCAGCCGGGATAATTAGGCCTGAATAACTAGGGTGGGCTTATAATAAAGTTATACCGCAGACATTAATTCCATACCCTTGTGGGGGGGAGGGGGGTGAGGTGTTAACCAAGATGAGAAGCAGGGGGTCCCCCACCGCTGAATTGCGTTAATTTCAGTCCTGGGGGGTTAATTTCACCCCTCCCCCCTAATCCTAAGATATTTACCGTTAAAATTAGCACATTTCTGTCTCATCCGGGGAAACAAAATGGCCGCTTAAACCTCTCCCGTCACGTTGCGGCTTCCTATTGGTCTGCGTGATGCAGAAGGGTTTAGATACCAGAGCGGCTACATTTACCGGTACGTATCTCGGGAACCGAATGGGCACCGAAGCTAAAATTAACGCGGTCCAGCTCGGGGCGGAACCCCTGCTTCCCGGGAATTACAAAAAAAGAAAGAAAGAGCGGGCTGGTTTAAGTACGGGGAAAATACTACATTTTTGCAACGTTACATGGCATACATTTTCAATGGCAGCCATTTTTAATGAGGCCAAAGATTATTATTACCCACTGTTTTTGTACCCAGCAGCAGTAAGGTAAAGGTCTCATAACCTCACCTGGGGCGAGTGCATTTTACCCGCTGTCGAGTGTTACCGGCGGCGGGGGGTGTATGCGGTGTCTCCCGGCATTTTCCGGCATCTCTCTCAAAATTCAATGTCTCCTCCCCCCCCCCCCCCCCCTGCATCTCAGGCGAAAATGGGCGCGCGGCGTCAAATGACACCGCGTTGCCATGACAACGGGAGGCTACGTGCCGCCATGGACGTCACACGGCGTCCCGTTGTCGTGGCAACGCGGCAGCCATTTTCACACAGGAGATGCAGGGGGAGACACTGAAGTTTGAGAGAGAGATGCAGGAAAATGCCGGGAGACAACACATACACCCCGCTGCCGAGGGTAACACTCGACAGCGGGTTATATATATATATATATATATATTTTTTTTTTTATATATATATATTGGTTTGACCCTACAGGTTAAATGAGATATCTTCCACTTTCTCACAGAGAACACTTGTAACAATGTACAGTACTCTGCTTTGTTTCTGTGTTGGCAGTGGATTGAAATGAAACCCCTGAAGCGAAAAAGACATCTGTAATCACATCCAAATCTGTCACAATTCAGAATGTACATATCCCACTCAACGCCCGGTTATCCGGGGACAGGCTCAGACAGTCCTGGGTTTTCCGAAAAATACTAATTTGCAGGTTTTTCGTTTTTAATATAAAGTTACCGTAAAACATGTGAAACTTATGGAGACATTTGCAATAATGTGCTACAAACAGCGGTTAATAATATGTGTGTGAGTTATAAATATGAATAATTTATTATTATATATATTTTTTTAAAACCCCTAGACACGCATCTCTCTCTCTCTCTCTCACTCTCTCTCTCACACTCTTTTAATCTCTCTCTCTCTTACTCTCTCTCTTCCTCTTCCTCTCTCTCTCTCTTACGCTCTCTCTCTCTCTCTTTCTCTCTCTGATACTCATAAACGCATGTATTAAACCCCTCATTAAGTCCCATGTTCAGCATAGTAGGGTTGCTAGTTAGTAAAGCGTTAACTTCTGCACACTCAGATAGGAGTTGACACTTCACTAATGTCGTATTAATGAGTCTTCGTTAGGGAGGAAAATATTTTTAATTTAAGGCTTATCTCCCTGAATATGAGTTACTGGCCATTGGCCCTGAAGAGGTTTTAAAAGATGAATTTACCACCGGACGTCCTTACCTTTAAGCTGGTCGGCTGCCACTATCTGTCCCACGCGTTCCACCACCAGACTGTCCTCCATCAAGTAACGGTCGTCCAGGTACCTGGCAGTCTTCTCCGAGATGTGCACCTTGCCAGCCACCCCAAGCTGCTCCATCAGATTGGCCAAGTTGACGTCGTTCGACCACACGTCGAACTTGAACCTCCTCATGCCCAGGATGCCGCACAGCACAGTGCCCGTGTGCACCCCAACACGCATGTTGACCATCTCCTTCTTCTCATGGCAGAACTGGTCAATAGCCTCGATCATGCCAAGGCCCATCTCGATGCAGCAGTAGGCATGGTCCGCTCGGGGCTCAGGACAGCCCGCCACGCAGTAGTAGCAGTCGCCCAGGGTGCTAATCTTCTCACACCGCGTCTCCTCGCATAGCCGGTCGAAGCGTCCGAAAAGGTCATTGAGGAGCCCCACCAGGGCATGGGCGGACTTGTTTGCGCTCATTTTGGTGAACCCCACGATGTCGGCAAAGAGGATGCTCACCTGCTCGATCCTCTGCATCTTGAAGGGCCGGAAGACGATGGGCGTCTTCTGGATGGAGGACTTCTTCTTGCGACTCTTGGGGCTGGAGGTGGAGTGTCGCTTGACCGAGTTCTCGCTCTCGTCGTCGCCCTGCTTCATCAGGTCATCGGCGATGATCCTTGGCATGACGGAGTGGATCATCCTCTCTTTGAGGGCCTTCTCAACTTCTAGGTCCTTGCCGTGCATGATGGACTGCCCCACTTTTAGGAAGGTGCTGCGGGATCGGACCTCGGACATTATGAAGAGGTGCACGCCTATGGCATGGATGCAGACGTGCAGCAGTGCCTTGCTGAGCAGCTCCCAGTGTGCCAACCTGCCCACCATGGGGGCAAAGCACCCCTCGTCCCTAAAGTGGTACCCCAACGTCTCAAAGAGCACAGAGTAGACCACCCCGAGGCAGGAGCTGAGATACAGGGGCAAGTGCATCACTGTGTAGAGGAGCACCAGGACCTCCACACATATGGAGAAGCTGCCCACTTGAGAGAGGCAAGAGGACGAGGTGGTCATCGGCGGGGTGGTGAGGTTTGAGAGCTCGTTGGCGTCAATCCCCGGCCTCAGGACCTGAAGCTGTGAGGCCAGGGTCAGCGCGAACACCAACAGCATGACCAGCAGCGAGACCAAAGTGCAGTGTCGCGCGTAGGGCTTGGTGAAGGTGAAGATGAAGAAGCCCAGACACACCGCAAGGAAGCACAGGGTGGGCGCCAGGTAGACCACCAGCCTGGATCTCATGTGCACCCCGAAGAAGACGCTCCACAGCAACCCCGCCACCAGGATGTAGACCAGCGCATACCGGAACCGGCGCTGGGTCTGCGGGAAGCACCGCTCCATGCAGGCCTCCTCCAGGTTGTTGGAGTCGAACTTGGGGTTCCACCACCTGGACGTCGCCCGTTCGAACAGCTGGGGCAGCTTCTTCTTCTTCTTGCGCGCCGCCCCGGGGCCACCTGCCTTCTTGACCCCGGACTCCCCGGAGCTGCAGCTGGACGAGATGCTGTACTTGCAACGCCTGGAGGGCCCCGGGTGGTGGGGTTTGTTAATCCGAACGGTCACGCTGTTGCCGTCTCCGCCAGCGTCGCACCTTGCTTCGGTGTGATGCATCAGCTGCTGGTTCACAGGGGAAGCCATATTGACGAAATGGACTTGGCTGGGACTTTTTTTTTTTTTTTTTTTAAACAACTCACCCCCCTTCTCCCTCCCTTCTGCAATCTAACCTTCAGCTGCAGACAAACAGGAGGGATCTGACAGCTTCCAGCCTGCCTGGGGCTGCAGTCGCCAGCACCGCCATGCAAAACAGTCTCTGGCAGTCTCTCTGCCCTGGCAGTCTAATGCAGTCCAACAGAAAGCATGTGGATATGTCCTAACACAGCACAGACCATGCAGTGTGTATATATATATATATGTATGTATGATCAGAGGTATAAGGGAAGTCTGTACACCCCACAGCAGCTCACCTCCCCTCTCCCCTTCTTCTCCAGGGGGGGGAGAAAAATAAAATACCAAAAAAATATCCCCATCTCACCCAGGGGGCTCCATCTTCCTTGCAGAAAAATGATCCAGCATTCCTGGAAGAAGGAGGGCAGAGTCACTGCAGAATAGCCCGAGAGGAGAACTCCCCCTCCACCCCCCTTCTTTTTGGGGGTCCCCCCTCCTGCCAAGCTGTGTGTTCAGTGCAATCCGTTTGCAGATGTCCTGTTGAATTGTAGCATGTGGGGTGGTTGTTGGGGGGGTCTGTGAGCAGCAGCCCCCTTGTCGCTCTCTCCAGCAGGTGAGGGTGATTCTCTGTCTGCAGTTGTGGGGGGTACACGGAGGGGGTGCTGAGCCTCTGCCTCCACAGCCATGAGGGGCCTCTCTCTCTCTCTGTCTCCTGTCTGTTTTTCCTATGCTGGGATGAGCTGAGAGGGAGGAGGAGAGAGAGAGAGAGGGAGGGAGGGGAGAGAGGGATGGGAGAAGGGGGGAAGACAGAGAGACAGCTTCAGTAATTTGACCCTATTGCAGAAGAGGAGGAAGCAGGGCAGATAGGACACGGGTGGGGAAGAGAACCCTATTAATTGTGTGTGCTGTAGGATGTTACCCCGTTACAGGCATCAATGTCGGCATTGTCTTGTCACATTGTTGCCAGGCACAGGCTCAGATAATATGTCTGGTTTTCTGTAAGAGTTATTTGTTAAACCTATATTAAATATCATTATAAATATATATCCTGATAATCTGAAGCCAGCAAGTTCAGGCTCTCCCCCCCCCCCCCCCCCTCCCTTAAATGTAGAGCCATTTCTGAGCCTGTCCCTGATACTCTGCAGCCAGGAAATCACCCTACCATACATATACACCCAGGACTGTGTGAGCCTGTCCCTGATACTCTGCAGCCAGGAAATCACCCTACATTACATACTGTATACACCCAGGACTGTGTGAGCCTGTCCCTGATACTCTGCAGCCAGGAAATCACCCTACCATACATATACACCCAGGACTGTGTGAGCCTGTCCCTGATACTCTGCAGCCAGTAAATCACCCTACCATACATATACACCCAGGACTGTGTGAGCCTGTCCCTGATACTCTGCAGCCAGGAAATCACCCTACATTACATACTGTATACACCCAGGACTGTGTGAGCCTGTCCCTGATACTCTGCAGCCAGGAAATCACCCTACCATACATATACACCCAGGACTGTGTGAGCCTGTCCCTGATACTCTGCAGCCAGGAAATCACCCTACATTACATACTGTATACACCCAGGACTGTGTGAGCCTGTCCCTGATACTCTGCAGCCAGGAAATCACCCTACCATACATATACACCCAGGACTGTGTGAGCCTGTCCCTGATACTCTGCAGCCAGGAAATCACCCTACCATACATATACACCCAGGACTGTGTGAGCCTGTCCCTGATACTCTGCAGCCAGGAAATCACCCTACATTACATACTGTATACACCCAGGACTGTGTGAGCCTGTCCTTGATACTCTGCAGCCAGGAAATCACCCTACGTTACATACACACCCAGGACTGTGTGAGCCTGTCCCTGATACTCTGCAGTCAGGTCACCCTACATTACATACACACCCAGGACTGTGTGAGCCTGTCCCTGATACTCTGCAGTCAGGTCACCCTACATTACATATACACCCAGGACAGTGTGAGCCTGTCCCTGATACTCTGCAGTCAGGTCACCCTACATTACATATAAACCCAGGACTGTGTGAGCCTGTCCCTGATACTCTGCAGTAAGGGGGTCACATAAAATTAGATATAAACCCAGGACAGTGTGAGCCTGTCCCTGATACTCTGCAGCCAGGAAATCACCCTACATTAGATATAAACCCAGGACTGTCTGAGCCTGTCCCTGATACTCTGCATTCATGAGATCACCCAGTTTTGGCATATATATTTTAGGAAGTTGGTGCCTCCCCTTCAAAACTGGCTAGATGGAAAATATGTTATAAATAATTAATGTAAAAGGTGTACATATGCCAGAATATATGAGGATAATGTACAAATTCTTAAATATATGCAAAATAACTGCTTTGGAAATTACTTCTGTTCCCAGGACAAAAAAATGGTACTGGCCAGTAGTGAGCAGAATGTGTGTCACACAATTAGATCTGAAACACTGTGGTTTACAGGACCAGAAAGAAGCCTTACAGAATCTATTAGACCCGAGGATCCCTCTTGGGGTTCAGGATACCGTCTGGGTGACTTTCCCTGGGCGTCTTTATGTAAGAGCAAATGTAAATATATAAAAACATAGCGGATAGGAACTGCCCCCGAGGTTCCTGTGCTGGGATCTTGGGAGACGGTGGAGCACCTCCTCCTGGAGTGTCCCTACGCAGTGGAGATGTGGGAAGGCGTGGCCGCCTCATTACGGATGTCAGATTTAAAGGGTCCAAACTATTGTGAAATAATGCACGGTGTGTTTAGGGATCACTCGCAGGCATAGAGGGAGCACAGTGGTGTTAATTAATGCACTTGTGAAATATATAGGTTGTGGATCACCCGCAGTCTTCTCTCCACAGAGCAGGTTCTCGTGCCTGTAACCTGTGCAGGGGAACCGGTTATAGAGCAGATACAGCAAATAAAGCGGGGGGGGGGGGAGGGGGGAGAGACAGGTGGGGTATAAAATCCTGGTGGGGAGAAAGATGGGCGGGTGTCAGATATAAGTGTGTAAACATTTTCTGTATACAGTGTAAATAAGATGTAAAATGGTATATTTTAATTTAAGTTTGTTGCTTTTGAATTGATATGTTTGTAAAAAATTTTTTTTATATATATATATATAATAAAAAATACCCTTGTATACAATCGCAGTAAAAAAACCGCCAACATTTTCCAAATGCCTCCTATATTATCCATAGTAAGTAATACGGTGATTCTTTCTATAAAAGTGAGAAGGTGAATGTATGTCTTTTTAAAAATATATTTGTTACCATCCCCATTTAAAGACACCCGCAGGTATAGAGCAGAGTGTTTGTACGGATAAGGGTGCCAGCCAGAATAAGCTTAAAAAACTGAGAAATGTATTTATATCACAACTTCAATTAATACAAATGTAAATATAGACATGTGACATAGAAATGTATCTCTGTCCCAGTTAGTATGCAAGCTGCACTTCTCATCTTTCATCATCACTACACCCTACCCTCATTCTCAGGTGGAAATGGGTGTGCTTGTGTCTAGTACATGCACAACACCCTCATACTGTATACAGTATAGGGATTTTCTTGTTGAGCCTTAAAAAAGGGTTCAGAGAAACTCAGTAACCCTGATTTGCCCTATAAAACGGAGAGAGGGAGGGAGGAGGGGAAGAGAGGGGG
>NC_134493.1:53499204-53516704 GCF_040206685.1 Ascaphus truei | reverse complement strand
CTCTCCCAGAATCCTCTGCGTCTCTCCTTGCCACGCCCAAGTGAGGGCGGTGACATCATCAAGCCTGGACATGAAAGCTTCCTCCCGCTGATTCTCTCTGCCATCTTGTTCTAGCCCGGGCAGCGGGGATAATTAGAAAGGTCCCATGACGCTGAGGAGAGGGGGTGCAGGGAGGAACATTTAAAAGGCGGAGGGAAATAATTGCCATTGTAGCCTGGGAGAGATGGGCCCAGAGAAGCGTCCTTCTCCGCTAACGTCAGACTACAATTTCAAGGCGGAAATATACACCCACTCTCTAAAAAACGCTACATTACATTTATCTCACGGTTTTACTTCTTGTTTTTAATTATTTGTGGGGGGGGCAAAAAAAAAAAAATGTGTATATATATATATATATATATAATGTATAAACTCCAGGGTAGCATATAGACCAGTGTGGGGCAACGCCAGTCCTCAAGGGCCACTAACAGGTCAGGTTTTAAGGATATCCCGGCTTCAGCACAGGTGGCTCAATCAGTGGCTCAGCTGAGTCACCTGTGCTAAAGCTGGGATATCCTGAAAACCTGACCTGTTGGTGGCCCTTGAGGGCTGGAGTTTTCCACCCCTGACCTATGTTAATTCAGTTAAAGCCTCACCCATGCTAGTTAGTTTATCCAGTATTCATAACAGCAGAAACCTTCCAGGCATAGTCTAACTCCAGCTTCAGTTCCACTTGCAAGGCCTTTTCTTGTACTTCTATATATCTATAGCGTTTGTGTGGTAGCTTCTCTGCGACGTCGCGGATTTAACCCTTTGACTAATTTTTGCGCTGGAATGTTCGAAACCTCCAGGCTTTCCATTTCCGGGCACACGCTGGATAGTAGGAGTTTTAAACCAATGCGGCCCCCTGTATACATCTGGACGGGGATACAGGGAAAAGATCTAGGACCCTTCCATGCCGGAGGAACCAACAGAGAACATGTCTGATCCCTGGCTGCCTCCCTGTATATAGCCCGGGTTCTGTCTACCCATTGCTTTGTCTGTCTTTCTTTGTATACCTCTGTGTGTCTCTTTTCTTCTTTATTTGCCTATTTATCTACTACTCTGTCTCCCCGTCTGTCCATCAATCTGTATCTGTTTTCTTCTCACTGGATTTGTCTGTCTATCAATCTTCCATTTATCTCCGTCTGTCTGTCTGTCCATCTCTCCCCTTCTCACTCTGGCAATCAAAGAATATCTCAATCTATCTGTCTGTCTATCTCTATTCCAGTATATCTACTGTATCTTATCTATCATCTCTATATCTGTCTGTCTATCGATCTGCCTATATGTCTGTCTGTCCATCACTTTGTGCAGTCAGGGTCTCTACAAAGCTGCTGCATTTGTTGGCATGATATTACACTGACGGCCTGTGCTGCACCGGTAACTGTACCCCGTGTCGCTTCCCGGCGCACTGCGGATATCGGAAATCATTAAAGCCGCAGTGCCACTGACCGGCGCAATGCAAAGTACAAGGGAATAAGGTGTAGAGCGGGGACGGCCAACTCCAGTCCTCAAGGACCACCAAATGGTCAGGTTTTCAGGATATCCCTGCTTCAGCACAGATGGCTCAATCAGTGGCTTCATGCTTTAGCACAGGTGGCTCAGTCAAAACTGAGCCACCTGTGGTGAAGCCGGGATATCCTGAAAACCTGACCTGTTGGTGGCCCTTAAGGACTGGAGTTAGCCGTCCCTGCTGTAGTGGTTCCTACGAGCCAGCGAGGAGGGAAGAGACAAGTGACAGCGGTGTCTATCTTTAACAAGCTCAAACATTTTTATTGTGTGGAGAAGAAACAAAGCGGAGAGCGTCACAATGACAAAGGTGAAAGGAAAGAGCGTTTATAATAACAAATAAAGGATGTATTCATTGGACCAAGGAAGTGGCACTGCTGCTTTAATCTGTCCCAGGGGCGGGCAACTCCAGTCCTCAAGGGCCACCAACAGGTCAGGTTTTAAGGATATCCCTGCTTCAGCACAGGTGGCTCAATCAGAAGCTCAGTTGTTGACTGAGCCATGTGTGCTGAAGCAGGGATATCCCTAATACCCGGCCTGTTGGTGGTCCCTGAGGACTGCAGGTGGCCCCTCCTGGCCTACTCCACACTAAATCAACCTACTTTAAGCACACTGATGTTCCACGATTGGCTACACCACGCGCCCTCCCCAGCTCCATCTCGGATCCATTAACCTGCCCCGTCCCTCCCGACTCTCCAGCCGCGTACCAATCATCTCAAATATCCTCTCGTGGAGCCCTGCTGTCCGCCCGGCACTCAGAGGGTTAAGCAAAGGTGGCATGCACCCACATATACCCCGTCAATGCCGCGTATGTCCAACCTCGTAAGGACTGCGGAACCCCTGGAAATGTGCCGTGACGCACGGGAGAGCGCGTACAAATGCATTGAGACCGGCGGGGCGGTTCTAGTGCAGGGGGTGCTCAACTTCAGTCCTCAAGACACCCCCCCCCCCTCCCGACCCTCCTAACAGGTCAGGTTTTCAGGATATCCCAGCTTCAGGACAGGTGGCTCAGTCAGAGGCTCAGTCAAAGACCTAGCCTCTGATTGAGCCACCTGTGCTGAAGCAGGGATATCCTGGAAACCTGACCTGTTGGGGGATCTTGAGGACTGGAGTTGATCCCCCCTATTGCAGGGGGGGAAAAAGAGTCAGGGAACCCTATGCGTAGTAAAATGTAGATCTAAACTAAAAGAAATAACCCAGCTTTACAGATAGACATGCCGTGAAAGGGGCCCCTCTCACTCTCTCCAAGTCAGTATGCAGCCCCCGCAACAACCATTTCCAAATCACTATGTGGTCTAAGGGGGTCTCTTGTTGATCCCTTACAAAAAAGCTGCCAGAACTCGGCCCCCTTCCATAAAACAGCCTTTGTTACTCTGTCGACCTGAAGTGTAATGACGTAAAGACACTGGTGTCACGTTAGGGACGCAAACGGAAGAAAGGGGCGATTATGAAATCTCCTAAAGAAAGGTCAAGATATTCCAAGGTCATTCATCATCAGGACTGTTGAAAGGTCTTCCTCTAATATATATATATATATATATATATATATATATATATATATATATATATACACACACACACATACCATTTCAGCATTAGATTTGATAACCTTTTCTAAACTATTATATATGTAGATATCAAAAAATGGCAACACTATTATGATGTCTTGAAGACTGCAAATATCTGCCATTACCAGATTTTTTTTAATCGGGACCCCCCCACAAATATTTCCGCGGATCCCCAGGGTTCCACAGAACACCGGTTGAAAACCACGGGGGTTAATATATAGACGTTTTGTAGTATAAAATGATTGATGCCGCGTTGGTTTCTCGCCGCCTTGCGTTTGTGATGTCATTTGCGATGCCGGAAGTGTCAGAGGCTGCAGTGAATTGAGATTCCGTACTCGCCCGTCTGGCTACTCGGGAACAGTGTAGAATTGTCCTGCTCCCCCATCCCTTCATCAGAGAAAGAGTGATGCTGTTAGAGAAGAATCAAAAACCAGTGGGGTTAGTGTGGAATCTCACGATGCTGCAGCCTCTCTGCAAGTCCCACCATCACCCATGATATCAGAAGTGCTTCCTAAGGAAACCACTAGCTTTGTACTTAATTCCTTACCCGCCAGAGAGGCCAGCCGTACACTGGTCCCGCCGGAGATCAATATTTAATTTTGTACTTTTATGTATAAACACATTCATCTCTGTTACACATCTCAAGAACACATTGTAAAAAGGGTGCAGCCTGCAAGGTTTGCTGGAGCGGATAAGCTCCATCCCCAACAGAAGGCGCGACCTTTCACAGGGATTTTATCGGGAGACTGGAGAGGGGTTAAGAGGGAGATAGGTTATTGTTTCTTGTAGCGATTCTTTGGGGTCTCGCCACACCCGGTGACCTCACAGTTGAGGCCCCCAGGCTTTCTGCCCAGGCCGATGCTGCCGAGGAGGTCTGGGAGCTCATGGGTAATGGCCCGCTCGATCTTCTCCAGGAGGCAGCCTCCCATGTAGGAGCACTGCTGGGACAGGAGTTTGAAGCCTGAGATGGGGTTTACTCCAAAGAAATCCCTGTAAGCCTCTCGGTTGGGGAGATCAAACTTGCTGACGTTAGTCTTGGCCAGGATAGACTTGAAGATGAAGAACTTGTCTGGGTCGTCCACTATGTCCTTAAACACCAGTTCCCCATCGCTGAAGAAAGTCATTTTCTCCTTGTAGGTCTGGAGGTACCGATCAACCAGCAGGCCATGGATTCGAACCCTGATAGCGTGCTGGCGGATGAATGCGATCTTGTTTTCAAGACGGTTTTCGATGACCTGGTTCAGATCCTCCAGGAGGGAGATCTCCTCCTTGAGGAAGAGGTCCCTGTGCGTTTCGGGGTGGTATTCTTGTGGCCAGAAAGAGCTGACATAGACCCTTGGTGGCTCGGTCACGTTGATCAGTGGAGCCAAGCTCCAGAAGAGAGCTCCATAAACCCTCATCAGCTCCTGGGTGGCCAAGCTGTCTGCCTTATTCAGAATGATGCGGATTTGGGACTCGCGACCCTTCAGCTGCCGGAAGAGCATTTCCAGCTCCAGGCCCACGTCCAGTTTGGTCGGGTCAAAAACAACAAAGATCAGATCGGCACGGTCGATGAACCACTGGCAGACGTCGTTAAAAGGGTAACCTGCAGATCGAGGAGTACAGGAGGAATCAGCCACAACACAATGGGTGCAATCAGTCAGCGGTTCTGAACCTCATACAGTGACAATTCCATCTTCCCCCTTCAGCTAAAACTCTTATGACAGAGTGAGTTGTAATTCAACGAGTGTTGCATTTATATTTATACAGCGCAAACCATGTACGTAGTACTTTGCAGAGATGTATAAGACGTTATAGACCTTAAAAATAAATCCCTATTTATTTAGAAAGGGGAAGTTGAACTGTAGATTTGTAGTAAAAAAAAGAAGTTACGGTACTCTTGATGTGTAACTAAAAAAGTAACAGTACTCCTGATGTGTAATTAAAAAAAGTCCCGGTACTCCTCTGTACAACTTAGTACCATCAAACTTTGATCACTGTTGGTTAAGCTCCCCTGCTGTTCTTGTCACTGAGGTTTTGCTCATTGACATATCCACGTTTAGACCCTCATACCTCTCTCCTGCTGCTTGCGGTTCTCAATGATACCAGGGGTGTCCACAAACGAGACTCTCTCCAGCAGCTTGTGGGGGATCTCGATCCCGATCAGCTTCTCCAAGAAATTCTGGCCGAACTTCTCCAGCGGGGAAAAGGAGCGTCCGCTGTCGGCAGCCATCACAATGCCCTCAATGGTCTTCATCTTCGGCCCGTGCATTAGAACCGTGAATTCGGAAGTGGTGGGCTCAGCACCTGTCGGACGGTTGACAAAAGGGACATGTTATAAGACTCCCATGGGTTATGGTGAAGTCATATGTCCTAAAATACCTTTAGACCACACTGTGCTCTAAATTAATTGTGTTTAGCCCCAACATATATGTCTACAGGAGAGTTGTCCAATCTACACCCTCCTTACCTGCTTCCCCGGACTAGTGTATACTATGTAACCAACTATGTAATATATACTTGTTCAAATTCCCTTCATAGGAGCTTTTAAATATTGGCCTGTATCATCCTAGAGGTCGTACGTTAGGCGGCTCTAAGGTCAACGTATCCATCGGTAATCCTATTAAATGTCAAAGATGAGGGAGATAGGACAAGGTATTACTCAACTACACTAAAACCTACCTCTCAACTCAACCTTTCCAGACTCGTGTATGTATCCCATTTATTCCAATAATATTTCCCTCATATAGTCAGGAAACTGGGTATTATCTGGCCCTATAGACTTCAATGGGATCCCCATCTTAAAAATGAGCACCACCCATTTACACACACTGCTTATTCCCATTGACATTACTGGGATCACCTTCAAAGTCTGGACCACCCTTAGACACATCAGTGAACTCCACAGATTTCAACACGATCACCCTCTTTAAAGGTCAGGATGACATGGTTACACCCATCCGCGGTTCCCATGGGCTTCAGTGGGATCTCAGCAGGTTGAGGGCAATGCAGTAACATCTAGCCACAGGCTACAACTGGACCCCCGTACGCAACATTACCTGTGTACAGCTGGTAGGGGGTCTCATCCAGCCCCAAGAGGTAGTTGACCATGCTGGATTTGCCCACGCTCCATGGTCCCAAAAATAGCACCATTGGTTTGGAAGTGATCTCGCCATCTGTGGACGGAAAGAAGAGAGGAGGACGCGCGGGACGGGGAAAAAACGGGAAGAATTACATAAAATCGACGATGAGTCCGTTTCACTAAACTTAACATTATCCCTTTATTCCAGCACCGAGGGACTATTTTTCGGGTTATACGTCCCAGTATCTAGGCACAGTACCGCTTCTTTTTATTTGTATTTTTAATTAACGCACGTTGACCAATGTCTAAAATGAGTGTCTCCAGTGTAAAGAACAAGGGATTTACTCCATGATTTTCCATAGTGTGGCCCCCACCCAACCAAGGAACTTGGGCAGCGTCACGTGTCCTGGAATTGGTACAAAATGAGTGCGTTTGAACATTTGTCATGGTGAACCCACAGAAAGGGGGGTGTAAAGATGGCAGAAGGGATGGAAGTACAGCTGCTTTTCTTTTTAAACATGACCACCGACTCCATTGTAAAATTCTGCAATGGCGGTAGGAAACATTTTGTGAAATTAGCTTTGATGGGGTCTTAAAATTGGCCGTCAATATACATGTTGAGTAAACAGCCATGTAATGTAATTTTGGGAATTTATTGCGGATTACCTTTGCTCTGGCAGCAAAACTGTTAAGATACCTCAGTTCCGTAACAAACTTATTTTTACGTTATAAATGAAACCATGTCCTAGCTGTGTGACTGCAATGTTACATGCAACACAGCGAGACTTAGCATGGTGCTATATCTGTTCTAGGTGTGGGCTGGCTAGAACACTGATCAGTTCTAGGCCTGTGCCGGCTAAAATATTCAATCAGTTCGATGTGTTAGCTGGCACACCTAGATCAGTTCTAGTTGTGTGCCGGATAACACATTGATCAGTTCTAGGCATGTGCCAGCTAACACATTGATCAGTTCTAGGCGTGTGCCAGCTAACACATTCGATCAGTTCTAGGCGTGTGTCTGCTAACACATTGATCAGTTCTAGGCATGTGTCTGCTAACACATTGATCAGTTCTAGGTGTGTGCCTGCTAACACATTGATCAGTTCTAGGCGTGTGCCGGCTAACACATTGATCAGTTCTAGGCGTGTGCCGGCTAACACATTGATCAGTTCTAGGTGTGTGCCAGCTAACACATTGATCAGTTCTCCGGCTAACACATTGATCAGTTCTAGGCGTGTGCCGGCTAACACATTGATCAGTTCTAGGCATGTGTCTGCTAACACATTGATCAGTTCTAGGCGTGTGTTTGCTAACACATTGATCAGTTCTAGGCGTGTGTCTGCTAACACATTGATCAGTTCTACGCGTGTGTCTGCTAACACATTGATCAGTTCTAGGCGTGTGTCTGCTAACACATTGATCAGTTCTAGGCGTGTGTCGGCTAACACATTGATCAGTTCTAGGCGTGTGCCAGCTAACACATTGATCAGTTCTAGGCATGTGTCTGCTAACACATTGATCAGTTCTAGGCGTGTGTCTGCTAACACATTGATCAGTTCTAGGCGTGTGCCGGCTAACACATTGATCAGTTCTAGGTGTGTGCCGGCTAACACATTGATCAGTTCTAGGCGTGTGCCGGCTAACACATTGATCAGTTCTAGGCGTGTGCCAGCTAACACATTGATCAGTTCTAGGCGTGTGCCAGCTAACACATTGATCAGTTCTAGGCGTGTGCCAGCTAACACATTGATCAGTTCTAGGCGTGTGTCTGCTAACACATTGATCAGTTCTAGGCGTGTGCCGGCTAACACATTGATCAGTTCTAGGCATGTGCCAGCTAACACATTGATCAGTTCTAGGCGTGTGCCAGCTAACACATTGATCAGTTCTAGGCGTGTGTCTGCTAACACATTGATCAGTTCTAGGCGTGTGTCTGCTAACACATTGATCAGTTCTAGGTGTGTGCCGGCTAACACATTGATCAGTTCTAGGCGTGTGCCGGCTAACACATTGATCAGTTCTAGGCGTGTGCCAGCTAACACATTGATCAGTTCTAGGCGTGTGCCAGCTAACACATTGATCAGTTCTAGGCGTGTGCCGGATAACACATTGATCAGTTCTACACATTTCAGCCTGCACCTTGGGGAGTCAGTAGGAGGAGTTGGGGAGAGTTATATGGGGCACAGATTATAATGAGATATATCACATTCTGTGTCTCTGTGTGTTCTTTTCCCCATTTCATTTGCCCCCAAAAACATGCAGGCCAGGTTTCCAGGATATCCCTGCTTCAGCACAGGTAGCTCAATCAGAGGCTCAGTCTTTGAGTGAGCCTCTGATTGAGCCACCAGTGCAGAAGAAGGGACTGATTGAGCCGCCTGTGCTGAAGCTGAGACTGATTAAGCCACCTGTGCTGAAGCGGGGATATCCTGAAAACCTGACCTGTCCGTGGCCCTTGAGGACTGGAGTAGCCCACCCCTGGTCTAGGCGCACTTCCTTCTCCGTAAACACCCCCAGACCCCCCACCCCCCGAGGGACTTAACAGTGCAGCCGGATGGGCAAAGGTGTAAGCAAACACAGAGAGAGGCCAGGCACAAAGCAGTGTACAGAGAGGCCAGGCACAAAGCAGTGCACAGAGAGGCCAGGCACACAAGCTGAATAGGCCAGGCAGGACACGTGCGTGTCAGGCAACCATACCCACCTGCGGCCGAATCAGCAAGGGTACGTCCCAGATAAGCTGTTAGCAGAAGGGAGGGAAGCGACACATCAGCAATGGAATCACAAGGAGGCGTATGCCCTGCCACCGGGGGGAGCCGGAACCGGCGAGTTAAAGGGGCAATATCACCTTCTTGTTTAATGAGCTTGATCTTTTTACATTTCATTTGACCCCCCCTCCCCCCCTACTATGTGGTCAAAGTGCCTTAATGAGCAACAACACAAAAAAGCAGTGGTACTGTGACAGAGGGAAAAACCATTCTACGTCTGTTAACCCCTGCGCAGCCAAGAGAGGCCAGCGACGCAACGCTGTGCCCCCCTGAGACTCGGGGGCATGCGGGGGTTGTTGATGAAACGTTAAAGAGGCAATTCAGGCGGGCGAGTTTGTTGCACTTTATTAACACAGGGTTTAAGCAGGGGGTCTGAACCCCCGTTAATTTCAGCTCCGGGGACCCCCTGCTTCCGGGGCATACAGATCCCTGTAGGGGGCGCCGGCAGCCGCATAAAGGGTTCGCATAATGGCGGCGTTACGAAGCGCCCGCGTCCTGCGGGCCAATAGGAAGCCGTGACGTCATCGGGTTCGGATTCCTATTGGCCCGCGTGAGGCGGGGGGCTTTAAACTTGGCCGGCACCCCACTTTGGGAGGTCAGTATTTCGGAAGCAGGGTGTCCCCCGGAGCTGAAATCAACGGGGTTCAACTCCCTGCGTCGTTAAAACAAGAATACGTTAAAAAAGCGCAGGAATGACTCCTTTTTTTTTTTTTTTTTACTTATTAAAGAATTGTTTAATATATATTAAATTACAATGCTTAACATACTTAATATTCCCAACCATTTTTAGTACAGAGGCTATTAGCCACGTACTTTGTTCCGTGGAACTGCTGGCCAGGTACCCAAGGACAGGGGGTGGGTTTGGGGGGACCATCCCGACTCACCTGGAGCCCTCACAGGGATGGTGATTATGCTCTATTTGGAGTATTTGCCCCATGCCACTCTTCTGTATTTTATATCTGCCCAGGGTCTTGGAATCCCTATTGTAGTGTCCCCATATAACAAACCCCAAATGTATTATCCTCCCGGTGTCTCTGGGATCCCTAGGAACTGGTATAGGGCTGAGCCTGAAGGGTTCTGGCGGCAGGGGACACACACAGATCGGATACCTCTGTCCATGAGGCACCCCGTTATGTGGCACCCTCTGTCCGTGAGTCACCCCATTACGTGACAGCCTCTGAGGCACCTCGTTATGTGATAGCCTCTGGTCGTGAGGCACCCCGTTACGTGGCAGCACCTCTTTAATAGTGCCGAGCGGGACATTTTGGCACGGAAACTCCCTTGGACTCCCATCGAAGGAAAAATCCTATAGGATTTTAATAGGGTATTTTTCCTTGATACATCTGGGGCCGGTTTTTTTTACCCCAGAATCGCACCACTTTTGCCCCAATACTATTGACTCCTTTGAGGCTATGAGGTCTCTTCGGGGTATATTCTGTACGCCCCGTGATCGCCGACCTGGGGGGGGACGGGGGGGTCTTACACGGAATGCCGCTGACTTCTACGGCGGATCGGCCTTCACCATCTCGGAGCTGATAGAATATAGCCCCCCGGAGGATAACGCGCGTGTTATATTCACAGCGGGGCTATTCTGCGTCATGTGACACTCACAAGGGATCATTCACCGACGCGCGTTGTAGATAATTAAACAGCAATTCTGTTCCCATTGAAATTGCCTCGGTCACGTTTCCTGGAGGTTTGTGGGGGTCTTAGCGCTGATATTATGATGGGCACAAAATGTTAAAGGAAATCTTAGTACATAGTGCGGGAGGGGGGCTCAACTCTCGTCCTCAAACTCCCTCCCACCAGGTCAGGTTTTCAAGATATCCTTGCTTCAGCACAGGTGGCTCACTCAGTCCCAGCTCCAGCACAGTTGGCTCAATCAGTACCTGCTCAAGCACAGTTGGATCACTCAGTCCCAGCTCCAGCACAGGTGGCTCAATCAGTCCCTGCTTCAGCACAGGTGGCTCAATCAGTCCCTGCTTCAGCACAGGTGGCCCAATCAGTCCCAGCTTCAGCACAGGTTGCTCAATCAGTCTCAGCTTCAGCACAGGTGGCTCAATCACTCCCTCCTTCCGCATGGGTGGCTCAGTCTTCGGCTGAGCCTCTGATTGAGTTACCTGTGCTGAAGCTGGGATATCCAGAAAACCTGACCTGTTGGGGGGGCTTGAGGCCTGGAGTTGCACCCCCCTGACATAAAGGTCCAGTAAGCACCCAGTAAAGGTGACCTCATCGCGCCCCATAGGACGCAGGGCGTGTTTACCTGTGATCTCGTGCTGCCTCAGCTCGTGGTATTTATAAGACAGCTCCATGGGTTTGATGGCAGAATGGTAAATCTTCCTTAGCCGCTGCAGTACCGCTGCAAGAGAGGGGCGAGAAGGTGAAGCAGAGAAAATCAGTGGCTCGTCCATTAATAGCACCGGGGACTAAAACCCCGCAAGCAGAAACTAGGCCACGTGACGAGCTTTAAGCCTTCCCCGCGTCACCAAGCGGGTTCATAAAAAGCATGCCGTCTTTGTTTTAAATTTGAACATTAAATAAGTTAGGGGGAGTAAAAAAAAGTGGCACAAACCCCTCCAGTGTAAAGCAATATTATATAGTGTATATAGATAAGGATCATGGGGTGTATATTGTATATAGATAAGGAAACTGGGGTGTATATTGTGTATAGCTAAGGATAATGGGGTGTATATTGTATATAGATAAGGATGATGGGTGTATATTGTGTATATATATATATATATATATATATATAAAAGGATAATGAGGTGTATATTGTATATAGATAAGGATACTGGGGTGTATATTGTGTATAGCTAAGGATAATGGGGTGTATATTGTATATAGCTAAGGATAATAGGGTGTATATTGTATATAGCTAAGGATAATGGGGTGTATATTGTATATATATATATATGGATAATGGGGTGTATATTGTGTATAGCTAAGGATAATGGGGTGTATATTGTATATAGATAAGGATGATGTGTGTATATATATATATATATAAAAGGATAATGGGGTGTATATTGTGTATAGCTAAGGATAATGGGGTGTATATCCATATATATATATATATATATATATATATATATATATATATATATGGATAATGGGGTGTATATTGTATATAGCTAAGGATAATGGGGTGTATATTGTATATAGCTAAGGATAATGGGGTGTATATTGTATATAGCTAAGGATAATGGGGTGTATATTGTATATAGCTAAGGATAATGGGGTGTATATTGTGTATAGCTAAGGATAATGGAGTGTATATTGTATATAGATAAGGATGATGGGTGTATATTGTGTGTATATATATATATATAAAAGGATAATGGGGTGTATAGTGTGTATAGCTAAGGATAATGGGGTGTATATCCATATATATATATATGGATAATGGGGTGTATATTGTATATATATATATATATATATATGGATAATGGGGTGTATATTGTATATAGATAAGGATAATGGGGTGTGTATTGTATATAGATAAGGATGATGGGGGTGTATAGTGTATATAGATAAGGATATCCCTGCTTCAGCACAGGTGTCTCAATCAGCCCAGCTTCAGCACAGGTGTCTCAATCAGCCCAGCTTCAGCACAGGTAGGTCAATCAGTCCCAGCTTCAGCACAGGTGTCTCAATCAGTCCCAGCTTCAGCACAGGTAGGTCAATCAGTCCCAGCTTCAGCACAGGTGGCTAAATCAGTGGCTCTGGTCAAAGACTGAGCCATCTGTGCTGAAGCTGGGACTGATTGAGACACTTGTGCTTAAGCAGGGATATCCTGAAAACCTGACCTGTTAGGTGGGGCTTCACGACTGGCGTTGGGCACCCCCTGGGTTAGTGAACAGCCTGCTTGGTATTTGATTACCTGAGTAATCATCTGTTGGCTTGTCCTCTGTTAGCTTCAGCGTGCTGTCTACATGTGTCCGGTCTCTCCTGGAGACTTCCTCTGCCTCGTCCAAATCATCTGTAAGGGAGAGAAACAAGGTGAGAAAGAGCCACAGCCTGCGTCAGTCACCCTTCCCCACTCTCATCTCTCCCCCCCCCCCCCGAGCAGCCCAGCCCTTGAGGTGACAGGCTCTGCACCCCCCTCCCCCCCCCCCCGAGCTTTGCAGTCCGAGAGGTTAAGAGCTCTGTATACCTGCACCCATCTTCCGAGCTGTCCAGTCCTAGAGGTTACGAGCTCTGTACCCCTGTACCCATCTTCCGAGCTGTCCAGGCCTAGAGGTTACGAGCTCTGTATCCCTGCACCTATCTCCTGAGCTGTCCAGTCCTAGAGGTTACGAGCTCTGTACCCCTGCACCCATCTCCCGAGCTGTCCAGTCCTAGAGGTTACGAGCTCTGTACCCCTGCACCCATCTCCCGAGCTGTCCAGTCCTAGAGGTTACGAGCTCTGTACCCCTGCACCCATCTCCGGAGCTGTCCAGTCCTAGAGGTTACGAGCTCTGTACCCCTGCACCCATCTCCCTCATGTTTGGTTCCAGATATGTCAGGCTCCGATATTCTGGATTTACACTAAAGCTGGCTTCATCAGTTAACCTGCGTTAACAATGAATCATTCTGTTAACACCCCAGCACTGCCAAAGGCTCCTGTAACACACCACCGGGCACAAGGGCTTTATGTTCCCCTATAAAAGTCCTAATGTCATATTTGAATATATACTTTTTTTTTAAAAACAATCAATGAGATTTTTGGGGTAAATAATGGAACATTGGGGCAAAATGGAAAAATAATATATTTTCAGCCCTGACAGATAGGAATTGGTTACACGGGACTTGTGTTACACGTCCGTCTTGTAGCTAATGGACGACACGAAGCTATTGGATCCTTTGTACCCCTTAGCCTCCTACATCTTTAAGCAGGAAAGGGATCTTTTGTAGGGTTACAATGGAGCATCGACCCATTGGATCAATGTACTAGGACAGGGGCGGGCAAACTCCAGTCCTCAAGGGCCACCAACAGGTCAGGTATTAGGGACATCCCTGGTTCAGCACAGGTGGCTCAATAAGTGGTTAAGACTGAGCCACTAATTGAGCCACCTGTGCTGAAGCCGGGATATCCTTAAAAGCTAACCTGTCGGTGGCCCGTAACGACTGGAGTTGGTCACTCCTGGACTAGGACATTAAAGAGCAGGCTGCATGCAACTGATGGTACATTTTCTCTATGATCATTCTATAATGTGCCCCCTCCTTAAACATTAAGTGAAGAATTAATCTCTTTGAGACTCTCAAGACAACATTGGTGCGGTCCAGCCATTTCATTCTGACCGACACATCATCCTTCACTCCCTTGTGAAGACCGATGCAGGATGACCTTGGTCTCTACCTTTCAGTCTTGCTTGTCTTGGTTTCGCAGATCTTTTTTTAGCTGGTACTACAGGTGTCTTCACTGGTTCTTCTTCTGTAGCCGATGCCTGCTCCCCTTCACTCCTCTCCTGCTCTGCAGAATCTTGGACCTCGTTCTCCGGCTCGGCTGATGGAGCGATTTCCGGCACAGATCTGTCTCTCACTACTTCTTCCAATGACTTCTCACCATGTGCATCATCTTGGACACTTGGTTCTGGTTCTTCTGCTCCTCCTTTTTTCTCTTCTAATGATTCCTCTCCAATATCATCTCTGTCATCTTCCCCTGAAATTCCCTCTCCTTCTATATCCCCCTCAACTTTCACCTCTATCTCCTCTTCTTCCTCCATTTCCTCTTCTCCTGCTGTCTCCTCTTTCGATGACTCCTGACTCCTGTCATCTAACTCGGCTCCCATTTCTGGGGCCTCTTCATCTGCACTCTCTGATTCCCCTGAATCTTCCAGGTCAGCATTATCTGGCTCAGTCTCAAGCTGCTCTGAAATGCCGATAGGTTGAAGAGGTTCCTGGATTTCATTAGCATTTGGATCCTCTGCAGGTATCTCCTCCTGGGGTACATCTCCAGCTTCCTGCACAACCTCTGATTCATCCTTGGTCAAGTCATGGTTATCTGTATCTGTTTTCGCAACATCTGTGTCACTGTTCAATGCAGCAGCTTCATTGGCATCCAGTGGAGGATCATAATCCTCATCTCCCTCATCTCTTGTGCTCTTGTCATCTTTCTTGGGATCCAGTTGCTCCCCGTCCTCATTTGTGATCTCTTCTTCTTGCACTGACATATCCAACTCTTCTGGTTTCCTTATGATACCTTCAAGACTGAGGCCAAGGGGTTCCTGGATTTCATTAGCATTTGGATCCTCTGCAGGTATCTCCTCCTGGGGTACATCTCCAGCTTCCTGCACAACCTCTGATTCATCCTTGGTCAAGTCATGGTTATCTGTATCTGTTTTCGAAACATCTGTGTCACTGTCCAATGTGGCAGCTTCATTGGCATCCAGTGGAGGATCATAATCCTCATCTCCCTCATCTCTGGTGCTCTTGTCATCTTTCTTGGGATCCAATTGCTCCCCGTCCTCATTTGCGGTCTCCTCTTCTTGCACTGACATATCCAACTCTTCTGGTTCCCTTATGATTCCTTCAGGACTGAGGCCTTGTTTCTCTTCCACAACACTCTCTCCTGGAACCCCCTCATCTGGTCCCTGCTCAGACTCACCCTTTTCTTCACCATCAGACTGAGGATCTTCTTTTTGGACATTCTTAGCCTCCTCTAACAGGGGCTGCTCAGCAACAGGCACCTCTTCTACACCTCCCACTCCCTTCTTAGCATCCTCACTGGTTGAACTTTCAGGTTCCCCATCCAATGTGGACACAACGTCCCCAAGAGGAAGCGTTTCCACCATGAGAACTTCTTGACCTTGCAAGCTGTCTCCCACCTCTTCTGGATTCCTGGAGTCCCAGTCTTCTTCATCACTGGCGCCTGTTACGGGCTCACACAGGGGTACTCCCCTAGTGGTGTTGTGTTTCTCCTGACTCTCATTCTTCAAGGCATCTGTTTGGACCCTTATCTCTTCCGCACCCTCAGAACCACAGTCCTGTGGCTTCAGCTCCTGCGCGTCTGCCTCGCGGACGTCCGTGTAGGGAGGCAACAGGCTCTTCTCTATTGGAATTTGCTCAGCGTAGAGTGACTTCTCATCCAAGCCGGGGTCCACGGCGGCCACCTGGCCCTCTGCAAAGCTTCCCGCATCTTCAGTGCCGTCTGGGGCAGAGACTTGCAGTTCTAAATAGAAGACGATGAGTCAGTGTCATCTCAGCACCAGGCTCTTGAGAGAAGAGAGAGCCAACACACACAGACACTGTTTGTAGGGTCAGTTTTTCCAACACCCATTGCCTGTTGGAGAACTACAGGGCGCGGTGTATTGGTTAAGGTGTAGTCCTGAATATACATTCTTTTGGGACCAATTTCATCCTGCTTAATAATAATAATAATACTGCATAGGGTTAGTATGCTATGTAGACCAACACAACAGGACTGTTTTGCCACAATTGCATCCAAGAGGTGGCTGCATGAATGACTCTAAAGTATAACTGCTTTGGGTTTAGAAGATCATATAAGTAAATATTATATATATATATCTATATATATATATTTAGTAGAAATATGACCCTATGCCCTAATCAGTTATTAAGGAACAGTTTAACCAATAGCCAGTTTACATGCATTTTATGTAGGGCACATTTAAAATGGCAGCCCTCACGCCCCCCTTTCCCTGCTCTTCGTGCGTTTGCACCACACATGGGGCCCTTGGAATACCTTAATCGATGTTTCCGAAACAGTCTAGCACCAGTGACGGCCATATTACAATAACCCTACTCAGTGGGATATTGTGACACGCACAGTAGAATTGTGCCGTTGCAGCAAACGCGCGCTTATTACACGCACATACTAAGGGCTTCCCAAATGTGCTCACCAGCTGTGACCGTGTCGGGTAACAGGGAGCGACCAGGAGAGGGGGGGAGAGGGGGCAGATGTCTTCACATAACTCCCTTCCGGAGCCATGCAATGGCTTAACCCCTGCATTGCTGGAACCCTGAGGCTGACCGGGGTGGGAGTAACGGACGCCGCCCCTCTAACGCCACCTTTCCTATTCGTGCAGTTAGAATAGAAACGTAGAATTTAATGGCAGATAAGAACCAGTCGGCCCCCCTTACTCTGCCCTCAGGCCCGATTAGATCTCGGGCTCTCTTTCATATTAAGGAGCACCTCGTGTCTATCCCAAGAATGTATCTATATCTTGTTTCTATTCCCTTACTGTGTTAGCCGCTACCACCTCTGTTGGGTGCTAGTCCATGTATCCACCACCATGTGAGTGAAGAAGTACTTCTCCCCTGAGCCGCCCACGCTCCAGCGTCAGAGAGCGACTTGTTCTAGCTCCTCTCCCAGGAATATGTTTTACACTTTGTTGCAACCCTTGATGTTTTAAATCATAATCCCCCCCCGGCCTTTCTATCAATTCTAACCCAACCTTTATTACACGGGGCTCCCCCTGCTAGAAAATATTAGTTCTGCGAACCCCTAATGAATAAATCTTATTACCGACTCATCGGACTATCGCTAGCAAACTGTGTGACCGATCCCAGGCAGGATAGTGTCCTGAGCTCGTGGGGGACACACATGCTTAATAAGACCCCAAACTGCCTCTTTT
>NC_134493.1:53484204-53494204 GCF_040206685.1 Ascaphus truei | reverse complement strand
TCATCCACACACAGTATCCTATACTAACCTCATACACACACACACACACACAGCATCCTATACTAAACTCTTCCACACACCTACACACACACAGTATCTTATACTAACCTCATCCACACACCTACACACCTACACACAGCATCCTATACTAACCTCATCCACACACAGTATCCTATACTAACCTCATACACACACACACACACACACACACACACACACACACACACACACACACACACTATCTTATACTAACCTCATCCACACACCTACACACACACACACACACACACACAGCATCCTATACTAAACTCACCCCACAACTACACACAGTATCCCATATTAACCTCATCCACACGCCAATACACACATAGCATCTTATACTAACTTCATCCACACACCTGCAAACACACGGCATCCTATACTAACCTCATCCACACACACACAGCATCCTATACTAACCCTACCTACATATATAGGATGACAGAAACAGACAAAATAGGGGGAGCAAGGGGTTAACACATTCTGGCTGAAGAAACTGATATTGTGGAAAACCCAAAAGGAGGCAAAGCCTCTAATGGGAGGGAAGGGAAAAGGTGAAATGATAATATAATATGATAATATAATACTTACACGGCCCAGTGTAAGTACAGATAATAACATGGTATCTGTGGGGTATATCGTAACCCATCCAGAACGATAGCCAGGTTTAGGACACAGGTATTTGCTCACGAGCAAAGTCAATGGGGAATCCCCTCTTTGATGCCCGTGCTCGACCCGATTCCTCCCCAATACGGCAGTATAGGGTAAGTGGGGCAAGGTGTCAGCATAAGGTTCAAACAACATTTATTAGAATAGAAAATCCACAAAGCACTCACATAGAACAAGTCCCAGGCCCGCCAACGTGGCAGGGGGAGGCGTCTCGTCGCAGACGGACGGGTCTCCGCGTCCGGAGTGCAGGAGTGCAGGAAGATGGTAACACTCAGCTCAGCTGCGACTGCTCACACTGACTACGGAAGCCTCCGTGGGTCACAAACAGCCAGGCAAAGAGCAACGCGTTTCGCCGATCCAACGGCTTCCTCATTTTTTGAGCTTTAGGAAGCTGTTGGATTGGCGAAACGCGTTGCTCTTTGCCCCACTTACCCTATACTGCCGTATTGGGGAGGAATCGGGTCGACCACGGGCATCAAAGAGGGGATTCCCCATTGACTTTGCTCGTGAGCAAATACCTGTGTCCTAAACCTGGCTATCGTTCTGGATGGGTTAAGATATACCCCACAGATACCATGTTATCATCTGTACTTACACTGGGCCGTGTAAGTATTATATTATCATATTATATTATCATTTCACCTTTTCCCTTCCCTCCCATTAGAGGCTTTGCCTCCTTTTGGGTTTTCCACAATATCAGTTTCTTCAGCCAGAATGTGTTAACCCCTTGCTACCCCTATTTTGTCTGTTTCTCACATTTTACTAAGGGCCTTGGGTGTTCCCTCTTTGGGGTTACAGCAGAAGGGATTTAAAGGTTACCTCTCATCACCTAGAGAGACCGCAATTGTTGGTTACAATATTTGTTTTTCATTTCTGATTTTAAAGTATAAGGTAAGCACCTGGTTTTTCTGTCATATTTAGGATGACTCCTGCTCTGTGAACACCAGCGCCACCTCCCGCCCCTGTGCACAGACACACACACAGGGGATGCCCTTTCCTGAGCCAGCGCCAGCCCACTATGTGCCAAGCTGCGGGATCTCTGGGGATGTGCTGCAGATCATGTTACATAATTACTGTTATTAAAACGGCCGGGCAAATATTCCCCTGACCCCCGCACCCTCCGAATATCAACTTCCTGCCGTGTTACTATGCTCAGCGTCTTAATACACACTGGGAAGAGTACTCGCCTGCACTGTCAGGGTACACCCGTGATCAAAGTGTTACTAGGGGGTATGGAGTAACGCTACTGTCTTATTTACAAACCAGAGTAACAGAACTGTCTTATTAACAGTCTCAGAGTAACACTACTGTCTTATTTACAAACCAGAGTTACACTACTGTCTTATTTACAAACCAGAGTTACACTACTGTCTTATTTACAGTCACAGAGTAACAATACTCTCTTATTACAAACCAGAGTAGCAATACTGTGTTATTTGCAGTCACAGAGTAACAATACTGTCTTATTACAAACCAAAGTAACACTACTGTGTTTTTTGCAGTCACAGAGTAACAATACTGTCTTATTACAAACCAGAGTAACAGTACTGTCTTATTTACAGTCCGAGAGTAACAATACTGTCTAATAACAAACCATAGAAATCATGCAGTCATATTACAAACCAGAGTAACACTACTCTTATGTACAGTGCCAGAGTAACACTACAGTCTTATTACAAACCAAATAGTAATACGATACTAATGAATTATTTACAGTCCCAGATACTACTGTCTTATTTACAAACCCAGAGTATCCATACTAACCACAAATATCCCCTATCTATGTTTTTAATGGCATACATATTGTATACATTTAGGATACCGTCCTAAATGTGTTTAATCACACACAGCACCTCCATTTTATGCAACCCCAGGTGTAGGGTGACAATTTTTTCCCCAGTTAAAAACCGGGACAACTGTCGCGCATGCGTCCCACACACCGATCGCGCATGCGTGGCTGACACGAGTCGATTGCGAATGCACTGCCACCAAGGGCCAATTGCGCAGGCGCAGCTGACAAGAGCCGATCGCGCATGCGCAGCCGGTGAGAACCCATTGCGCGATCGGCGCGAAAAACCGGGACGTGCTAAAACTTTTTGAAAATTCGTTGGGACACAAACCCATAAAAACGGGACGTTTGAGGAGCACAGTAACCTACTCCTGAAGGAGGAGCACGGTAACCTTCTCCTGAAGGAGGAGCACGGTAACCTTCTCCTGAAGGAGGAGCACAGTAACCTACTCCTGAAGGAGGAGCACAGTAACCCTCTCCTGAAGAAGGAGCACAGTAACCTTCTCCTGAAGGAGGAGCGCAGTAACCTTCTCCTGAAGGAGGAGCGCAGTAACCTTCTCCTGAAGGAGGAGCGCGGTAACCTTCTCCTGAAGGAGGAGCACAGTAACCTTCTCCTGAAGGAGGAGCACGGTAACCTTCTCCTGAAGGAGGAGCACGGTAACCTTCTCCTGAAGGAGGAGCACAGTAACCTACTCCTGAAGGAGGAGCACAGTAACCTACTCCTGAAGGAGGAGCACAGTAACCTTCTCCTGAAGGAGGAGCGCAGTAACCTTCTCCTGAAGGAGGAGCACAGTAACCTTCTCCTGAAGGAGGAGCACAGTAACCTTCTCCTGAAGGAGGAGCACAGTAACCTACTCCTGAAGGAGGAGCACAGTAACCTTCTCCTGAAGGAGGAGCACAGTAACCTTCTCCTGAAGGAGGGGCACAGTAACCTTCTCCTGAAGGAGGAGCACAGTAACCTACTCCTGAAGGAGGAGCACAGTAACCTTCTCCTGAAGGAGCACAGTAACCTACTCCTGAAGGAGGAGCACAGTAACCTTCTCCTGAAGGAGGAGCACAGTAACCTTCTCCTGAAGGAGGAGCACGGTAACCTTCTCCTGAAGGAGGAGCACGGTAACCTTCTCCTGAAGGAGGAGCACAGTAACCTACTCCTGAAGAAGGAGCACAGTAACCTACTCCTGAAGGAGGAGCACAGTAACCTTCTCCTGAAGGAGGAGCGCAGTAACCTTCTCCTGAAGGAGGAGCACAGTAACCTTCTCCTGAAGGAGGAGCACAGTAACCTTCTCCTGAAGGAGGAGCACAGTAACCTACTCCTGAAGGAGGAGCACAGTAACCTTCTCCTGAAGGAGGAGCACAGTAACCTTCTCCTGAAGGAGGGGCACAGTAACCTTCTCCTGAAGGAGGAGCACAGTAACCTACTCCTGAAGGAGGAGCACAGTAACCTTCTCCTGAAGGAGCACAGTAACCTACTCCTGAAGGAGGAGCACAGTAACCTTCTCCTGAAGGAGGAGCACAGTAACCTTCTCCTGAAGGAGGAGCACGGTAACCTTCTCCTGAAGGAGGAGCACAGTAACCTCCTGAAGGAGGAGCACAGTAACCTCCTCCTGAAGGAGGAGCACAGTAACCTTCTCCTGAAGGAGGAGCACAGTAACCTTCTCCTGAAGGAGGAGCACAGTAACCTTCTCCTGAAGGAGGAGCACAGTAACCTCCTGAAGGAGGAGCACAGTAACCTCCTCCTGAAGGAGGAGCACAGTAACCTTCTCCTGAAGGAGGAGCACAGTAACCTTCTCCTGAAGGAGGAGCACAGTAACCTTCTCCTGAAGGAGGAGCACAGTAACCTTCTGAAGGAGGAGCACAGTAACCTACTCCTGAAGGAGGAGCACAGTAACCTTCTCCTGAAGGAGGAGCACAGTAACCTTCTGAAGGAGGAGCACAGTAACCTTCTCCTGAAGGAGGAGTGCAGTAACCTACTCCTGAAGGAGGAGCGCAGTAACCTACTCCTGAAGGAGGAGTGCAATAACCTCCTGAAGGAGGAGCACAGTAACCTTCTCCTGAAGGAGGAGCACAGTAACCTACTCCTGAAGGAGGAGCACGGTAACCTTCTCCTGAAGGAGGAGCACAGTAACCTTCTGAAGGAGGAGCACAGTAACCTTCTCCTGAAGGAGGAGCACAGTAACCTACTCCTGAAGGAGGAGCACAGTAACCTTCTCCTGAAGGAGGAGCACAGTAACCTCCTGAAGGAGGAGCACAGTAACCTCCTCCTGAAGGAGGAGCACAGTAACCTTCTCCTGAAGGAGGAGCACAGTAACCTTCTCCTGAAGGAGGAGCACAGTAACCTTCTCCTGAAGGAGGAGCACAGTAACCTTCTCCTGAAGGAGGAGCACAGTAACCTTCTGAAGGAGGAGCACAGTAACCTACTCCTGAAGGAGGAGCACAGTAACCTTCTCCTGAAGGAGGAGCACAGTAACCTTCTGAAGGAGGAGCACAGTAACCTTCTCCTGAAGGAGGAGTGCAGTAACCTACTCCTGAAGGAGGAGCGCAGTAACCTACTCCTGAAGGAGGAGTGCAATAACCTCCTGAAGGAGGAGCACAGTAACCTTCTCCTGAAGGAGGAGCACAGTAACCTACTCCTGAAGGAGGAGCACGGTAACCTTCTCCTGAAGGAGGAGCACAGTAACCTTCTGAAGGAGGAGCACGGTAACCTTCTCCTGAAGGAGGAGCACAGTAACCTACTCCTGAAGGAGGAGCACAGTAACCTTCTCCTGAAGGAGGAGCACAGTAACCTACTCCTGAAGGAGGAGCACAGTAACCTTCTCCTGAAGGAGGAGCACAGTAACCTTCTCCTGAAGGAGGAGCACAGTAACCTTCTCCTGAAGGCGGGGCACAGTAACCTACTCCTGAAGGAGGAGCACAGTAACCTACTCCTGAAGGAGGAGCACAGAAACCTACCCCTGAAGAAGGAGCACAGTAACCTTCTCCTGAAGGAGGAGCACAGTAACCTACTCCTGAAGGAGGAGCACAGTAACCTACTCCTGAAGGAGCACAGTAACCTACACCTGAAGGAGGAGCACAGTAACCTTCTCCTGAAGGAGGAGCACAGTAACCTACTCCTGAAGGAGGAGCACAGTAACCTTCTCCTCGAAGGAGGAGCACAGTAACCTTCTCCTGAAGGAGGAGCACAGTAACCTACTCCTGAAGGAGGAGTACAGTAACCTTCTCCTGAAGGAGGAGCACAGTAACCTTCTCCTGAAGGAGGAGCACAGTAACCTACTCCTGAAGGAGGAGCACAGTAGCCTACTCCTGAAGGAGCACAGTAACCTACTCCTGAAGGAGGAGCGCAGTAACCTTCTCCTGAAGGAGAAGCGCAGTAACCTTCTCCTGAAGGAGGAGCACAGTAACCTTCTCCTGAAGGAGGAGCACAGTAACCTACTCCTGAAGGAGCACAGTAAACTACTCCTGAAGAAGGAGCACAGTAACCTTCTCCTGAAGGAGGAGCACAGTAACCTACTCCTGAAGGAGGAGCACAGTAACCTACTCCTGAAGGAGGAGCACAGTAACCTACTCCTGAAGGAGGAGCACAGTAACCTTCTCCTGAAGGAGGAGCACAGTAACCTACTCCTGAAGGAGGAGCACAGTAACCTACTCCTGAAGAAGGACCTCGATTCTCGTTCTCAGAAGAAGGCAAGACCTACAACAGCCTCAACACAGAGACCCTTGCCAGGTTGATGTTGTGCCCTACAAACCCCCCTATTACCCCACGTAAGAGCCCTTCACCTTTCTTTTAGTGTTAGAGGGTTAGAAGGTCCACTCACCCTCACGCTTCTAATGTTCTCACTCGGGTTCCCTAAAACCTATAACCCATAAGCTGCTGGGGTGTGGGGCATGCAACATGGTCAGACTCGCAGAAAAAGGGTTAAAGCAGACATCAGGTATCGGGGAGTGGACTACCTATGGGAGCAGTGGGAGTCGGTGTATATCTGTGGCTAGGTTATGCCACCAGGAGACTGAGATAAATAAGTTTCCCTAAAGCTTCATCTTCTTTGTTGTTTAGCCGAGCGTGGGTTAAAGAAGTTCAGAGTCGGCAACCCACGCAAGAACAGTTGTTCCGTCCTTTTGGGCTCGTTATTTAATCAGTTATTGTTGATTATCTATGGGTGAAGACCCGGATCCCAGATTGTGCCATTGTCCCCATGGTAATGTGTCATTGATGTAACGATAACTCAACTCCTGGCTGGCTGCCTTGTCAGGGCGAGTGGCACGTGGGGGTCACCTTCTATAAATCAAAGGTCCCTGGTCATACTGCAGTGATAGGGGGTGAATGTGAGGTCAGCTCATTCAGGTCTGAGAATACCCATGCATTCGGAGTGAGCCCCACTCATTAAAGACAGCCTCATTCATTCGGAGTGAGTCACACTCATTGGAAAGGAGATTCATTAGGAGCAAGTATCCCTCATTAGAAGACAGTGTCATTCATTCAAAGTGAGTCCCACTCAATGAAAGGCAGTCTCATTAGAAGAAAGTGTCATTCATTCAAAGTGAGTCCCACTCATGCAAAGCAATGCAAAGATATATATATATAATCAAAAAATAAATAGATGATACCGTTCTGTGGCTAACGAAATGCTTTTATTTGTGCGAGCTTTCGGGATACACTGATCTCTTCCGGCGGTGTTACAATGAATGAAGCAAGCAAAGGGAATACTTAAAAACAGTGTCTCTTGGAATGTTATCTGTGCTTGTCCTTCCCCCGGTGTGGATGAGATTTATGGCTAGAGGTGTTAAATGGTTCCTGAAAGAAAGTGATGTAAGAGTGTGTGTGTGTATCTGTGTGAATATAAATTAATGGAGAGCCCACAGTGTATGCAGTGCTTTACAAAAGGGGTGTGTGGAGTGGGAGTTAATAAAAATGGTGTGGGTAGGTGTGGAAATGTGGGAGATAGTGGCATAACTAGAAGTGTGTGTGGATACTATGTGGTCCCTATTGGTGTATAGGGATGGAAGTATTGGTATGTGTAAGAGACAGCTGTGTATGCATACATATAGCACAGTATGTACAGACATGGTCTTTAGCGCTCATGGGAAGAGAGTTCACTTGTGTCAGTAATGACTCATAAAATTTCAATCTCTGTTTAGGCCACCGTTAAGTGTCCCGAACAGTTGCATAAATTTGTATTCATGCAACCGTCTCTCTTTCGGTGTTTTAAGATTACCTTTGAGGGTTGCCATACTCAAAGGTAATCTTAAAACACCGAAAGAGAGACGGTTGCATGAATACAAATTTATGCAACTGTTCGGGACACTTAACGGTGGCCTAAACAGAGATCAAAATTTTATGAGTCATTACTGACACAAGTGAACTCTCTTCCCATGAGCGCTAAAGACCATGTCTGTACATACTGTGTTATATGTATGCACACACACAGCTGTCTCTTACACATACTAATACTCCTTGTTTTTCCATCCCTATACACCAATAGGGACCACATAGTGGCATAACTAAAAGTATGTGTGGATACTATCTCCCACATTTCCACACCTACCCACACCATTTTTATTAACTCCCACTCCACACACCCCTTTTGTAAAGCACTGTATACACTGTGGGCTCTCCATTCATTTATATTCACACAGATACACACACACTTTTACATCACTTTCTTTCAGGAACCATTTAAGACCTCTAGCCATAAATCTCATCCACACCGGGGGAAGAACCAGCACAGATAACATTCCAAGAGACACTGTTTTTAAGTAATCCTTGCTTCATTCATTGTAACATCGCCGGAAGAAGAGATCAGTGTATCTCGAAAGCTCGCACAAATAAAAGCATTTCGTTAGCCACAGAACGGTATCATCTATTTATTTTTTGATTATTGAAGCTCGGCTAACACGGTACTGATACCTCTACATGTATATACGTGTATATGTGTATATATATATATATATATATATATATATATATATATATATATATATATATAAATGGAAATATTACCGTATGCTCATTTGCGTGTCTTAGACAGGTCTGCAACCCTGCCTTTCACCATTATCACCCAGCACACACTGCTTCCACTGCAGCAAGGGATTCTGGGAAATGACATGCAAATGAGCACACAGTGCCACCTTTTGCTTCAAATCCATTTTGACATGGACCCCTATAAGCTTATGCTTGCTGCATTTCACAGCTTTTCAGCACCGCCTGGGTTAAGATGCATAGGTAGTAACCCTACCCACAGACAGCCATCTCGACCTTATGGGTCTCATCAGTGTGAGGCTGGTTATACTGGCTTTGCAATTTGAAGCTTAGCTAAGTATCCACCACACATTAGTTATATATATATATATATATATATATATGTCACCCACTAGTATATAGCCCTAGTTCTTCAAAATTGACGGGTGGATTCATGACTAAATACATAACTGGCACCTATCATCAGAGTTGACACTCTCCCACCATAAGACCTCTTCTGGCCCTGGAAGAGATCTCAATGCCCGTTGACTTGAACAGGCTGTAAGGTGTTTCCCAGGACAGGAAGATGCCTTGCGGGGGGGGGGGGGCAGGAAGATGCCTGGGAGGGGGCAGGAAGGTGCCCGGTGGCAGAAAACTGCTTAGTAAAGGTGGCCCAAACTGTTGCTTTCAGGTAAAAGATATGTTTAACATCTCCCGAATAAACCCCAGCTGGTTCCCGTCGAGGAGCGCAGCCAGAGAAATAGGACCTTAAAAGGATAAGAAGTCGGTGTCCGCAACTGTGCTATGTGACAGTGCTAGAACGGAGCAGCTGCGGGCAAATGGTGACAGCGAAGGGAGGGACCATGGCAAGTTGACCATGCAGGGGCAGAGGAGGGCAGGAGCGTAGCTAGGAGGGGAGAGGAGAACGCAGGTCCTGCGACCGTTCTTAGCAGCTCAGTGTCCGGTTACTATGCCGCTTCTATACTTAGCACGCTGACACGAATCAGCTATGAATAGCTATGCATCTTGGGGCCTGAGGGAGCAGAACTAAGCCTAAATTTACCCAAGGGCGAGCAAGGGTATTGCCAAGCCGAAGATAGGCCTGATAGACGGGCTTCCCCTCTCTGCCCTGGTCCTTTTGGAAGCTCGGAGACACTTAGTTGCGCGGGTGGGGGGAGGGGGGAGACCAGACCTTTCAAAGGGAAAGTGTGAGGTAGCCCAAGATGTGCAATTTCAGTTGACCCTTTAAGTGCCGGAGGGGACAAGCCAGGCTTTGCGACGGGGGGGAGGGGAGATAGGGAGGAAAGTGGCTCGGAATGTAATACATCTCGTGTATAAAAGGAGTTGCTAAAATCCTTCCGCTGTCTGGCATTAAAAAAGTAAACTCCAGGTGTCTACACCACTCCCACCCACCCCCCCCCAAATCCAAAGGTGATGGACGCAGGGACACTAAGATGCCCAGGATGTTAATGCCTCTCTGTGCTCCCCCTTTCCTCTCCCCTCCTCCCCCTGCTCTTGCTGGTGGTCTGTTCCATTTAAAGGAACCCCCC
>NC_134493.1:53451704-53479204 GCF_040206685.1 Ascaphus truei | reverse complement strand
AAAAGCCTCTAAGCAACAAGGCACCCCTAGGGTTAGGTCACCTTTAGGTATTATCACTCACGAGTGATTTATATCCTTCGTTCCTTGGTGTCCTAAGGAAGATATTAGAAAACCAGACAGCCACAGATCTCTGTGCTCCGTCAGACTCCGCTGACCGGTTTCGGTCTTCGGACGTTGGCATCTCTACAGCCATCGGTAAGATGAACCCGCTCTTACTACCGTGTCAGCCAATCATATGTAACATCATAGATGCCGACATGGCTAGTGGTCCACCTGACCGTGGTCTCCAGTGACGCGAAGGAATAGGAAATCTTTGTGGGCGTCATGCGTTTGGCATACAGCAGACAGTCACGTGCCGGTCTACGGCACAAGACGCCCCAGCGTAACAACCCTCGTGCCGTAGCTGGAATGCAATGGGCACCCAGGGCAGAGACGTCAACCTCCAAAGGGGACGGGTCACATTCTCCCAACTGGGGACAGAGTTACTGTATATAAAAAGCCCTATTATTTAATGAGATTTATCCCATTGATAGTTCAGCTGTTATTTGTCACAGCTGCTACTTGAAAGCCGTAGCCCCGAATGCGATCTGGCTTTCCCCTGCTTGAAGACGACCCCCATAACGTCCGTCACCAACTCACACCACCTGTCACTTTGTCCTCACACCTCATGTTTCTGTCGCCGACACCTGTTGTATCCTTGATCTTTCCCTGCCGAGGATAAGGGGCCTATTCGATACCCACACAAGTGGTCCGTCAAAGTCAAAGGTTAATTTGGGCCCAAAACGTCCCGATGGAACAAACCCCCAAATCTTCAATGCACCCCAAATTGCCAGAGACCCTAAATTCACACAAGCAGACATCATTTCTATGGATCAATATGAATCTACCAATACAAATGCCTAGATATAAGTAATTAGGATGTCTCACATTTAGCATTAAGTTGGGCTGAATGGACGAACGTATTAAAGAGCAAAACTACAAAAATGTCAGCTATATTTGGGGTCCCATGAACATCTTAATGCTTTATTCTAACCTTAATATATACTGTACATCATTATAAATAATAATATATTATATTAAAATATAATAATTCCCATTCATATATTCATTGGTTATAGTACGTTAGGTTATTAATGCTTTATTATAATCTTAATATATAATATATGTTATATCATTATAAATAATACAACTATATTATATTGATATATAATCATTCCCATTCATATATTCATTGGTTATAGTATATTAGGTTATTAATGCTTTATTCTAATCTAAATACATAATATACTGTATATAGCCTTATAAATAATAATACTATATTATAAATTAAAATATAATAATCCCCATCCATATATGCATTGGTTATAGTATGTTGGGCTATCAGCATATTAAGGCATATTAATGCTTTATTCTAATCTCTATACATAATATACTGTATAGCCTTATAAATAATAATAATAATAATATATTATATTACAATATAATCATTCCCATCCATACATTCATTGATTTACATGATGTTAGCTTATGTTAATATAGTATTATGTTATAGCGTATTATTTTAGAGCTATACAGGCAGACTTTCAAATAAGAACTTGCCTGAAGAGCTCACACTCTGTTTTTGAAACGGCGACTTTTCCCCAATACCATGCTGGAGCCGGCAGATTCACAGCTCAGTGACTTCCCACTTGCAAGGCCAGTGTCTCCGCCACAAAGCCCCTCCCCCTCACTGCGTCACGCTAATGGGTTAAGGTCGCGTCGGGGGACTGGCTCAGTGACCCTTTTGATATTGAATTGAAAGTTGCAGTCCAATGTATTTCAACTAACCAAAAGCACTCGGTCCTATAACAGCTTGTGCGCGGTTTCACCTGGAAGTTCACCCTTGTCTGACAGGTAGGTATCAGAGACAGTAGGATACACGCGGCTCACGTTTGTGGGGTCGGAGCCAGCGCAGAACTGCAGAAAGAATGCCGGGCGATCCCCCAAAATATCCCAATCTCTTAAAATCCTAAAACAAGTTCACCGATTGTTTTCTGCAAACGCAGCTGAACTTCTTTTCTTAATCCTTTTGCTGACAGAGCCATGTAATAACACGCAGAGCCATGTAATAACACGCAGAGCCATGTAATAACACGCAGAGCCATGTAATAACACGCAGAGCCATGTAATAACATGCAGAGCGATATAATAACACACAGAGCCATGTAATAACACGCAGAGCTATATAATAACACGCAGAGATATAATAACACGCAGAGCGATGTAATAACACGCAGAGCCATGTAATAACACGCAGAGACATATAATAACACGCAGAGCGATGCAGAGCCATGTAATAACACGCAGAGCGATGTAATAACACGTAGAGCAATGCAGAGCCATGTAATAACACGCAGAGCCATGTAATAACACGCAGAGCGATGCAGAGCATGTAATAACACGCAGAGCCATGTAATAATACGCAGAGCGATGTAATAACACGCAGAGCAATGCAGAGCCATGTAATAACACGCAGAGCCATGTGATAACACGCAGAGTGATGTAATAACATGCAGAGCGATGTAATAACACGCATAGCAATGTAATAACATGCAGAGCGATGTAATAACACGCATAGCGATGTAATAACATGCAGAGCCATGTAATAACACGCAGAGCGATGTAATAACACGCAGAGCCATGTAATAACACGCAGAGCGATGCAGAGCCATGTAATAACACGCAGAGCCATGTAATAACACGCAGAGCCATCTAATAACACGCAGAGCCATGTAATAACACGCAGAGCCATGTAATAACATGCAGCGCAGTGCGTTGATGGCCTCAAAGGCAGCGAAGGAGTTAAGGACATTTCGATCCTTTTGAAAGCCCGGTGCTCAGCGCTGGGTCCCTGTGGCAGTTTCCAGACCGGCGGTCATTTTAAAACCGGCCGCCACGGTGTAAAAATAAATAAATAAGAAAATTCACGTGAATATTTGTGTAGAGACAGAAATCGGTAACATTTCTAGCCACGTAACGTGGTCCCCAGTAACGGGACACCCCCTGCCGGACACGCGCTCATACAGAGTCAGTCCTCCTGATTCCTATCCTCCGATATAATGGGAGAGCCAGTGATAAAACTCAGCACTTCATCATGGAAAACGCCATATTTAGGGGGGTCCCGCAATCCCCGAACCCCACAGGCGTGGGGACCTCCCAGCAGCACTGATAATGTTTAGACGGCCCCCCTATAAAAACAGCATTCCGCTTCCCAGCTCTTGAGTCCTAAACACAGAGAGGGGTGAGGGGGGGGGGGTCCCTGTCAAATAGAAGGAATAAGGGGGTGTCCTACCTGCGCCCCCAAAGAGCAGAAGGGACGTAAGGCAGCAGCAGAGTAAGCCCAGTCCTCTCATTGTGACAGCCAGGAGCTGTGTGACGGTCTGCGCGTCTATATATACACACAGACTGTCACACACTGTCACTGTCACACAGGTGCTAACCCCCTGACAGAGATAGCTGTGACCACTTGTGTTCCTGGTCAGGAATTTCAGGCAACCGCTCTACAATGTCGCGACTGTCGGACATGCGACGGTACTAGAGGGTGCTGAGTACCACTGCTGTCTTGTTTACAAATATACAGCTGAATCCCTAAAACAGACTTTTTAAAAGAAAAGTGGATATTTTTTTAAAATTCTGTTTCCTTTTCAAAACACGACGCAAAGAGGACTCCCGTGAAACTGCCATGTTACCTTGTTGCTGCGTGAGGATAAATACAGCACCGTATACACTGCCAATGCTATATACACATAAATACAGCACCGTATACACTGCCAGAGCTATATACATACAGCACTGCCAGCACTATATACACATAAATACAGCCCTGTATACAGTGTCAGTGCTATATGCACATAAATACAGCACCGTATACACTGCCAATGCTATATACACATAAATACAGCCCTGTATACACTGCCAGAGCTATATACATACAGCACTGCCAGCACTATATACACATAAATACAGCACCGTATACACTGCCAGAGCTATATACATACATACAGCACTGCCAGCACTATATACACACAAATACAGCACCGTATACACTGCCAATGCTATATACACATAAATACAGCCCTGTATACACTGCCAGCGTTATATGCACATAAATACAGCACCGTATACACTGCCAGCACTATATACATAAATACAGCACCGTATACACTGCCAGCACTATATACATGACTATATCGCAGTATATGACGGGGGAGAGACCCGTCACAGTGGTTAGTCTCTGAGATTAGCTGATTTATGGGCTCCCAGATATTTATTTTTACAGTGTATATTTAGGAGACGTGTGAAGCACGAGGGGGGGGGGGTGTCCCTGATCCATCAGCAGGTGTCTGAGGCCGGAACCTGCATACACCACGCGTGAGAGAGGTCACGGACATGTCTACAGCTGAACAATCTATACAATGTACAAGTTAACGCGCAGGAGTGCGCATGTATACATGACTGCTTGTGTATAGCACATGCACAGATATGCATGACTGCGTATAACACACAGGTATGCATAACTGTGTATAACACGCACAGATATACATGACTGCGTATAACACACAGGTATGCATGACTTCGTACAACATACAAGTATGCATGACTGCATATAACACACACACAGATATACATGACTGCGTATAACTGTGACGATCGAGAGGATTTGGCCCGGGATTAAAGGGGTTACACCCCAATTGGCCACCCTCTACCCTCATCTGGGAAGCAAGGGGTTAACTGGACTGAGGTCCAGTAATGTGTTTTTACCTCGCTTCAATATCCAAATGCATATTCTCCTGTAAAAAAATGTATTGTTTCTGGGCCAGTGTCTGCACCACACACACTGGGGCTTAAGGGGTTAATAAGCTACAGTTTAATAAAAATACAACTGTGGGGTGTCTTTTCAGAAAATCTGGACTTCAAAAGGCTTGATTGAAGTTGGGTGTGAAAATCAGAAGGGGTTTTTGGTGCACAGTATGTTAATACCTAATTTGCAGGCCAAGGGAATATTGCTAGAGACAGCTAGACCCAGGCTGGGACATTGGGTGTGACATTTAGCACCAGGTGACAAATGTCCACCACCCAGGGGTCCCTGCTTCAAAGGATTTTTTGATGGGGGCCAGGGGTGCGGCTACCCAAGGAGAAAATCAGAATCGGTGACCTTTGTAAATATAAGAATCTTATGAGATGTCCTCGGCGGAACATGCTAAACATTACATATGTGTATTCGTGGGGCCGAGCCCCAACTAATGATTCTAAACACTTGATATCTAACAGATACTAAGAGCCAGATATTAATATCTCTCTTAATTTTAATATTACACGGTAATATGTAGTCTCATTGGGAGCGTCATGTGTGACGGAATGCATTAATATGCTCGCGTGCCAGTAAGTACTGCTAAACTGAAGTTATGAAGTTATTTAGATAGGGAAAAGCAGTTTTTAAACGTCGTGGGGTGGGAGGAGTTTTACTCTGAGGAAAACTGTCAACGTCACCGCTGATTTATGAGAGGGGCTGGGTTTAGGTTGTGTTCAAAGGGAAATAATTGTATAAGAACCAGGCTCAGCCTAGGGCTATTGTCTTTCATGTATGGTCTTCATGATCTTCATGTATTGCTGTGATGTCTTCATCTGCAACTGAATTATGGAAGAAATGGCCCATCCTGTATCCTGATGGCTTTCTTGTCCTAATCTTTAAGTAAGTGTCTATATTTTGCCTGTTATTTGTATATTTTGTGTGTTCACCTTTATCAAGGAATAAATTATATTTTATCATATCTAAGTCTCGTCCCAGTTCAACCCAGTCATATAGTATATATTTTGGTGTGTATTATTAATAGCCTGTCGCAAAGCTCCCGTCACAATAACACACAGGTATGTATGACTGCATATAACAGACAGGTATGGATGACTGCGTATAACACACACACAGGTATGTATTCCTGTTAACAGGGAGGGTAGGGTTGCCAGCTGTCCGGTATAGAACCGGACCGGCCATGTATTTGCACACTCTGTCCAGTAAAAAATGAGAGGTAATATTGGACATGTATGTGTCCGGTATTACCTCTCTGGACATGTATGTGCCTGGTATTACCTCTCTGGACATGTATGTGTCCGGTATTACCTCTCTGGACATGTTTGTGTCCGGTATTACCTCTCTGGACATGTCTGTGTCCGGTATTACCTCTCTGGACATGTATGTGTCCGGTATTACCTCTCTGGACATGTCTGTGTCCGGTATTACCTTTCTGGACATGTATGTGTCCGGTATTACCTCTCTGGACATGTATGTGCCTGGTATTACCTCTCTGGACATGTATGTGTCCGGTATTACCTCTCTGGACATGTATGTGTCCGGTATTACCTCTCTGGACATAGTGACCTGACCGGCTTGGGGGCAGCGGGATTTCCCCGAGCAGGGCTATTGCTAGGGGGCTGTCCAACCAATCAGGAGGAGGTGTCAGGAGCCTAGGGTGAAGCCAAGAAGAGGAGGAAACAGCATGAATCAAAGAGGTGAGAGGGGGGTGTGCGTCGACCATGTCAACTTTCACCATTGTGTCCAGTATTTTTGGAGAAGCCGCCTGGCAACCATAAGGGTGGGCCCTAGTGAGGGGGGAGGCAGGAGGAGCTTAGGAGGCCATCGGGCCTCTGCTAAGGGGCATGGTATGGTGAGGAGATGGCGGGGGTAGGGGCACACAAGGGGCAGTGTCCCGGGTAGACATTGGGGGTGTTTATTTTTTGTGGGGGAGGGCAGGGATTTCACCTTTACCCCCTTCATGGAAGACCATAAGATGATGAGGGACCAGACTGCTCCGGGGCCGGGGCCTTGGCAAGGCCGGGCAGAGATGGGCATCGCTTGGAGGTTACGGATCTGAAGGACGGAGGGTAGGTTCGCCCAGGTATGTGTGACGAACAGTGTGGGAATGGGGGGGTGGGGGTGGTGATGTGATGTTGGGGGTGCTGAGAGAGAGCGTCTGGGTTGGCTGGACCCAGGTGGGCATGGCGGTGCAGACATGGCTGGGACTCGAGGTGTTGAATTCCCGTCTTGGTATCTCGGTTGGGGGGGGGGCATGTTAGTGACGTCAGGCAAGTCTGTGCTCAAGACACAGGCAAAAGGGCCGAGAGTGCCAGTGGTCAGGGCTTGACGGTGTTGGAGGAAGATAGAGAGAGGCGACGAGCCCAGAAGTCTTTTTGGGGACTGGTTGCAGGCGTTCGCTATTTTAGGGAGTGTACTGGGTGCGAAGTCAACAGAGCATTGCTCAGCTTTATTTAAGTATGTGGGGTGACAGAGTCACTGTCTGTGCAAGCCAGAGAGAGGTGCAATGTGTGTGTTTCCAGTGTGCAGGAGGTTAAACTCCTCTGGAGAGGCTAGCTGCAGGTGCATCTAATTAAGCAGACTGAACTCCTGACTAAAAAGGGGGTTAAAAGGCACGCAGGGAGCTGCCAGGAGAGAGAGACTTTTTCCAACCAAACAGTACACTGGTTGCTCTGGTTCCCCAGGCCTGCAGGCAGCAGGGTCTGCTGGGACCAACTGGGACCCACACCAAGAAAGAGAATCGCCACTAGGGAGAACAAGCTGCTGGACGCAGTCCTGGTATACAAAGAACCACTGTTCCAACCCTGCTGAGGGAGCCAAGCTGTGAGGTTCCAGAGGAACTACCTCGAGACCCTGGGAGGGATTGCCCAGCACCTCACAGTTAAGAGCTATCTATTTTGTGTATGTGACAATTGGAAGTAGGCTAGCGACCCTGGTGGACAGCTAGAGACATGCTTGTTATTTAGTCTCCCAAAGGGGAGTATGTTTTTGTTTTATGATTTGGTTTGCTTTGTTTCTGTACGTTCTCCCCACCAATTAGATTGTAAGCTCCCCGGAGCAGGGACTCCTCTTCCGAAATGTTACTTTTATGTCTGAAGCACTTATTCCCATGATCTGTTATTTGTATTATTTGTTATTTATATGATTGTCACGCGTATTACTAATGTGAAGCGCTATGTACACTAATGGCACTATATAAATAAAGATATACATACATACATAAAGGGACAGTGTGCCTATTATTTGTTGTAATGTGGAGAATAAACCACTGAAGGTTAAAGCCTAACACATTGTTTGGACTCTTATTGACCCTACCGTGAGGCCATCCTGCTACAGTGGATGCCATGTGGAGAGCCAGTAAGTTGCATGGTGGGGTAGCACGATGGAAATATGATTTGGAGGTTCGTCAGAAAATGGCAGCTACATCGGGATGGGCAGGATATGGATTTGTGGCTGTCTCTTATGATGCCGCAGAGACCGTCTCCCTTTGAGAGTGGGTCTAGCAGCTATAAGTGAAAAAGAGAAGCGCAATATTAAAACAAAAAGAGCTTCTCTGCGCAGCTTTAAATAAACGATATCTGGAATAACGTGTACAAGTGTTAGTGTGATGAAATATAAAGCGCAATAGAGTGCTAACCACACTAAAACTCAAATCAAGAGATACCCAGTAAAAGTGGTGTGGTGGTGATTAAGTGAACAAATCACTCACATGATAATCTGCAGGGAAATGGTCTGATCACGCATGACTCTCTCTTAGGAAATACAAGAGGAGTACATAGCATAATACAGTTTAATGCACAAACAAATGGATTACATGGGTGAAGGACACACTCACATTCTCCCAAATGGCTAATCGCAATGAGTGCTTTAAGGGCACACTCTCGCCACTCTGGGACTGCCGAAATCCTCTGGAACTGGAAGAGTCTCGATTTAGGTCCCCGTTAGCCGCCTGGATACTCCGATCCACGTTGTTCGATGGCGGCCGTCGGCACTTCCGCGTCTGCGTGCGCAGCAGGTACGGTGGCACACGAGGGACTGGACTCTTCCTCACCAGCTATGGAGTCTTCAGAGGGTCAAAAACCCTATGCGTTTTGCCAACTATCCAGTTTGGCTTCCTCAGGGGTTGTGGATCAAGATTGGGCGGGATCACTTACATGACCTTGACCACTTTCTGTTTGTGTGCTACGGCCAACTGAAATGCTCATCAGAGGCTGGTCTGCATGTTTCAAGAGCTTATGGGCAGGTTTGGGGTTCCATTGGCTAGGGAGAAGTCGGAGGGTACCACAATGTGTTTTAGTTTATTGGGAGGTTGAAGTGGATGCATTGGATTAGGTGTACAGGTTAAGCTGGATAAAATGGGGTGTCTGGGGGTCTGCATTTAGGGGAAGGAAAAATAAGCTGTTGAGGCTTTTCCAGTCTTTGTTGAGCCATTTTCCATTTCGCGACCCAATTACTCCTAATGGGTAGGGTCTTCTGCGGCCGGCTCACTTTTTGCCATGTCATCAGTTGTGTCCTCACTATTTTATTGGGGTTGATAAACGAATGCGGGAGGACTTTTAGGTGTGGGAGGCATTTTTGAGTAGATACAATGGCAGGACCTTAGCGTTAAAGGAACTGGTTGAGAATCAGCAGATTGAACTATTTACTAATGTGTCTGTTGGCGGGTTCATAGACGTGTACGGGTCTCTAGGGTCTGTCACGTTCTTAGAAGTGTTCCGTTATTGGTGGCGGTGGGACTCTGGGGTAAAGTACTAGCCAACAAGGATGTTGTTTTCAGACCACATGGAGGTGGTGGCGGAAGTGCGTGAGATCTCAGAGTCTTCCCCACAAGTGGTGAGGTTGCTCCGGGTTTTGGGGTTTGCAATGTCTTGAAAGAAACATCTGGTTTCATGGTAAACGTGCCGAGGGTGGAAAAATGGTGTGGCAGATGTTCTGTCTCTCTTTCAGTTTGCAGAAGTTCGGAAGAGAGCACCAGGAGTGAACCTGGAAGGGGTCGCATGCCCAAGCACGCTTTGGGATCTAGCTGTGAGAGAGGGATGGACTCGGTGCATGGTTCGGTGGTCCCTGGCACATGAGCAGCTTATTCCAGGGCTTGGAAGGATTGAGGGGGTTTTTTGTAGGAAGAGAGACAGGGGTTATTAGGGGCCTCAGCTAGAGAATAATTGATTTGTTTTGTGATGGTAAAAAGAAGAAGGGTTGGTCTGGAGGTAGCGTGAAGCGTTCGTGGGCAGGATTATCCTTCTTTTAGTAGTTGAGGGGGGATTTGGATGTTACAAAGCACTTTCTGGTCCGAAGGATGGTGTTGGGTTGGAGAAGTCTGTCAGGTGGGATGGATAAACGGACCCGATTACGCCGGTTAGATTGGTTAATAGGACTAGGTTGGTGTGTTCATCTGAGTTTGAAGCTCGTTTTTTGAGAGCAGCCTTCTCATTGGCATTTTTTTGTGCCGTGAGGGTTATTGAGCTTCTGGGTCCCTCTAAGTTAGGTGTAGGTGATCTGAGAGGGGAGGATGTCCTGATGGGTATGGGGCAGTTACGATTCTTGATCAGGTGGTTAAAAACAGACTAAATGGATAAGTGGGTGATTTCAAGGGGAGTCCGATCTACCAAGTTAGGTTAGTCAGGGACTTGTGTTGTTTAGTCAGCAAGGGTTGGGTCCTTTTCTGGTGTACCGGACTGGGTGGGCCTTGTCCAAGTTTTCATTTTCAAGAGTATTAGGATGTTGTGTGGAGGGTTTAAATTTGAGTGCACTAAGAATACATTCTCACTCATTCCGAAATAGGGCGGTGGCTGAAATTGCTCAGTTGGGTTTAGGGGTGGAAGTTATAAAAAAAAAAGTTACAATTACCTATCGAACCACTGACCTTCCTATTGGCCGCCCCAATGTCCGACATTGTCCGACCAACTAGGAAATTAATATCCTTCATCCTCACCGCGGCGAGATGTGGGATTGTGGCCTCCTGGAGGAAAACAACCACACCAGCTATGAGAACAATCAAAAAAAGAGTCGGTGATGTGATGCTCATGGAAAGGCTTACCGCCACCGTGAGACAAAAACTCCCCGCCTTCGAGGATGTTTGGGAGCCTTGGATTCTCCTCAACAGAGAGAGACAGTCTGCACCTCCTAGACGGAGAACCACCCCCTCCCCCTAGAGGAATAAGAGTTACTCCTCAGACTTAACCCCCAACAGCCAGGTGGGACACCTACCCCTTATCCCCCCCCACTCACCCCCTCCTACCTCCCCCCCCCTCTGACCCCCCCCCTCCTGCCTTCCCTCCCTGAAGGCACTCCCCCGTTTCGACAACTCAGTTTGTCACTCTGTTCCCCCAAAAAAATGATGTTAAAATGTTAGGCAATATGATCTGTTAAGATTTTATTGATGTATCAAAGCCTAATAAAAATATTTGAAAAAAAAAAAAAGTTAGAAGATGGGCATCTAGGGTTATGTGAGACCTTCTTTGGGGTAAAAGGTGGCTTTTGTTTTATAGGTTATGTTTACATTTATTCAGGTAACTGGGGGCAGTCTGCTTCGATCTATGGAGACTCATACGTCCATTGGCAAAAGAAAGAGCTGCCTTGCGGGACGCAGTCGGGCATGTGTAGGGATGTGTGGGTGCCTGGTGGTGAGTTGTGGTGGTGGCGGGGCGCCAAACATCCTAGACCGTTTGTGGAGGCACTGGGAAGTTTGTCTTTAAGGGATACAAGTTTGGAAGGTGATTCTTCTTCAGGGGTGGGCTGCGTCTCTCGGAGATAGGCATCGACATTTTCAACCACAGCCTGCAGGTTAGTCCTAAGGGAGCTGTGGAGTTGGCGGTGGTTGCAAGGCCAGTTCATCAGGGTTACTGTAAATGTCCTTGCAGGTGGTGGGATGGTGTACTGGTCAGTGTGGAGACCTTGCCAGTTTGGCTCTATCGTGGAGAGGTTGGTGGATCTCTTGAGGTGTGGTCATGGGGAAGGCAGTGTTATGTTAGGCTAATGCGGCAGGTATGGGAGTGATCTCCCAAAGTAATGTGGGGTTTGTAGTGTCACCAGGCATGGGGCGGCCGGGGAGAGATTTGGTGTTTTAGCCATGGGTATCCATGGGCTTTTGAGTCCGTGGTCAGGCACCCGGGTTCCTGGGGTAGGTGTATGTTATTTTGTATTACCTGTTGTTGGGTTGATAATAAGAGTGACAAATATTCATTAAAAAGACCTTGATGTAGCCTATTTATTTCATATGGGACAGAGGGCACAGATATCGAGTAAGTCATGAATATACCTTCATATGTAACCACTGCAGATACACACACAGTACATATTAAAGAGGCATATGAAGAGCTGGTCGAGGCTGGCCTACCAAGGGAGGGGGCAGCACAGGAGCGCGTCCCATGCCCGCCAAGTGACGCAGCCTGGTTGGAAGTGCAGGTGGCAGTAGGAAGGGCAGGTGTGGACTGAGGGTGCCTGCTCATGGCAGCCAGGTAGGAGTGCTGCCCCTAGAAAGGTTAGTAAAAGGTAGAACGCGTCCCCTGCAGAGGTTACGCCCATCAGGTGAGTGGGGGACCCTGGAGGCAGTCTGTCTCCTGATGCAACGTCGGAGTAAAGAAGTGAAGATCTTTGATGAATCGGCAGGGGGCAGTTGAGGAGGAGGGATCTGTGAAGTACCGGGGCAGGCTAGGTCTAGGGTACAGGGGTCTTAGGAGGATTGTTCCTTGATGGAGAAGGATTTAGGAGTGCTTGTAGACTGCAGGCTTAGCAATAGTGCCCAAAGTCATGCAGTAGCTGCAAAGGCAAACAAGGTCTTATCTTGCATCAAACGGGCAATGGATGGAAGGGAAGTAAACATAACTATGCCCTTTTATAAAGCATTAGTAAGACCACACCTTGAATATGGATTACAATTTGGGCACCACTCCTTAGAAAAGACATTATGGAACTAGAGAGAGTGCAGAGAAGAGCCACCACATCAATAAAGGGGATGGATAATCTGATTTTTGAGGAGAGGCTAGCTAAATTAGGTTTGTTTACATTAGAAATGAGGCGTCTAAGAGGGGATATGATAACTATATACAAATATATTCGGGGACAGTACAAGGAGCTTTCAAAAGATCTATTCATCCCACGGGCAGTACAAAGGACTCGGGCATCCCTTAAGGTTGGAGGAAAGGAAATTTCACCAGCAACAAAGGAAAGGGTTCTTTACAGTAAGGGCAGTTACAGTGTGGGATTCATTACCCATGGAGACTGTGATGGCAGATACAATAGATATGTTAAAAAAAAAGTTGGACATCTTTTACAGGGATATATGAAATAAGTAGACATGGGAAGGATGTTGATCCAGGGAGTAATCCGATTGCCAATATTTGGAGTCAGGAAGGAATTTATTTTCCCCCTTATGAGATATCAATGGATAATGTGTCACTGGGGTTTTTTATTTACCTTCCTCTGGATCAATATACTGTAAGTACGGATATAGGATATGTATCTGTCGTCTAAATTTAGCATAGGTTGAACCTGATGGACGTACATCTTTTTTCAACCTCATCTACTATGTAACTATGTAACTAGTTTAGGGGGGTTAGGGAGGCCAGGTATGTTAGGGCGAGTGGTGTTGGGGTTTCTCCTGTGCAGGTACATGGTGCTGAGGTGCACATGGCAGCCCCTCGCGGCTCCCATGTGACAAGGGCTACGCAGTGCGGATCGGCACCCGGTGACACAGGTTCCTGAAGCCGCGGGATGGGAACATGATCGTGTCATCAGGCTCTTAGCGCCGGTGGCAATTTGGGGTTCAAGCCGCGGGTATCCTGGGGGCTTTTGGTGTATGGTGGTTCAGTGCAAATGGACGGGTCCCCGGGGAAGTTAAAATGTGGGGTTATATATTTTTTATGTTGTATTTAATAAATGCTGGGACAATTTATATCCACTAACTAGGGTGTCAGTGTTGGTTCAAGGCTGGGAAGGAATCTGAGGTTGGATATGTCAAGACCTGTATATATACAGACACTCGCACACAGTGTAAACACAGACACACTGATATATACAATGACACACTCGCACAGACGCACACCTGTTATATATACTGTTATATACTGCGGCAAATGGAAGCTTCATTTTTACACACCCACTAAACATAGGCATGTAAATTGTATGTTCGTTACTTTGTGCAGTAGGGTTAAAGAGTGTTTGTATGTATACACACACACACACAAACACACAAACACACATACACACATACACACATACACACATCATCTATCTACACATTGAGTCATTAATATATACAACTCAATATGACTGTGATTTTAAAATAGCCGTATAATGTCACTGACTGTGCGTGAAGGTCACAGGGGAAAGGTCACGTGAGGGACACGCGCCCTGGTTTACAGTCCTGTCACTCGGTCCGCAGTGGGTGGTCCAGGCTGTCACCCGTGTTTAACCTCTTCACTGCCAGGAGGCAGGGCTAATTATGAGAGGTTAGCGTTGGACTAGTGGGGGCTGGTCATAGCAAGACTGCGCATGGGAGGCCAGCGCTGGGATAGCAGAGGCTGCTTATAGCAGGACTACACATGGGAGGCCAGCGCTGGGATAGCAGAGGCTGCTTATAGCAGGACTACACATGGGAGGCCAGCGCTGGGATAGCAGAGGCTGCTTATAGCAGGACTACACATGGGAGGCCAGCGCTGGGATAGCAGAGGCTGCTTATAGCAGGACTACACATGGGAGGCCAGCGCTGGGATAGCAGAGGCTGCTTATAGCAGGACTACACATGGGAGGCCAGCGCTGGGATAGCAGAGGCTGCTTATAGCAGGACTACACATGGGAGGCCAGCGCTGGGATAGCAGAGGCTGCTTATAGCAGGACTACACATGGGAGGCCAGCGCTGGGATAGCAGAGGCTGCTTATAGCAAGACTACACATGGGAGGCCAGCGCTGGGATAGCAGAGGCTGCTTATAGCAGGACTACACATGGGAGGCCAGCGCTGGGATAGCAGAGGCTGCTTATAGCAGGACTACACATGGGAGGCCAGCGCTGGGATAGCAGAGGCTAATTATAGCAAGACTACACATGGGAGGCCAGCGCTGGGATAGCAGAGGTTGCTTATAGCAGGACTACACATGGGAGGCCAGCGCTGGGATAGCAGAGGCTGCTTATAGCAGGACTACACATGGGAGGCCAGCGCTGGGATAGCAGAGGCTGCTTATAGCAAGACTACACATGGGAGGCCAGCGCTGGGATAGCAGAGGCTGCTTATAGCAGGACTACACATGGGAGGCCAGCGCTGGGATAGCAGAGGCTGCTTATAGCAGGACTACACATTGGAGGCCAGCGCTGGGATAGCAGAGGCTGCTTATAGCAAGACTACACATGGGAGGCCAGCGCTGGGATAGCAGAGGCTGCTTATAGCAGGACTACACATGGGAGGCCAGCGCTGGGATAGCAGAGGCTGCTTATAGCAGGACTACACATTGGAGGCCAGCGCTGGGATAGCAGAGGCTGCTTATAGCAGGACTACACATGGGAGGCCAGCGCTGGGATAGCAGAGGCTGCTTATAGCAGGATTACACATGGGAGGCCAGCACTGGGATAGCAGAGGCTGCTTATAGCAGGACTACACATGGGAGGCCAGCGCTGGGATAGCAGAGGCTATTTATAGCAGGACTACACATGGGAGGCCAGCGCTGGGATAGCAGAGGCTGCTTATAGCAGGACTACACATGGGAGGCCAGCGCTGGGATAGCAGAGGCTATTTATAGCAGGACTACACATGGGAGGCCAGCGCTGGGATAGCAGAGGCTGCTTATAGCAGGACTACACATGGGAGGCCAGCGCTGGGATAGCAGAGGCTGCTTATAGCAGGACTACACATGGGAGGCCAGCGCTGGGATAGCAGAGGCTGCTTATAGCAGGACTACACATGGGAGGCCAGCGCTGGGATAGCAGAGGCTGCTTATAGCAGGACTACACATGGGAGGCCAGCGCTGGGATAGCAGAGGCTAATTATAGCAAGACTACACATGGGAGGCCAGCGCTGGGATAGCAGAGGTTGCTTATAGCAGGACTACACATGGGAGGCCAGCGCTGGGATAGCAGAGGCTGCTTATAGCAGGACTACACATGGGAGGCCAGCGCTGGGATAGCAGAGGCTGCTTATAGCAAGACTACACATGGGAGGCCAGCGCTGGGATAGCAGAGGCTGCTTATAGCAGGACTACACATGGGAGGCCAGCGCTGGGATAGCAGAGGCTGCTTATAGCAGGACTACACATGGGAGGCCAGCGCTGGGATAGCAGAGGCTGCTTATAGCAGGACTACACATTGGAGGCCAGCGCTGGGATAGCAGAGGCTGCTTATAGCAGGACTACACATGGGAGGCCAGCGCTGGGATAGCAGAGGCTGCTTATAGCAGGATTACACATGGGAGGCCAGCACTGGGATAGCAGAGGCTGCTTATAGCAGGACTACACATGGGAGGCCAGCGCTGGGATAGCAGAGGCTATTTATAGCAGGACTACACATGGGAGGCCAGCGCTGGGATAGCAGAGGGTGCTTATAGCAGGACTACACATGGGAGGCCAGCGCTGGGATAGCAGAGGCTATTTATAGCAGGACTACACATGGGAGGCCAGCGCTGGGATAGCAGAGGCTATTTATAGCAGGACTACACATGGGAGGCCAGCGCTGGGATAGCAGAGGCTGCTTATAGCAGGACTACACATGGGAGGCCAGCGCTGGGATAGCAGAGGCTGCTTATAGCAGGACTACACATGGGAGGCCAGCGCTGGGATAGCAGAGGCTGCTTATAGCAAGACTGCGCATGGGAGGCCAGCGCTGGGATAGCAGAGGCTGCTTATAGCAGTACTACACATGGGAGGCCAGCGCTGGGATAGCAGAGGCTGCTTATAGCAAGACTGCGCATGGGAGGCCAGCGCTGGGATAGCAGAGCCTGCTTATAGCAGGACTACACATGGGAGGCCAGCGCTGGGATAGCAGAGGCTGCTTATAGCAAGACTACACATGGGAGGCCAGCGCTGGGATAGCAGAGGCTGCTTATAGCAGGACTACACATGGGAGGCCAGCGCTGGGATAGCAGAGGCTGCTTATAGCAAGACTACACATGGGAGGCCAGCGCTGGGATAGCAGAGGCTGCTTATAGCAAGACTACACATGGGAGGCCAGCGCTGGAATAGCAGAGGCTGCTTATAGCAGGACTACACATGGGAGGCCAGCGCTGGGATAGCAGAGGCTGCTTATAGCAGGACTACACATGGGAGGCCAGCGCTGGGATAGCAGAGGCTGCTTATAGCAGGACTACACATGGGAGGCCAGCGCTGGGATAGCAGAGGCTATTTATAGCAGGACTACACATGGGAGGCCAGCGCTGGGATAGCAGAGTCTGCTTATAGCAGGACTACACATGGGAGGCCAGCGCTGGGATAGCAGAGGCTGCTTATAGCAGGACTACACATGGGAGGCCAGCGCTGGGATAGCAGAGGCTGCTTATAGCAGGACTACACATGGGAGGCCAGCGCTGGGATAGCAGAGGCTGCTTATAGCAGGACTACACATGGGAGGCCAGCGCTGGGATAGCAGAGGTTGCTTATAGCAGGACTACACATGGGAGGCCAGCGCTGGGATAGCAGAGGCTGCTTATAGCAGGACTACACATGGGAGGCCAGCGCTGGGATAGCAGAGGCTGCTTATAGCAGGACTACACATGGGAGGCCAGCGCTGGGATAGCAGAGGCTGCTTATAGCAAGACTACACATGGGAGGCCAGCGCTGGGATAGCAGAGGCTGCTTATAGCAGGACTACACATGGGAGGCCAGCGCTGGGATAGCAGAGGCTGCTTATAGCAGGACTACACATTGGAGGCCAGCGCTCGGATAGCAGAGGCTGCTTATAGCAGGACTACACATGGGAGGCCAGCGCTGGGATAGCAGAGGCTGCTTATAGCAGGATTACACATGGGAGGCCAGCACTGGGATAGCAGAGGCTGCTTATAGCAGGACTACACATGGGAGGCCAGCGCTGGGATAGCAGAGGCTATTTATAGCAGGACTACACATGGGAGGCCAGCGCTGGGATAGCAGAGGGTGCTTATAGCAGGACTACACATGGGAGGCCAGCGCTGGGATAGCAGAGGCTATTTATAGCAGGACTACACATGGGAGGCCAGCGCTGGGATAGCAGAGGCTGCTTATAGCAGGACTACACATGGGAGGCCAGCGCTGGGATAGCAGAGGCTGCTTATAGCAGGACTACACATGGGAGGCCAGCGCTGGGATAGCAGAGGCTGCTTATAGCAGGACTACACATGGGAGGCCAGCGCTGGGATAGCAGAGGCTGCTTATAGCAGGACTACACATGGGAGGCCAGCGCTGGGATAGCAGAGGCTAATTATAGCAAGACTACACATGGGAGGCCAGCGCTGGGATAGCAGAGGTTGCTTATAGCAGGACTACACATGGGAGGCCAGCGCTGGGATAGCAGAGGCTGCTTATAGCAGGACTACACATGGGAGGCCAGCGCTGGGATAGCAGAGGCTGCTTATAGCAAGACTACACATGGGAGGCCAGCGCTGGGATAGCAGAGGCTGCTTATAGCAGGACTACACATGGGAGGCCAGCGCTGGGATAGCAGAGGCTGCTTATAGCAGGACTACACATTGGAGGCCAGCGCTGGGATAGCAGAGGCTGCTTATAGCAGGACTACACATGGGAGGCCAGCGCTGGGATAGCAGAGGCTGCTTATAGCAGGATTACACATGGGAGGCCAGCACTGGGATAGCAGAGGCTGCTTATAGCAGGACTACACATGGGAGGCCAGCGCTGGGATAGCAGAGGCTATTTATAGCAGGACTACACATGGGAGGCCAGCGCTGGGATAGCAGAGGGTGCTTATAGCAGGACTACACATGGGAGGCCAGCGCTGGGATAGCAGAGGCTATTTATAGCAGGACTACACATGGGAGGCCAGCGCTGGGATAGCAGAGGCTATTTATAGCAGGACTACACATGGGAGGCCAGCGCTGGGATAGCAGAGGCTGCTTATAGCAGGACTACACATGGGAGGCCAGCGCTGGGATAGCAGAGGCTGCTTATTGCAGGACTACACATGGGAGGCCAGCGCTGGGATAGCAGAGGCTGCTTATAGCAGGACTACACATGGGAGGCCAGCGCTGGGATAGCAGAGGCTGCTTATAGCAAGACTGCGCATGGGAGGCCAGCGCTGGGATAGCAGAGGCTGCTTATAGCAGTACTACACATGGGAGGCCAGCGCTGGGATAGCAGAGGCTGCTTATAGCAAGACTGCGCATGGGAGGCCAGCGCTGGGATAGCAGAGCCTGCTTATAGCAGGACTACACATGGGAGGCCAGCGCTGGGATAGCAGAGGCTGCTTATAGCAAGACTACACATGGGAGGCCAGCGCTGGGATAGCAGAGGCTGCTTATAGCAGGACTACACATGGGAGGCCAGCGCTGGGATAGCAGAGGCTGCTTATAGCAAGACTACACATGGGAGGCCAGCGCTGGGATAGCAGAGGCTGCTTATAGCAAGACTACACATGGGAGGCCAGCGCTGGAATAGCAGAGGCTGCTTATAGCAGGACTACACATGGGAGGCCAGCGCTGGGATAGCAGAGGCTGCTTATAGCAGGACTACACATGGGAGGCCAGCGCTGGGATAGCAGAGGCTGCTTATAGCAGGACTACACATGGGAGGCCAGCGCTGGGATAGCAGAGGCTATTTATAGCAGGACTACACATGGGAGGCCAGCGCTGGGATAGCAGAGGCTGCTTATAGCAGGACTACACATGGGAGGCCAGCGCTGGGATAGCAGAGGCTGCTTATAGCAGGACTACACATGGGAGGCCAGCGCTGGGATAGCAGAGGCTGCTTATAGCAGGACTACACATGGGAGGCCAGCGCTGGGATAGCAGAGGCTGCTTATAGCAGGACTACACATGGGAGGCCAGCGCTGGGATAGCAGAGGCTGCTTATAGCAGGACTACACATGGGAGGCCAGCGCTGGGATAGCAGAGGCTGCTTATAGCAGGACTACACATGGGAGGCCAGCGCTGGGATAGCAGAGGCTGCTTATAGCAGGACTACACATGGGAGGCCAGCGCTGGGATAGCAGAGGCTATTTATAGCAGGACTACACATGGGAGGCCAGCGCTGGGATAGCAGAGGCTGCTTATAGCAGGACTACACATGGGAGGCCAGCGCTGGGATAGCAGAGGCTGCTTATAGCAGGACTACACATGGGAGGCCAGCGCTGGGATAGCAGAGGGTGGAGCTGTGCACGTTCCCCGCTCCCTGCAGCGATCTCTGCGCATACAGTGATGTGTCAGATGAATGGAGCCGGGAGGCGTCACTGGATACTGAGACAGATCCCCTGTGCCAGCGATCTGGACATGTGCGCGTCTCACGTATAAATAGAAACCCACATTATTCTGCCGCCTCCACCATCGCCGCCGCTAGTGCTGACACAATGTTGCTGTTTTTAACCCCTAGGTGTCTGTGGAGCGCGGTTATTCCCCTCTGCTCAGTTTGGGGATTCATTTCCATGGTCGTGCCCCTCCGCCCCCCCCCCCCGTAGTTCCGCCTCTGGTGCCGTGTGATAGTATTTATTGTGTGTTTATTGCATGTTGCCGTATCCCTGGAGAAGGGCCCCCTGGGGACCGAAACGTCGGTTATTATGTGTGCTGTGGAAAAATAAACACTTTTAATCACTCATTTTGTTGCCCAGTGACATACGCGGATCCAGGAGATCTGAAGGGTTGTTAATGAAACATTACTCTGTTTTCACCCATCCCTTGTTGCTTCTTGTCCCTTCTTCCCCACCTTACTATCTCCTCCACCACGCCCTGCTCTTCTTTGCACTCCCGGCCTTATGGTGTCTGCTCCTCTTTGTGCGCACTACCCTCCCTCCTCTCCATTTCATCTGTCTCCTCCTCTCCTTGCTGTTTCTCCATTTCCTCCTCCTTCTGACCTTGCTGTCTCTCCCCCTTCTCTTTGCACTTCCTTCTGCCTGATGTGCACACTGCTCTCCATTCCCTCCTCCACGTCATCCCTCTCTCCTCTTCCCCTTGCGGTCTCTCTCTCTGTCTCCTCCTCTCATTGCTGTCTCTCTCTGTCTCCTCCTCTCCTTGCTGTCTCTCTCTGTCTCCTCTCCTTGCTGTCTCTCTCTGTCTCCTCCTCTCCTTGCTGTCTTATGCTCTGTCTCCTCTTCTCCTTGCTGTCTTTCTCTCCTGCTCTCCTTGCTGTCTCACTCTGTCTTCTGCTCTCCTTGCTGTCTCGCTCTGTCTCCTCCTCTCCTTGCTGTCTTATGCTCTGTCTCCTCCTCTCCTTGCTGTCTTATGCTCTGTCTCCTCCTCTCCTTGCTGTCTCTGTCTCCTCTCCTTGCTGTCTCTCTCTCTCTCTGTCTCCTCTCCTTGCTGTCTCTCTGTCTCCTCCTCTCCTTGCTGTCAAATAGAGAGGGTTGGGGTTCCTTACAATGCATCTGATCTCAGAAGCGCTATTAGAGAGGTTTGGGGGTTCCTTACAATGCATCTGATCTCAGACGCGTTATTAGAGAGGGTTGGGGGTTCCTTACAATGCATCTGATCCCAGGCACACTATTAGAGAGGGTTGGGGTTCCTTACAATGTTTCTGATCTCAGACGTGCTATTAGAGAGGGTTGGGGTTCCTTACAATGCATCTGATCTCAGACACACTATTAGAGAGGGTTGGGGTTCCTTACAATGTTTCTGATCTCAGAGGCGCTATTAGAGAGGGTTGGGGTTTCCTCAGAATTTGAATTAGGGTCCTTTAACCAAAAAAAAGGTTGGGGACCACTGATGTAGATATATCCCTGGGATGTCTACAAGTTGGACTAAATAAGCCTGTTTTGTTTTGATGACCTAGTGCTGTGCTAGTCTTCTGTGACTATTATCAATTACTTTTACCTTTCACCACTTACCCCCCTGTTCAGGCATTCAACTCAGTGTGCGTGGCCATTTTGTGGGGAGAGGGAGTGAGAGGAGAGGGAGGAGAGAGGAGAGGGGTCAGTGTGTATATATGTGTCAGTTTGTGTCTGTCAGTGTGTATATTTTATTTATTTATCAAATGTGTTACCAGGAAGTAATGCATGGGGAGTTACCGCTCGTTTTCACGTGTGTCCTGGGCACAGAGTTATAATGACAAATACATGGTTACAAATACATAGTTACATAAGTGAGCAGGGTATACATTATATACAAGACATAGCATGCACACTATGGCCGCGCGTATAGTGGCGTCACCCGTCGCCGCTAGCGAAAGTTATATGTCGCTTTGCGGCGGCGGCGCGGGCTTCCGGGCATTTGATTTGTTCAGGGGCTGTCACATGAGGCGACAGCCCTTGAAAAATCAAATATTCCCGGCTTCCAAAGTCCGCGACGCGGCTCTGTCGCATTGCCGCCGTCGCGCTTACTATAAGCGCACGCGGCGGCAATGTATTGTTTTTTTGGGCGGCGCCGCCCGTCGTGGGCACTATACGCGCGGCTTTAGAGATAATATAAGTTACAGGCGTATGTAACAGTTACAGCCCAGATTAAAGTGTGAGACAGCTTTGGTTTTGAAAGAACTTAGACGGGTGGCGTCTGTGAGAGTCTCCGGTAGGTTGTTGCAGTTTTGGGGTGCACGGAAGGAGAAGGAGGAACGGCCGGACACTTTGTTGAGCCTTGGGACCATGAACAGTCTTTTGGAGTCTGATCTCAGGTGATAGGTGCTGCATGTGGTAGGGGTGAGGAGCTTGTTCAGGTAGCTGGGTAGCTTGCCCAGAAAGTATTTGAAGACCAGACAGGAAAGGTGAACTTTACGCCTAGGCCCGAGTGATGACCAATCTAGTTCTTTGAGCATTTGGCAGTGATGTGTGTTGTAGTTGCATTGGCGGACAAAGCGGTATATTGAATTGTAGAGGGTGTCAAGTTTGCTAAGGTGGGTTTGGGGTGTCGAGTCGTATACTATGTCCCCATAGTCTATAATTGGCATTAGCATCTGCTGTGCGATATGGTTTCTGACCAGCAGACTTATATATAAATATATATTTAAGATCCCTTGCGAGATACATTCCTAATAAACAGTGAAGCTGAGACAAGCAAAGGATTCTGGGACAGAAAGCAGCGGACAACCCTTAAACTCCTTATACACGAGCGGTTTATGGGATTGGTATGGAATAAATCTGGCGGAGTAAATTGGTCGCGCTTTCATACGACCTGTGCCCATTTCGGGTCGGGGAAACACGCTTTGTAAGTAGCAGCTGAAATATCCACTGGTCATTTTTCCTACGTGCCTACCGTAATGAAAATGCCAAGATGAGAGGGTGCCCATGTGTACGCTAAATGGGAATTACCCCCTTTCCTGCCAGCTGCAGACGGGGGCGTCTCGCTATCCAGATAGGGAACAATAGAGGTACTTCACGTTAGACCGGTGGCTCCCAACCTTTATTACACTGTGCTCCTCCTGCTAGAAAATATTTGTCCCCCGAATCCCTAATAAATCCTATTGCGACTCATCAGACTGTCGCTAACAAACTGTGTGACCGATCCCAGGCAGGGTAGTGTCCTGAGCACGTGGGGGCAACACACGCTTAATAAGGCCCCAAACTGCCCCTCAGTGTGTGCAGGCAGCATGGGGGGCTATCGCTCTCACTCACTGCGGGAGCTTCCAAAGTCATGTCCCACAATGCCTTGCTGTTGTGGATGCAAAGCATTGTGGGGAACGACTTTGGAAGCTCCTGCTGTGACGGCGATACCTCCCCCACGCCAAGGTGCAGTTTGGGGCCTTACCAAGTACGCAGTCCCCACACGGGCTCAGGAACCCGCTATATACTGCCTGGGAGCCAGCTTCAGGTTTTGGGGTGGGGCGCACCCCTTCGTGACGCCTCACGCACCCCCCATAGGGAAGTCACTGGGATAGAATATCACAGATCTCTGCAGGAAAGTGCCGATCTGGGTTATTTCTACTCCGATGGAAATGCTGCTCCCTGCTGGGGGACAGGTGTCACTGTTTGATGAGAAAGGTGACAGGGCACAAACGTCCAAGGGTTAAGGTTCATGAGCGGTGCGTTGGCGCATGCTTAGAGTTTACGGCAGCAACCTCCCCCTCCTCCCCCAGAACGCAGAGTTTAACTCCTATAATGTTAGTACTTGGCCCCTGAGCAGGTCGTTAAGTGTATTAGTGTTAAACATCCAGTTAGACGTGAGCTATGGCGATTTTCCCACTAGGCCCGGGTCTAGGGTGGCAAAAAATGTCCGCCCGCATACACAGAGGCCGCGTTCTCGGGCCTATTGGACCTGATGGGAAGTTCCTTACCTGCTGCCTCCACCTTCTTTCTGCAGGGTCAAAGTACGCTGCGACGTAACATGGCGTCGTCTCATTGCTATGGCAACGCGTTGGTGATTTAGAAGACGGAGAGCGGCACCAGGCAAGTGCCTAGGGGCGGCGGATCTGGAAATCCGCCGTTGACCATGAGCCCTAGGGAATGGGCGGTCGTGAGCAGGAGTGCCCCCCACCCTCTCCCTGGCTGGGCATTGGCCTGTGCCAGGGTCACGTGTATGCGTGGGCTCAGGGCACAGCCACGAGCCGCCTGGCACGGTGCAGTATACGGGTTATGTAAATATGTTGGGCATTTAATTAAAGCTGCGGCCGTTATACCCCATATTACAGGGTTACCACCACTTCGGGTCTGACCTGGAGACGGCGGGATTCGGACACATATCTCCGGGCTACGGGTTTGCCCGAAAAATCTCCGGCCGGCGGCTGCATCGGCATCTCAAATGCAAATCCCATCAACGTGGCTCCGCGACGTCAAATGGTGCCGCGTTGCCATGACAACGGGAGGCTACGCGCCATCACGTTGCCATGACAACGGGCTGTACTGCCTCGGGCTGTGATGCCTCGGTGGCCACAAGGCGTCCCCTTGTCATAGCAACTTGACACCGCATGGCGCCACGTCGTCATGGCAACACGCGCCATTTCACGCCGCGGGGCCATGCGGCCTGGACCATGAAGGTAAGAGAAATAAATATATAAATAAATGTCAAAAATTTTATTAAATGTCAAAAAGTCTCTGGGTTAGCGTTCAATAGGTGGTAACCCTGCCCACATTCAGTGTGACCTTCTATGTGTCTGTTATTGGGGGCGGGGGGGAAGTGAGGCATCTATGGGTCATGATTTCCTTAATCTCTTGCATCTGGGGTTACCATGGTAACCTGTAGCCTGCACTGGGCTCGGGGGAGCGGCCATTTTAACCTCCCCGGCCACTTTATATGTAAAAAAAATAAATCGCGAAGTATCAAGGATGTTACAGTATTTATTTTAACGCAATTTGTTGGTAGCATGGCTTTAATGAAACGTCAAACTGAAATGCGATATTTTTGTCATGCTAGATAATACCATTGATTTATATGGTTATGTTGACATTTCAATTGGTAACGTAGTAGTGTTTTTTTTAGGTCATTACGGTGAATAAAATAACGAATAAAACTATAAATACATCATAAGAACAAAGAAACTAATCACCTAGAATCAAAAATATATATTTCTTCATCTAAATCGTCTGTCTCTTGTATCAGGGGGAAGGACATTAAAAATGTAAAGATCAATAAACATTATATTAACTGAAACGCCTCGGGAGTGATCCTATGATCGCCGCGTCAATGTTTTGGCTCGATCACACCCGCGCTGAATGCGATCCCCACCCCGAACCCCTGCGTCCCGTCGCCACTGGGCGGTCATGGGACACCCACATGGTCCGAGTCTGATGACCCTACAGGCGTCTCCTACCCCCGGTATCGGATCTCGGGCGGCAGTGAGAAGTCCCTGCCGGGGTTTGTTCGCTGAGGGACCCCCCCCTCGCTGCAGGATCCGCCGGCCACGTCGCCAATAAGGTAAATTTAATGGAGTTTTAGTTTACGGAATTAGGGTAAGGAGGTTAAGGTTTTTAGATTAGGGGACGGGGTTAAGGTAAAAGGCTTTAGCGGGGAATGTTTTTAGTGCAGGGAGTTAGGGGTTAGATTTTTAGGGTAGGGGATTAGGGTAAAGGGTTACGTTTTAGGATAGGGAGTAGCACTAGCATTCGGGGTTAAGATTAAGGGGTATTAGAGTAAAGTTAGGGGCAGAGAGATGTCCCTCTGGCAGGGTGAGTGACAGCTAAAATCAGGGTTTTTGCACAACCCTCCCCCCCTCCCACAACCCCTACTCCCCCCCCCCCTCCAAATACAGACAGCCACGCTCCGGTATAAAAAACAAGGTACAAACATTTTATTGTCTCTTTACAAAGGCACGCCGGGCCTTGCGGGGTTCTTTTTTTTTTCATGTTATGTCACTTTCTTAACAAAATATAAAATAGCTTTTTTCATGAACACAAGAGCTTAATATGGTAAAAAAAAAACAAAAAAAAAATAAACAACATCAACGGGAAAATAAAAATAATGAACCGGGGGAAGATAGAGACCCCCCCGTGACGGCGAGAGGGGACGGGCTGAATGCTGGAAATGAACATGCGGCAGGATGCAGTGATGCAGAGTAGAACTGCACTAGGCAGGACGAAGCCTGTAGAGAGCTGCCGGGGAATTGTGGTTGGAAAGTCGGTGGTATTACTATAGAAAAAAAATCGGATATTCCGCGTTATAAGAGGGGGAAATAACCTTTGCCGTGTGTGTGTGATGTGTATATATGGTGTGTGTGTGTGTATGATATATATATATATATATATATATATATATATATATATATATATATATATGGTGCTATGTGTGCGATGTGTATATATGGTGTGTGTGTGTGTGTGTGTGTGTGTGTATGTATATATATATATATATATATATATATATATGGTGTATGTGTGCGATGTGTATATATGGTGTGTGTATGTGAGGCGTGTGTATATATGGGATGTGTATGTGAGGCGTGTGTGTGTATATAATATATCTATATATACACATATACACACACACACTATATAGTGTATGAGATGTGAGTGTGTATGTATGTATGTACACACACACACACACACACACACACACTTGTATATACTGTGCATGTAATAATACACTTGTATGTATTGTACTGCACTAAACAAAAAACAAACAAAAAAAAACAAAAACGAGGCAAATTTAGAAAGAGGCATTTATCTATCTGTACACACACATTCACATACGTGTGCATGGAACATGCATGCAGAAACTATGTGCGATATAAAATACATATACACACACACTGTATGTATATACATTGTACATCACTCCAGATAAACATTTATCAGAGCTTCTGCATGTATGGGATTCCATAACATAAATGCAATAACCAGTGTTATTACTCATATAACACCAGATAGCCCGACATCAAGCTCCCCAAAGGGACCCGCTGGTGTTATATGAGGACCTAGAAACACTGTGTTACCGCCCTGTATGGACTTCGCGGACACGATGTGATCACTTTGTTGATCTGGTGGAACACTGTAACAATCCCAATCGCCGTGCCCAGAGCCGCCATGTCACGGCTGCAAGTAGCAGTGCGGCCATTTTGTGCGGGCATCACGTACACACACACGCGCACCAATGGCGCGAGATACTCGTCAGCACTATAGGCCACCGCATGTTTACTCTGATAGGGCAGGAGAGGAGAGAAATGAACCCTGATCCAG
>NC_134493.1:53305307-53451504 GCF_040206685.1 Ascaphus truei | reverse complement strand
CGTCAACGATTTCCACGTCAAGCCGGAGAAGGACACCGGTTACTGCTGCCACTGGGAAGGCTGCGCGCGCCGGGGGAGGGGCTTCAACGCCAGGTGAGGGGCGCGGGATTCTATATTCTCACCGGCTGACACAAGGGGCCAAGGGTGGGCCCAGGGGTTGAGGGTGGGGGGCTAAGGGTGGCCCCGGTGGCTGAGGGTGGGGCTGAGGGTGAGGGTGGGGGGCTGAGGGTGAGGGTGGGGGGCTGAGGGTGAGGGTGGGGGACTAAGGGTGGGGGGCTGAGGGTGAGGGTGGGGGACTAAGGGTGGGGGGCTGAGGGTGGGGGACTAAGGGTGGGGGGGCTGAGGGTGGGGGGCTGAGGGTGGGGGGCTGAGGGTGGGCCCGGGGACTAAGGGTGGGCCCGGGGACTAAGGGTGAAGGGCTGAGGGTGGGGGGCTGAGGGCTAAGGGTGGGGGCTGAGAGTGTGGGGCTGAGGGTGGGGGACTAAGGGTGGGGGACTGAGGGTGGGGGACTGATCGTGGGCCCGGGGACTAAGGGTGGGGGGCTGAGGGTGGGGGGCTGAGGGTGGGGGGCTGAGGGTGTGGGGCTGAGGGTGGGCCCGGGGACTAAGGGTGGGGGACTGAGGGTGGGGGACTAAGGGTGGGGGCTGAGGGTGGGGGACTAAGGGTGGGGGGCTGAGGGTGGGGGGCTGAGGGTGGGCCCGGGGGTTAAGGGTGTGGGACTAAGGGTGGGGGGCTGAGGGTGGGTGGCTGAGGGTGGGCCCAGGGACTAAGGGTGGTGGCTGAGGGTGGGGGGCTGAGGGTGGGGGGCTGAGGGTGGGGCACTGAAGGTGGGCCCGGGGACTAAGGGTGGGGGCAGAGGGTGTGGGACTAAGGTTGGGGGCTGAGGGTGGGGGGCTGAGGGTGGGGGCTGAGGGCTAAGGGTGGGTGGCTGAGGGTGGGTGGCTGAGGGTGGGGGGCTGAAGGTGGGGGCTGAGGGTGGGGGCTGAGGGTGGGGGCTGAGGGTGGGTGGCTGAGGGTGGGGGCTGAGGGTGGGGGGCTGAGGGTGGGGGGCTGAGGGCTAAGGGTGTGGGACTAAGGGTGGGGGGCTGAGGGTGGGGGCTGAGGGCTAAGGGTGGGGGGCTGAGGGTGAGGGGCTGAGGGTGGGAGGCTGAGGGCTAAGGGTGGGGGGCTGAGGGTGGGGGGCTGAGGGCTAAGGGTGGGGGCTGAGGGTGGGGGGCTGAGGGCTAAGGGTGGGGGGCTGAGGGTGGGGGCTGAGGGTGGGGGACTAAGGTTGAGGGCTGAGGGTGGGGGGCTGAGGGTGGGGGCTGAGGGTGGGGGGCTGAGGGTGGGGGGCTGAGGGTGGGCCCGGGGACAGCGGGTGGGGGCTGAGGGTGGGGGCTGAGGGTGGGGGGCTGAGGGTGGGGGGCTGAGGGTGGGCCCGGGGACTGCGGGTGGGGGCTGAGGGTGGGGGCTGAGGGTGGGGGACTAAGGTTGGGGGCTGAGGGTGGGGGACTAAGGTTGGGGCTGAGGGTGGGGGACTAAGGTGGGGGACTAAGACTGAGGGTGGGGGGCTGAGGGTGGGGGCTGAGGGTGGGGGACTAAGGTTGGGGGCTGAGGGTGGGGGGCTGAGGGTGGGGGCTGAGGGTGGGGGCTGAGGGTGGGCCCGGGGACTAAGGGTGGGGGCTGAGGGTGGGGGACTAAGGTTGGGGGCTGAGGGTGGGGGGCTGAGGGTGGGCCCGGGGACTAAGGGTGGGGGCTGAGGGTGGGGGGCTGAGGGTGGGGGCTGAGGGTGGGGGCTGAGGGTGGGGGCTGAGGGTGGGCCCGGGGACTAAGGGTGGGGGCTGATGGTGGACCCGGGGGCTGAGGGTGGGGGGCTGAGGGTGGGGGGCTGAGGGTGGGGGCTGAGGGTGGGGGGCTGAGGGTGGGGGGCTGAGGGTGGGGGGCTGAGGGTGTGGGGCTGAGGGTGTGGGGCTGAGGGTGTGGGGCTGAGGGTGGGGGCTGAGGGTGGGGGCTGAGGGTGGGGGGGCTGAGGGTGGGCCCGTTGGCGGCTCCCAGTTGTTTGAAGCATGTGGTGGTGCTGTGCTCCCAGGAATGTGGAGTAATATTTACTAGCCACATCTGGGGTAACAGTTTTAGTTTAGCACTTTGGTTCTAGTAGAGTAATGTTTTCAGGGCTAATGCATTGTTTAGTGTAATGTGTTGTAATACTGTAATTGATGTGAGGACATTGAAAGCTCAGTACTAATTACTGTAGTAAGATGCAAACACCCTTTGTGGTGAGGCTGAGTAACACTTATAGTGCCCGCTTTTACATGAGCTGAGTAACATTTATAGTGCCCGCTTTTACATGAGCTGAGTAATATTTATAGTGCCCGCTTTTACATGAGCTGAGTAATATTTATAGTGCCCGCTTTTACATGAGCTGAGTAATATTTATAGTACCCGCTTTTACATGAGCTGAGTAATATTTATAGTGCCCGCTTTTACATGAGCTGAGTAATATTTATAGTGCCCGCTTTTACATGAGCTGAGTTATATTTATAGTGCCCGCTTTTACATGAGGCTGAGTAACACTTATAGTGCCGGCTTTTACATGAGGGTGAGTAATATTTATAGTACCCGCTTTTACATGAGCTGAGTAACACTTATAGTGCCCGCTTTTACATGAGCTGAGTAATATTTATAGTGCCCGCTTTTACATGAGGGTGAGTAATATTTATAGTACCCGCTTTTTACATGAGCTGAGTAACATTTATAGTGCCCGCTTTTACATGAGCTGAGTAATATTTATAGTGCCCGCTTTTACATGAGGCTGAGTAACATTTATAGTGCCCACTTTTACATGAGGCTGAGTAACATTTATAGTGCCCGCTTTTACATGAGGCTGAGTAACATTTATAGTGCCCGCTTTTACATGAGGCTGAGTAACATTTATAGTGCCCGCTTTTACATGAGCTGAGTAATATTTATAGTGCCCGCTTTTACATGAGGCTGAGTAATATTTATAGTGCCCGCTTTTACATGAGCTGAGTAACATTTATAGTGCCCGCTTTTACATGAGCTGAGTAATATTTATAGTGCCCGCTTTTACATGAGGCTGAGTAACATTTATAGTGCCCGCTTTTACATGAGCTGAGTAATATTTATAGTGCCCGCTTTTAGATGAGGCTGAGTAACTTTTATAGTGCCCGCTTTTACATGAGGCTGAGTAACATTTATAGTGCCCGCTTTTACATGAGGCTGAGTAACACTTATAGTGCCCGCTTTTACATGAGCTGAGTAATATTTATAGTACCCGCTTTTACATGAGCTGAGTAATATTTATAGTACCCGCTTTTACATGAGCTGAGTAATATTTATAGTGCCCGCTTTTACATGAGCTGAGTAATATTTATAGTGCCCGCTTTTACATGAGCTGAGTACTATTTATAGTGCCCGCTTTTACATGAGCTGAGTAATATTTATAGTGCCCGCTTTTACATGAGCTGAGTAATATTTATAGTGCCCGCTTTTACATGAGCTGAGTAATATTTATAGTACCCGCTTTTACATGAGCTGAGTAATATTTATAGTGCCCGCTTTTACATGAGCTGAGTAATATTTATAGTGCCCGCTTTTACATGAGCTGAGTTATATTTATAGTGCCCGCTTTTACATGAGGCTGAGTAACACTTATAGTGCCGGCTTTTACATGAGGGTGAGTAATATTTATAGTACCCGCTTTTACATGAGCTGAGTAACACTTATAGTGCCCGCTTTTACATGAGCTGAGTAATATTTATAGTGCCCGCTTTTACATGAGGGTGAGTAATATTTATAGTACCCGCTTTTTACATGAGCTGAGTAACATTTATAGTGCCCGCTTTTACATGAGCTGAGTAATATTTATAGTGCCCGCTTTTACATGAGGCTGAGTAACATTTATAGTGCCCACTTTTACATGAGGCTGAGTAACATTTATAGTGCCCGCTTTTACATGAGGCTGAGTAACATTTATAGTGCCCGCTTTTACATGAGGCTGAGTAACATTTATAGTGCCCGCTTTTACATGAGCTGAGTAATATTTATAGTGCCCGCTTTTACATGAGGCTGAGTAATATTTATAGTGCCCGCTTTTACATGAGCTGAGTAACATTTATAGTGCCCGCTTTTACATGAGCTGAGTAATATTTATAGTGCCCGCTTTTACATGAGGCTGAGTAACATTTATAGTGCCCGCTTTTACATGAGCTGAGTAATATTTATAGTGCCCGCTTTTAGATGAGGCTGAGTAACTTTTATAGTGCCCGCTTTTACATGAGGCTGAGTAACATTTATAGTGCCCGCTTTTACATGAGGCTGAGTAACACTTATAGTGCCCGCTTTTACATGAGCTGAGTAATATTTATAGTACCCGCTTTTACATGAGCTGAGTAATATTTATAGTACCCGCTTTTACATGAGCTGAGTAATATTTATAGTGCCCGCTTTTACATGAGCTGAGTAATATTTATAGTGCCCGCTTTTACATGAGCTGAGTACTATTTATAGTGCCCGCTTTTACACGAGGCTGAGTAACATTTATAGTGCCCGCTTTTATATGAGCTGAGTAATATTTATAGTGCCCGCTTTTACATGAGCTGAGTAACATTTATAGTGCCCGCTTTTACATGAGGCTGAGTAATATTTATAGTGCCCGCTTTTACATGAGCTGAGTAACATTTATAGTGCCCGCTTTTACATGAGGCTGAGTAATATTTATAGTGCCCGCTTTTACATGAGGCTGAGTAACATTTATAGTGCCCGCTTTTACATGAGGCTGAGTAACATTTATAGTGCCCGCTTTTACATGAGGCTGAGTAATATTTATAGTGCCCGCTTTTACATGAGGCTGAGTAACATTTATAGTGCCCGCTTTTACATGAGCTGAGTAATATTTATAGTGCCCGCTTTTACATGAGGCTGAGTAATATTTATAGTGCCCGCTTTTACATGAGGCTGAGTAACATTTATAGTGCCCGCTTTTACATGAGGCTGAGTAATATTTATAGTGCCCGCTTTTACATGAAGCTGAGTAACATTTATAGTGCCCGCTTTTACATGAGGCTGAGTAATATTTATAGTGCCCGCTTTTACATGAGGCTGAGTAATATTTATAGTGCCCGCTTTTACATGAGGCTGAGTAATATTTATAGTGCCGCTTTTACATGAGCTGAGTAATATTTATAGTGCCCGCTTTTACATGAGGCTGAGTAACACTTATAGTGCCCGCTTTTACATGAGGCTGAGTAACTTTTATAGTGCCCGCTTTTACATGAGGCTGAGTAACATTTATAGTGCCCGCTTTTACATGAGGCTGAGTAACATTTATAGTGCCCGCTTTTACATGAGGCTGAGTAACTTTTATAGTGCCCGCTTTTACATGAGGCTGAGTAACATTTATAGTGCCCGCTTTTACATGAGGCTGAGTAACACTTATAGTGCCGGCTTTTACATGAGGCTGAGTAATATTTATAGTGCCCGCTTTTACATGAGGCTGAGTAACATTTATAGTGCTGCGTTTACATGCGGCTGAGTAACATTTATAGTGCCCGCTTTTACATGAGGCTGAGTAACACTTATAGTGCCCGCTTTTACATGAGGCTGAGTAATATTTATAGTGCCCGCTTTTACATGAGGCTGAGTAACATTTATAGTGCCCGCTTTTATATGAGACGGAGTAATATTTATAGTGCCCGTTTTTACATGAGGCTGAGTAACATTTATAGTGCCCGCTTTTACATGAGGCTGAGTAACATTTATAGTGCCCGCTTTTACATGAGGCTGAGTAACATTTATAGTGCCCGCTTTTACATGAGGCTGAGTAACATTTATAGTGCCCGCTTTTACATGAGGCTGAGTAATATTTATAGTGCCCGCTTTTACATGAGCTGAGTAATATTTATAGTGCCCGCTTTTATATGAGACGGAGTAATATTTATAGTGCCCGTTTTTACATGAGGCTGAGTAACATTTATAGTGCCCGCTTTTACATGATGCTGAGTAACATTTATAGTGCCCGCTTTTACATGAGGCTGAGTAACATTTATAGTGCCCGCTTTTACATGAGGCTGAGTAATATTTATAGTGCCCGCTTTTATATGAGACGGAGTAATATTTATAGTGCCCGTTTTTACATGAGGCTGAGTAATATTTATAGTGCCCGCTTTTACATGATGCTGAGTAACATTTATAGTGCCCGCTTTTACATGAGGCTGAGTAACATTTATAGTGCCTGCTTTTACATGAGGCTGAGTAATATTTATAGTGCCCGCTTTTATATGAGACTGAGTAATATTTATAGTGCCCGCTTTTACATGAGGCTGAGTAACATTTATAGTGCCCGCATTTACACGAGGCTGAGTAACATTTATAGTGCCCGCTTTTACATGAGCTGAGTAATATTTATAGTGCCCGCTTTTACATGAGGGTGAGTACATTTATAGTGCCTGCTTTTACATGAGGCTGAGTAATATTTTTAGTGCCCGCTTTTACATGAGCTGAGTAATATTTATAGTGCCCGTTTTTACATGAGGCTGAGTAATATTTATAGTGCCCGCTTTTACATGAGCTGAGTAATATTTATAGTGCCCGCTTTTACATGAGGCTGAGTAACATTTATAGTGCCCGCTTTTACATGAGGGTGAGTAACATTTATAGTGCCCGCGTTTACATGAGGCTGATTAACATTTATAGTGCCCGCTTTTACATGAGGCTGAGTAACATTTATAGTGCCCGCTTTTACATGAGACTGAGTAATATTTATAGTGCCCGCTTTTACATGAGGATGAGTAACATTTATAGTGCCCGCTTTTACATGAGGCTGAGTAACATTTATAGTGCCCGCTTTTACATGAGGCTGAGTAACATTTATAGTGCCCGCTTTTACATGAGGCTGAGTAACATTTATAGTGCCCGCTTTTACATGAGGCTGAGTAACATTTATAGTGCCCGCTTTTACATGAAGCTGAGTAATATTTATAGTGCCCGCTTTTACATGAGGCTGAGTAATATTTATAGTGCCCGCTTTTACATGAGTTGAGTAACATTTATAGTGCCCGCTTTTACATGAGTTGAGTAACATTTATAGTACCCGCTTTTACATGAGCTGAGTTATATTTATAGTGCCCGCTTTTACATGAGCTGAGTAATATTTATAGTGCCCGCTTTTACATGAGTTGAGTAACATTTATAGTGCCCGCTTTTACATGAGGCTGAGTAATATTTATAGTGCCCGCTCTTACATGAGGCTGAGTAATATTTATAGTGCCCGCTTTTACATGAGGCTGAGTAACATTTATAGTGCTGCGTTTACATGCGGCTGAGTAACATTTATAGTGCCCGCTTTTACATGAGGCTGAGTAACACTTATAGTGCCCGCTTTTACATGAGGCTGAGTAATATTTATAGTGCCCGCTTTTACATGAGGCTGAGTAACATTTATAGTGCCCGCTTTTATATGAGACGGAGTAATATTTATAGTGCCCGTTTTTACATGAGGCTGAGTAACATTTATAGTGCCCGCTTTTACATGAGGCTGAGTAACATTTATAGTGCCCGCTTTTACATGAGGCTGAGTAACATTTATAGTGCCCGCTTTTACATGAGGCTGAGTAACATTTATAGTGCCCGCTTTTACATGAGGCTGAGTAATATTTATAGTGCCCGCTTTTACATGAGCTGAGTAATATTTATAGTGCCCGCTTTTATATGAGACGGAGTAATATTTATAGTGCCCGTTTTTACATGAGGCTGAGTAACATTTATAGTGCCCGCTTTTACATGATGCTGAGTAACATTTATAGTGCCCGCTTTTACATGAGGCTGAGTAACATTTATAGTGCCCGCTTTTACATGAGGCTGAGTAATATTTATAGTGCCCGCTTTTATATGAGACGGAGTAATATTTATAGTGCCCGTTTTTACATGATGCTGAGTAACATTTATAGTGCCCGCTTTTACATGAGGCTGAGTAACATTTATAGTGCCTGCTTTTACATGAGGCTGAGTAATATTTATAGTGCCCGCTTTTATATGAGACTGAGTAATATTTATAGTGCCCGCTTTTACATGAGGCTGAGTAACATTTATAGTGCCCGCATTTACACGAGGCTGAGTAACATTTATAGTGCCCGCTTTTACATGAGCTGAGTAATATTTATAGTGCCCGCTTTTACATGAGGGTGAGTACATTTATAGTGCCCGCTTTTACATGAGGCTGAGTAATATTTTTAGTGCCCGCTTTTACATGAGCTGAGTAATATTTATAGTGCCCGTTTTTACATGAGGCTGAGTAATATTTATAGTGCCCGCTTTTACATGAGCTGAGTAATATTTATAGTGCCCGCTTTTACATGAGGCTGAGTAACATTTATAGTGCCCGCTTTTACATGAGGGTGAGTAACATTTATAGTGCCCGCGTTTACATGAGGCTGATTAACATTTATAGTGCCCGCTTTTACATGAGGCTGAGTAACATTTATAGTGCCCGCTTTTACATGAGACTGAGTAATATTTATAGTGCCCGCTTTTACATGAGGATGAGTAACATTTATAGTGCCCGCTTTTACATGAGGCTGAGTAACATTTATAGTGCCCGCTTTTACATGAGGCTGAGTAACATTTATAGTGCCCGCTTTTACATGAGGCTGAGTAACATTTATAGTGCCCGCTTTTACATGAGGCTGAGTAACATTTATAGTGCCCGCTTTTACATGAAGCTGAGTAATATTTATAGTGCCCGCTTTTACATGAGGCTGAGTAATATTTATAGTGCCCGCTTTTACATGAGTTGAGTAACATTTATAGTGCCCGCTTTTACATGAGTTGAGTAACATTTATAGTACCCGCTTTTACATGAGCTGAGTTATATTTATAGTGCCCGCTTTTACATGAGCTGAGTAATATTTATAGTGCCCGCTTTTACATGAGTTGAGTAACATTTATAGTGCCCGCTTTTACATGAGGCTGAGTAATATTTATAGTGCCCGCTCTTACATGAGGCTGAGTAATATTTATAGTGCCCGCTTTTACATGAGGCTGAGTAACATTTATAGTGCCCGCTTTTACACGAGGCTGAGTAACATTTATAGTGCCCGCTTTTACATGAGGCTGAGTAATATTTATAGTGCCCGCTTTTACATGAGGCTGAGTAATATTTATAGTGCCCGCTTTTACATGAGCTGAGTAATATTTATAGTGCCCGCTTTTACATGAGCTGAGTTATATTTATAGTGCCCGCTTTTACATGAGGCTGAGTAACACTTATAGTGCCCGCTTTTACATGAGGCTGAGTAACTTTTATAGTGCCCGCTTTTACATGAGGCTGAGTAACATTTATAGTGCCCGCTTTTACATGAGGCTGAGTAACATTTATAGTGCCCGCTTTTACATGAGGCTGAGTAACTTTTATAGTGCCCGCTTTTACATGAGGCTGAGTAACATTTATAGTGCCCGCTTTTACATGAGGCTGAGTAACACTTATAGTGCCGGCTTTTACATGAGGCTGAGTAATATTTATAGTGCCCGCTTTTACATGAGGCTGAGTAACATTTATAGTGCTGCGTTTACATGCGGCTGAGTAACATTTATAGTGCCCGCTTTTACATGAGGCTGAGTAACACTTATAGTGCCCGCTTTTACATGAGGCTGAGTAATATTTATAGTGCCCGCTTTTACATGAGGCTGAGTAACATTTATAGTGCCCGCTTTTATATGAGACGGAGTAATATTTATAGTGCCCGTTTTTACATGAGGCTGAGTAACATTTATAGTGCCCGCTTTTACATGAGGCTGAGTAACATTTATAGTGCCCACTTTTACATGAGGCTGAGTAACATTTATAGTGCCCGCTTTTACATGAGGCTGAGTAACATTTATAGTGCCCGCTTTTACATGAGGCTGAGTAATATTTATAGTGCCCGCTTTTACATGAGCTGAGTAATATTTATAGTGCCCGCTTTTATATGAGACGGAGTAATATTTATAGTGCCCGTTTTTACATGAGGCTGAGTAACATTTATAGTGCCCGCTTTTACATGATGCTGAGTAACATTTATAGTGCCCGCTTTTACATGAGGCTGAGTAACATTTATAGTGCCCGCTCTTACATGAGGCTGAGTAATATTTATAGTGCCCGCTTTTACATGAGGCTGAGTAATATTTATAGTGCCCGCTTTTACATGATGCTGAGTAACATTTATAGTGCCCGCTTTTACATGAGGCTGAGTAACATTTATAGTGCCCGCTTTTATATGAGACGGAGTAATATTTATAGTGCCCGTTTTTACATGAGGCTGAGTAACATTTATAGTGCCCGCTTTTACATGATGCTGAGTAACATTTATAGTGCCCGCTTTTACATGAGGCTGAGTAACATTTATAGTGCCCGCTTTTACATGAGGCTGAGTAACTTTTATAGTGCCCGCTTTTACATGAGGCTGAGTAATATTTATAGTGCCCGCTTTTATATGAGACGGAGTAATATTTATAGTGCCCGTTTTTACATGAGGCTGAGTAATATTTATAGTGCCCGCTTTTACATGATGCTGAGTAACATTTATAGTGCCCGCTTTTACATGAGGCTGAGTAACATTTATAGTGCCTGCTTTTACATGAGGCTGAGTAATATTTATAGTGCCCGCTTTTATATGAGACTGAGTAATATTTATAGTGCCCGCTTTTACATGAGGCTGAGTAACATTTATAGTGCCCGCATTTACACGAGGCTGAGTAACATTTATAGTGCCTGCTTTTACATGAGCTGAGTAATATTTATAGTGCCCGCTTTTACATGAGGGTGAGTACATTTATAGTGCCCGCTTTTACATGAGGCTGAGTAATATTTTTAGTGCCCGCTTTTACATGAGCTGAGTAATATTTATAGTGCCCGTTTTTACATGAGGCTGAGTAATATTTATAGTGCCCGCTTTTACATGAGCTGAGTAATATTTATAGTGCCCGCTTTTACATGAGGCTGAGTAACATTTATAGTGCCCGCTTTTACATGAGGGTGAGTAACATTTATAGTGCCCGCGTTTACATGAGGCTGATTAACATTTATAGTGCCCGCTTTTACGTGAGGCTGAGTAACATTTATAGTGCCCGCTTTTACATGAGACTGAGTAATATTTATAGTGCCCGCTTTTACATGAGGATGAGTAACATTTATAGTGCCCGCTTTTACATGAGGCTGAGTAACATTTATAGTGCCCGCTTTTACATGAGGCTGAGTAACATTTATAGTGCCCGCTTTTACATGAGGCTGAGTAACATTTGTAGTGCCCGCTTTTACATGAGGCTGAGTAACATTTATAGTGCCCGCTTTTACATGAAGCTGAGTAATATTTATAGTGCCCGCTTTTACATGAGGCTGAGTAATATTTATAGTGCCCGCTTTTACATGAGTTGAGTAACATTTATAGTGCCCGCTTTTACATGAGTTGAGTAACATTTATAGTACCCGCTTTTACATGAGCTGAGTTATATTTATAGTGCCCGCTTTTACATGAGCTGAGTAATATTTATAGTGCCCGCTTTTACATGAGTTGAGTAACATTTATAGTGCCCGCTTTTACATGAGGCTGAGTAATATTTATAGTGCCCGCTCTTACATGAGGCTGAGTAATATTTATAGTGCCCGCTTTTACATGAGGCTGAGTAACATTTATAGTGCCCGCTTTTACATGAGGCTGAGTAATATTTATAGTGCCCGCTTTTACATGAGGCTGAGTAACATTTATAGTGCCCGCTTTTACATGAGGGTGAGTAACATTTATAGTGCCCGCTTTTACATGAGGGTGAGTAACATTTATAGTGCCCACTTTTACATGGGGCTGAGTAACATTTATAGTGCCCGCTTTTATATGAGGCTGAGTAACATTTATAGTGCCCGCTTTTACATGAGGCTGAGTAACATTTATAGTGCCCGCTCTTACATGAGGCTGAGTAACATTTATAGTGCCCGCTCTTACATGAGGCTGAGTAACACTTATAGTGCCCGCTCTTACATGAGGCTGAGTAACATTTATAGTGCCCGCTTTTACATGAGGCTGAGTAACATTTATAGTGCCCGCTTTTACATGAGGATGAGTAATATTTATAGTGCCCGCTTTTACATGAGGATGAGTAATATTTATAGTGCCCGCTTTTACATGAGGCTGAGTAACATTTATAGTGCCCGCTTTTACATGAGGCTGAGTTATATTTATTGTGCCCGCTTTTACATGAGGCTGAGTAACATTTATAGTGCCCGCTTTTACATGAGCTGAGTAATATTTATAGTACCCGCTTTTACATGAGGCTGAGTAACATTTATAGTGCCCGCTTTTACATGGGGCTGAGTAACATTTATAGTGCCCGCTCTTACATGAGGCTGAGTAATATTTATAGTGCCCGCTTTTACATGAGGCTGAGTAACATTTATAGTGCCCGCTTTTACATGAGGCTGAGTAACATTTATAGTGCCCGCTTTTACATGAGGCTGAGTAACATTTATTTATAGTGCCCGCTTTTACATGAGGCTGAGTAACATTTATTTATAGTGCCCGCTTTTACATGAGGCTGAGTAACATTTATAGTGCCCGCTTTTACATGAGGCTGAGTAACATTTATAGTGCCCGCTTTTACATGAGGCTGAGTAACATTTATAGTGCCCGCTTTTACATGAGGCTGAGTAACATTTATAGTGCCCGCTCTTACATGAGGCTGAGTAACATTTATAGTACCCGCTTTTACATGAGGCTGATTAACATTTATAGTGCCCGCTTTTACATGAGGCTGAGTAACATTTATAGTGCCCGCTTTTACATGAGGCCGAGTAACATTTATAGTGCCCGCTTTTACATGAGGCTGAGTAATATTTATAGTGCCCGCTCTTACATGAGGCTGAGTAATATTTATAGTGCCCGCTTTTACATGAGGCTGAGTAACATTTATAGTGCCCGCTTTTACATGAGGCTGAGTAATATTTATAGTGCCCGCTCTTACATGAGGCTGAGTAATATTTATAGTGCCCGCTTTTACATGAGGCTGAGTAACATTTATAGTGCCCGCTTTTACATGAGGCTGAGTAATATTTATAGTGCCCGCTCTTACATGAGGCTGAGTAATATTTATAGTGCCCGCTTTTACATGAGGCTGAGTAATATTTATAGTGCCCGCTTTTACATGAGGCTGAGTAACATTTATAGTGCCCGCTTTAACATGAGGCTGAGTAACATTTATAGTGCCCGCTTTTACATGAGGCTGAATAATATTTATAGTGCCCGCTTTTACATGAGGCTGAGTAACATTTATAGTGCCCGCTTTTACATGAGGCTGAGTAATATTTATAGTACCCGCTCTTACATGAGGCTGAGTAATATTTATAGTGCCCGCTTTTACATGAGCTGAGTACTATTTATAGTGACCGCTTTTACATGAGGCTGAGTAACATTTATAGTGCCCGCTTTTACATGAGGCTGAGTAACACTTATAGTGCCCGCTTTTACATGAGGCGAAGTAACATTTATAGTGCCCGCTTTTACATGAGGCTGAGTAACATTTATAGTGCCCGCTTTTACATGAGGCTGAGTAACACTTATAGTGCCCGCTTTTACATGAGGCGAAGTAACATTTATAGTGCCCGCTTTTACATGAGGGTGAGTAATATTTATAATGCCCGCTTTTACATGAGGCTGAGTAATATTTATAGTGCCCGCTTTTACATGAGGCTGAGTAATATTTATAGTGACCGCTTTTACATGAGCTGAGTAATATTTATAGTGACCGCTTTTACATGAGGCTGAGTAACATTTATAGTGCCCGCATTTACACGACGCTGAGTAACATTTATAGTGCCCGCTTTTACATGAGGATGAGTAATATTTATAGTGCCCGCTTTTACATGAGCTGAGTAACATTTATAGTGTCCGCTTTTACAGGAGGCTGAGTAATATTTATAGTGCCCGCTTTTACATGAGGCTGAGTAACATTTATAGTGCCCGCTCTTACATGAGGCTGAGTAATATTTATAGTGCCCGCTTTTACATGAGGCTGAGTAATATTTATAGTGCCGCTTTTACATGAGGCTAAGTAACATTTATAGTGCCCGCTTTTACATGAGGGTGAGTAATATTTATAATGCCCGCTTTTACATGAGGCTGAGTAATATTTATAGTGCCCGCTTTTACATGAGGCTGAGTAATATTTATAGTGACCGCTTTTACATGAGCTGAGTAATATTTATAGTGACCGCTTTTACATGAGGCTGAGTAACATTTATAGTGCCCGCATTTACACGACGCTGAGTAACATTTATAGTGCCCGCTTTTACATGAGGCTGAGTAATATTTATAGTGCCCGCTTTTACATGAGGCTGAGTAACATTTATAGTGCCCGCTTTTACATGAGGCTGAGTAATATTTATAGTGCCCGCTTTTACATGAGGCTGAGTAATATTTATAGTGCCCACTTTTACATGAGGCTGAGTAACATTTATAGTGCCCGCTTTTACATGAGGCTGAGTAATATTTATAGTGCCCGCTTTTACATGAGGCTGAGTAATATTTATAGTGCCCGCTTTTACATGAGGCTGAGTAATATTTATAGTGCCCGCTTTTACATGAGGCTGAGTAACTTTTATAGTGCCCGCTTTTACATGAGGCTGAGTAATATTTATAGTGACCGCTTTTACATGAGCTGAGTAATATTTATAGTGACCGCTTTTACATGAGGCTGAGTAACATTTATAGTGCCCGCATTTACACGACGCTGAGTAACATTTATAGTGCCCGCTTTTACATGAGGATGAGTAATATTTATAGTGCCCGCTTTTACATGAGCTGAGTAACATTTATAGTGTCCGCTTTTAAATGAGGCTGAGTAATATTTATAGTGCCCGCTTTTACATGAGGCTGAGTAACACTTATAGTGCCCGCTTTTACATGAGCTGAGTAACATTTATAGTGTCCGCTTTTACATGAGGCTGAGTAATATTTATAGTGCCCGCTTTTACATGAGGCTGAGTAACATTTATAGTGCCCGCTTTTACATGAGGCTGAGTAATATTTATAGTGCCCGCTTTTACATGAGGCTGAGTAATATTTATAGTGCCCGCTTTTACATGAGGCTGAGTAATATTTATAGTGCCCGCTTTTACATGAGGCTGAGTAACATTTATAGTGCCCGCTTTTACATGAGGCTGAGTAATATTTATAGTGCCCGCTTTTACATGAGGCTGAGTAATATTTATAGTGCCCGCTTTTACATGAGGCTGAGTAATATTTATAGTGCCCGCTTTTACATGAGGCTGAGTAACATTTATAGTGCCCGCTTTTACATGAGGCTGAGTAACACTTATAGTGCCCGCTTTTACATGAGGCTGAGTAACATTTATAGTGCCCGCTTTTACATGAGGCTGAGTAATATTTATAGTGCCCGCTTTTACATGAGGCTGAGTAATATTTATAGTGCCCGCTTTTACATGAGGCTGAGTAACATTTATAGTGCCCGCTTTTACATGAGGCTGAGTAATATTTATAGTGCCCGCTTTTACATGAGGCTGAGTAACATTTATAGTTCCCGCTTTTACATGAGGCTGAGTAACACTTATAGTGCCCGCTTTTACATGAGGCTGAGTAACACTTATAGTGCCCGCTTTTACATGAGGCTGATTAACATTTATAGTGCCCGCTTTTACATGAGGCTGAGTAATATTTATAGTACCCGCTTTTACATGAGGCTGAGTAACATTTATAGTGCCCGCTTTTACATGAGGCTGAGTAATATTTATAGTTCCCGCTTTTACATGAGGCTGAGTAACACTTATAGTGCCCGCTTTTACATGAGGCTGAGTAATATTTATAGTGCCCGCTTTTACATGAGGCTGAGTAACTTTTATAGTGCCCGCTTTTACATGAGGCTTAGTAATATTTATAGTGCCCGCTTTTACATGAGGCTGAGTAACATTTATAGTGCCCGCTTTTACATGAGGCTGAGTAATATTTATAGTGCCCGCTTTTACATGAGGCTGAGTAATATTTATAGTGCCCGCTTTTACATGAGGCTGAGTAATATTTATAGTGCCCGCTTTTACATGAGGCTGAGTAACTTTTATAGTGCCCGCTTTTACATGAGGCTTAGTAATATTTATAGTGCCCGCTTTTACATGAGGCTGAGTAACATTTATAGTGCCCGCTTTTACATGAGGCTGAGTAATATTTATAGTGCCCGCTTTTACATGAGGCTGAGTAACACTTATAGTGCCCGCTTTTACATGAGGCTGAGTAATATTTATAGTGCCCGCTTTTACATGAGGATGAGTAATATTTATAGTGCCCGCTTTTACATGAGGCTGAGTAACACTTATAGTGCCCGCTTTTACATGAGGCTGAGTAATATTTTTAGTGCCCGCTTTTACATGAGGCTGAGTAACTTTTATAGTGCCCGCTTTTACATGAGGCTTAGTAATATTTATAGTGCCCGCTTTTACATGAGGCTGAGTAACCCTTATAGTGCCCGCTTTTACATGAGGCTGAGTAATATTTATAGTGCCCGCTTTTACATGAGGCTGAGTAATATTTATAGTGCCCGCTTTTACATGAGGCTGAGTAACACTTATAGTGCCCGCTTTTACATGAGGCTGAGTAATATTTATAGTGCCCGCTTTTACATGAGGCTGAGTAACATTTATAGTGCCCGCTTTTACATGAGGCTGAGTAATATTTATAGTGCCCGCTTTTACATGAGGCTGAGTAACACTTATAGTGCCCGCTTTTACATGAGGCTGAGTAATATTTATAGTGCCCGCTTTTACATGAGGCTGAGTAACATTTATAGTGCCCGCTTTTACATGTGGCTGAGTAACATTTATAGTGCCCGCTTTTACATGAGGCTGAGTAACATTTATAGTGCCCGCTCTTACATGAGGCTGAGTAACATTTATAGTGCCCGCTCTTACATGAGGCTGAGTAACATTTATAGTGCCCGCTTTTACATGAGGCTGAGTAACATTTATAGTGCCCGCTCTTACATGAGGCTGAGTAACATTTATAGTGCCCGCTTTTACATGAGGCTGAGTAATATTTATAGTGCCCGCTTTTACATGAGCTGAGTAATATTTATAGTGCCCGCTCTTACATGAGGCTGAGTAATATTTATAGTGCCCGCTTTTACATGAGGATGAGTAACATTTTTAGTGCCCGCTTTTACATGAGCTGAGTAATATTTATAGTGCCCGCTTTTACATGAGGCTGAGTAATATTTATAGTGCCCGCTTTTACATGAGGCTGAGTAATATTTATAGTGCCCGCTTTTACATGAGGCTGAGTAACATTTATAGTGCCTGCTTTTACATGAGGCTGAGTAACATTTTTAGTGCCCTCTTTTACATGAGCTGAGTAATATTTATAGTGCCCGCTTTTACATGAGGCTGAGTAACATTTTTAGTGCCCGCTTTTACATGAGCTGAGTAATATTTATAGTGCCCGCTTTTACATGAGGCTGAGTAATATTTATAGTGCCCGCTTTTACATGAGGCTGAGTAATATTTATAGTGCCCGCTTTTACATGAGGCTGAGTAATATTTATAGTGCCCGCTTTTACACGAGGCTGAGTAATATTTATAGTGCCCGCTTTTACACGAGGCTGAGTAATATTTATAGTGCCGCTTTTACATGAGGCTGAGTAACACTTATAGTGCCCGCTTTTACATGAGCTGAGTAACATTTATAGTGTCCGCTTTTACATGAGCTGAGTAACATTTATAGTGTCCGCTTTTACACGAGGCTGAGTAATATTTATAGTGCCGCTTTTACATGAGGCTGAGTAACACTTATAGTGCCCGCTTTTACATGAGCTGAGTAACATTTATAGTGTCCGCTTTTACATGAGCTGAGTAACATTTATAGTGTCCGCTTTTACATGAGGCTGAGTAATATTTATAGTGCCCGCTTTTACATGAGGCTGAGTAATATTTATAGTGCCCGCTTTTACACGAGGCTGAGTAATATTTATAGTGCCGCTTTTACATGAGGCTGAGTAACACTTATAGTGCCCGCTTTTACATGAGCTGAGTAACATTTATAGTGTCCGCTTTTACATGAGGCTGAGTAACATTTATAGTGCCCGCTTTTACATGAGGCTGAGTAATATTTATAGTGCCCGCTTTTACATGAGGCTGAGTAATATTTATAGTGCCCGCTTTTACATGAGGCTGAGTAATATTTATAGTGCCCGCTTTTACATGAGGCTGAGTAACACTTATAGTGCCCGCTTTTACATGAGGCTGAGTAATATTTATAGTGCCCGCTTTTACATGAGGCTGAGTAACATTTATAGTGCCCGCTTTTACATGTGGCTGAGTAACATTTATAGTGCCCGCTTTTACATGAGGCTGAGTAACATTTATAGTGCCCGCTCTTACATGAGGCTGAGTAACATTTATAGTGCCCGCTCTTACATGAGGCTGAGTAACATTTATAGTGCCCGCTTTTACATGAGGCTGAGTAACATTTATAGTGCCCACTCTTACATGAGGCTGAGTAACATTTATAGTGCCCGCTTTTACATGAGGCTGAGTAATATTTATAGTGCCCGCTTTTACATGAGCTGAGTAATATTTATAGTGCCCGCTCTTACATGAGGCTGAGTAATATTTATAGTGCCCGCTTTTACATGAGGATGAGTAACATTTTTAGTGCCCGCTTTTACATGAGCTGAGTAATATTTATAGTGCCCGCTTTTACATGAGGCTGAGTAATATTTATAGTGCCCGCTTTTACATGAGGCTGAGTAATATTTATAGTGCCCGCTTTTACATGAGGCTGAGTAACATTTATAGTGCCTGCTTTTACATGAGGCTGAGTAACATTTTTAGTGCCCTCTTTTACATGAGCTGAGTAATATTTATAGTGCCCGCTTTTACATGAGGCTGAGTAACATTTTTAGTGCCCGCTTTTACATGAGCTGAGTAATATTTATAGTGCCCGCTTTTACATGAGGCTGAGTAATATTTATAGTGCCCGCTTTTACATGAGGCTGAGTAATATTTATAGTGCCCGCTTTTACATGAGGCTGAGTAATATTTATAGTGCCCGCTTTTACACGAGGCTGAGTAATATTTATAGTGCCGCTTTTACATGAGGCTGAGTAACACTTATAGTGCCCGCTTTTACATGAGCTGAGTAACATTTATAGTGTCCGCTTTTACATGAGCTGAGTAACATTTATAGTGTCCGCTTTTACACGAGGCTGAGTAATATTTATAGTGCCGCTTTTACATGAGGCTGAGTAACACTTATAGTGCCCGCTTTTACATGAGCTGAGTAACATTTATAGTGTCCGCTTTTACATGAGCTGAGTAACATTTATAGTGTCCGCTTTTACATGAGGCTGAGTAATATTTATAGTGCCCGCTTTTACATGAGGCTGAGTAATATTTATAGTGCCCGCTTTTACACGAGGCTGAGTAATATTTATAGTGCCGCTTTTACATGAGGCTGAGTAACACTTATAGTGCCCGCTTTTACATGAGCTGAGTAACATTTATAGTGTCCGCTTTTACATGAGGCTGAGTAACATTTATAGTGCCCGCTTTTACATGAGGCTGAGTAATATTTATAGTGCCCGCTTTTACATGAGGCTGAGTAATATTTATAGTGCCCGCTTTTACATGAGGCTGAGTAATATTTATAGTGCCCGCTTTTACATGAGGCTGAGTAACATTTATAGTGCCCGCTTTTACATGAGGCTGAGTAACACTTATAGTGCCCGCTTTTACATGAGGCTGAGTAACATTTATAGTGCCCGCTTTTACATGTGGCTGAGTAATATTTATAGTGCCCGCTTTTACATGAGGCTGAGTAATATTTATAGTGCCCGCTTTTACATGAGGCTGAGTAACATTTATAGTGCCCGCTTTTACATGAGGCTGAGTAATATTTATAGTGCCCGCTTTTACATGAGGCTGAGTAACATTTATTGTGCCCGCTTTTACATGAGGCTGAGTAACACTTATAGTGCCCGCTTTTACATGAGGCTGAGTAACACTTATAGTGCCCGCTTTTACATGAGGCTGATTAACATTTATAGTGCCCGCTTTTACATGAGGCTGAGTAATATTTATAGTGCCCGCTTTTACATGAGGCTGAGTAACATTTATAGTGCCCGCTTTTACATGAGGCTGAGTAACATTTATAGTGCCCGCTTTTACATGAGGCTGAGTAACACTTATAGTGCCCGCTTTTACATGAGGCTGAGTAATATTTATAATGCCCGCTTTTACATGAGGCTGAGTAACTTTTATAGTGCCCGCTTTTACATGAGGCTTAGTAATATTTATAGTGCCCGCTTTTACATGAGGCTGAGTAACATTTATAGTGCCCGCTTTTACATGAGGCTGAGTAACATTTATAGTGCCCGCTTTTACATGAGCTGAGTAACACTTATAGTGCCCGCTTTTACATGAGGCTGAGTAATATATATAGTGCCCGCTTTTACATGAGGCTGAGTAACACTTATAGTGCCGGCTCTTACATGAGGCTGAGTAATATTTATAGTGCCCGCTTTTACATGAGGCTGAGTAATATTTATAGTGCCCGCTTTTACATGAGGCTGAGTAACACTTATAGTGCCCGCTTTTACATGAGGCTGAGTAACATTTATAGTGCCCGCTTTTACATGTGGCTGAGTAACATTTATAGTGCCCGCTTTTACATGAGGCTGAGTAACATTTATAGTGCCCGCTCTTACATGAGGCTGAGTAACATTTATAGTGCCCGCTCTTACATGAGGCTGAGTAACATTTATAGTGCCCGCTTTTACATGAGGCTGAGTAACATTTATAGTGCCCGCTCTTACATGAAGGTGAGTAACATTTATAGTGCCCGCTTTTACATGAGGCTGAGTAATATTTATAGTGCCCGCTTTTACATGAGCTGAGTAATATTTATAGTGCCCGCTCTTACATGAGGCTGAGTAACATTTATAGTGCCCGCTTTTACATGAGGCTGAGTAACATATATAGTGCCCGCTTTTACATGAGGATGAGTAACATTTTTAGTGCCCGCTTTTACATGAGCTGAGTAATATTTATAGTGCCCGCTTTTACATGAGGCTGAGTAATATTTATAGTGCCCGCTTTTACATGAGGCTGAGTAATATTTATAGTGCCCGCTTTTACATGAGGCTGAGTAATATTTATAGTGCCCGCTTTTACATGAGGCTGAGTAACATTTATAGTGCCTGCTTTTACATGAGGCTGAGTAACATTTTTAGTGCCCGCTTTTACATGAGCTGAGTAATATTTATAGTGCCCGCTTTTACATGAGGCTGAGTAACATTTTTAGTGCCCGCTTTTACATGAGCTGAGTAATATTTATAGTGCCCGCTTTTACATGAGCTGAGTACTATTTATAGTGCCCGCTTTTACATGAGGCTGAGTAATATTTATAGTGCCATCTTTTACATAAAGCTGAGTAATATTTATAGTGCCCGCTTTTACATGAGGCTGAGTAATATTTATAGTGCCCGCTTTTACATAAAGCTGAGTAATATTTATAGTGCCCGCTTTTACACGAGGCTGAGTAATATTTATAGTGCCGCTTTTACATGAGGCTGAGTAATATTTATAGTGCCCGCTTTTACATAAAACTGAGTAATATTTTTAGTGCCAGCTTTTACACGAGGCTGAGTAATATTTATAGTGCCGCTTTTACATGAGGCTGAGTAATATTTATAGTGCCCGCTTTTACATGAGGCTGAGTAACATTTATAGTACCCGCTTTTACATGAGGCTGAGTAATATTTATAGTGCCCGCTTTTACATGAGCTGAGTAACATTTATAGTGCCCGCTCTTACATGAGGCTGAGTAATATTTATAGTGCCTGCTCTTACATGAGGCTGAGTAATATTTATAGTGCCCGCTTTTACATGAGGCTGAGTAACATTTATAGTGTCCGCTTTTACTTGAGGCTGAGTAATATTTATAGTGCCCGCTCTTACATGAGGCTGAGTAACATTTATAGTGCCCGCTTTTACATGAGGCTGAGTAACATATATAGTGCCCGCTTTTACATGAGGATGAGTAACATTTTTAGTGCCCGCTTTTACATGAGCTGAGTAATATTTATAGTGCCCGCTTTTACATGAGGCTGAGTAATATTTATAGTGCCCGCTTTTACATGAGGCTGAGTAATATTTATAGTGCCCGCTTTTACATGAGGATGAGTAATATTTATAGTGCCCGCTTTTACATGAGGCTGAGTAACTTTTATAGTGCCCGCTTTTACATGAGGCTGAGTAATATTTATAGTGCCCGCTTTTACATGAGGCTGAGTAATATTTATAGTGCCCGCTTTTACATGAGGCTGAGTAATATTTATAGTGCCCGCTTTTACATGAGGCTGAGTAATATTTATAGTGCCCGCTTTTACATGAGGCTGAGTAACATTTATAGTGCCTGCTTTTACATGAGGCTGAGTAACATTTTTAGTGCCCGCTTTTACATGAGCTGAGTAATATTTATAGTGCCCGCTTTTACATGAGGCTGAGTAACATTTTTAGTGCCCGCTTTTACATGAGCTGAGTAATATTTATAGTGCCCGCTTTTACATGAGGCTGAGTAATATTTATAGTGCCCGCTTTTACATGAGGCTGAGTAATATTTATAGTGCCCGCTTTTACATAAAGCTGAGTAATATTTATAGTGCCCGCTTTTACACGAGGCTGAGTAATATTTATAGTGCCGCTTTTACATGAGGCTGAGTAATATTTATAGTGCCCACTTTTACATGAGCTGAGTACTATTTATAGTGCCCGCTTTTACATGAGGCTGAGTAATATTTATAGTGCCATCTTTTACATAAAGCTGAGTAATATTTATAGTGCCCGCTTTTACATGAGGCTGAGTAATATTTATAGTGCCCGCTTTTACATAAAGCTGAGTAATATTTATAGTGCCCGCTTTTACACGAGGCTGAGTAATATTTATAGTGCCGCTTTTACATGAGGCTGAGTAATATTTATAGTGCCCGCTTTTACATAAAACTGAGTAATATTTTTAGTGCCAGCTTTTACACGAGGCTGAGTAATATTTATAGTGCCGCTTTTACATGAGGCTGAGTAATATTTATAGTGCCCGCTTTTACATGAGGCTGAGTAACATTTATAGTACCCGCTTTTACATGAGGCTGAGTAATATTTATAGTGCCCGCTTTTACATGAGCTGAGTAACATTTATAGTGCCCGCTCTTACATGAGGCTGAGTAATATTTATAGTGCCTGCTCTTACATGAGGCTGAGTAATATTTATAGTGCCCGCTTTTACATGAGGCTGAGTAACATTTATAGTGTCCGCTTTTACTTGAGGCTGAGTAATATTTATAGTGCCCGCTCTTACATGAGGCTGAGTAACATTTATAGTGCCCGCTTTTACATGAGGCTGAGTAACATATATAGTGCCCGCTTTTACATGAGGATGAGTAACATTTTTAGTGCCCGCTTTTACATGAGCTGAGTAATATTTATAGTGCCCGCTTTTACATGAGGCTGAGTAATATTTATAGTGCCCGCTTTTACATGAGGCTGAGTAATATTTATAGTGCCCGCTTTTACATGAGGATGAGTAATATTTATAGTGCCCGCTTTTACATGAGGCTGAGTAACTTTTATAGTGCCCGCTTTTACATGAGGCTGAGTAATATTTATAGTGCCCGCTTTTACATGAGGCTGAGTAATATTTATAGTGCCCGCTTTTACATGAGGCTGAGTAATATTTATAGTGCCCGCTTTTACATGAGGCTGAGTAATATTTATAGTGCCCGCTTTTACATGAGGCTGAGTAACATTTATAGTGCCTGCTTTTACATGAGGCTGAGTAACATTTTTAGTGCCCGCTTTTACATGAGCTGAGTAATATTTATAGTGCCCGCTTTTACATGAGGCTGAGTAACATTTTTAGTGCCCGCTTTTACATGAGCTGAGTAATATTTATAGTGCCCGCTTTTACATGAGGCTGAGTAATATTTATAGTGCCCGCTTTTACATGAGGCTGAGTAATATTTATAGTGCCCGCTTTTACATAAAGCTGAGTAATATTTATAGTGCCCGCTTTTACACGAGGCTGAGTAATATTTATAGTGCCGCTTTTACATGAGGCTGAGTAATATTTATAGTGCCCACTTTTACATGAGGCTGAGTAACATTTATAGTACCCGCTTTTACATGAGGCTGAGTAATATTTATAGTGCCCGCTTTTACATGAGCTGAGTAACATTTATAGTGCCCGCTCTTACATGAGGCTGAGTAATATTTATAGTGCCCGCTTTTACATGAGGCTGAGTAACATTTATAGTGCCCGCTTTTACATGAGGCTGAGTAATATTTATAGTGCCCGCTTTTACATGAGGCTGAGTAACATTTATAGTGTCCGCTTTTACATGAGGCTGAGTAATATTTATAGTACCCGCTTTTACATGAGGCTGAGTAACATTTATATTGCCCGCTTTTACATGAAGCTGAGTAACATTGTGCCCGCTTTACATGAGGCTGAGTAATATTTACAGTGCCCGCTTTTACATGAGGCTGAGTAACACTTATAGTGCCCGCTTTTACATGAGCTGAGTAACATTTATAGTGCCAGCTTTTACATGAGGCTGAGTAACACTTATAGTGCCCGCTTTTACATGAAGCTGAGTAACATTGTGCCCGCTTTACATGAGGCTGAGTAATATTTACAGTGCCCGCTTTTACATGAGGCTGAGTAACATTTATATTGCCCGCTTTTACATGAAGCTGAGTAACATTGTGCCCGCTTTACATGAGGCTGAGTAATATTTACAGTGCCCGCTTTTACATGAGGCTGAGTAACATTTATAGTGCCCGCTTTTACATGAGGCTGAGTAACACTTATAGTGCCCGCTTTTACATGAGCTGAGTAATATTTATAGTGCCCGCTTTTACATGAGGCTGAGTAATATTTATAGTTCCCGCTTTTACATGAGGGTGAGTAACATTTATAGTGCCCGCTTTTACATGAGCTGAGTAATATTTATAGTGCCCGCTTTTACATGAGGGTGAGTAACATTTATAGTGCCCGCTTTTACATGAGCTGAGTAACATTTATAGTGCCCGCTTTTACATGAGGCAGAGTAAGATTTATAGTGCCCGCTTTTACATGAGGGTGAGTAACATTTATAGTGCCTGCTTTTACATGAGCTGAGTAACATTTATAGTGCCCGCTTTTACATGAGCTGAGTAACATTTATAGTGCCCGCTTTTACATGAGGATGAGTAACATTTTTAGTGCCCGCTTTTACATGAGCTGAGTAATATTTATAGTGCCCGCTTTTACATGAGGCTGAGTAATATTTATAGTGCCCGCTTTTAAATGAGGCTGAGTAATATTTATAGTGCCCGCTTTTACATGAGGATGAGTAACATTTATAGTGCCTGCTTTTACATGAGGCTGAGTAACATTTATAGTGCCCGCTTTTACATGAGTTGAGTAACATTTATAGTGCCCGCTTTTACATGAGCTGAGTAATATTTATAGTGCCCGCTTTTACATGAGGCTGAGTAATATTTATAGTGCCCGCTTTTAAATGAGGCTGAGTAATATTTATAGTGCCCGCTTTTACATGAGGATGAGTAATATTTATAGTGCCCGCTTTTACATGAGGCTGAGTAATATTTATAGTGCCCGCTTTTACATGAGGCTGAGTAACATTTATAGTGCCCGCTTTTACATGAGGATGAGTAACATTTATAGTGCCCGCTTTTACATGAGGCTGAGTAATATTTATAGTGCCCGCTTTTACATGAGGCTGAGTAACATTTATAGTGCCTGCTTTTACATGAGGCTGAGTAACATTTTTAGTGCCCGCTTTTACATGAGGCTGAGTAACATTTTTAGTGCCTGCTTTTACATGAGGCTGAGTAACATTTATAGTTCCCGCTTTTACATGAGGCTGAGTAACACTTATAGTGCCCGCTTTTACATGAGCTGAGTAATATTTATAGTGCCCGCTTTTACATGAGGCTGAGTAACATTTTTAGTGCCCGCTTTTACATGAGCTGAGTAATATTTATAGTGCCCGCTTTTACATGAGGCTGAGTAATATTTATAGTGCCCGCTTTTACATAAAGCTGAGTAATATTTATAGTGCCCGCTTTTACATGAGGCTGAGTAACATTTATAGTGCCCGCTTTTACATGAGGCTGAGTAATATTTATAGTACCCGCTTTTACATGAGGCTGAGTAACATTTATAGTGCCGCTTTTACATGAGGCTGAGTAATATTTATAGTGCCCGCTTTTACATGAGCTGAGTAATATTTATAGTGCCCGCTTTTACATGAGGCTGAGTAACATTTATAGTGCCCGCTTTTACATGAAGCTGAGTAATATTTATAGTGCCCGCTTTTACATGAGGCTGAGTAACATTTTTAGTGCCCGCTTTTACATGAGCTGAGTAATATTTATAGTGCCCGCTTTTACATGAGGCTGAGTAATATTTATAGTGCCCGCTTTTACATGAGCTGAGTAATATTTATAGTGCCCGCTTTTACACGAGGCTGAGTAATATTTATAGTGCCGCTTTTACATGAGGCTGAGTAATATTTATAGTACCCGCTTTTACATGAGGCTGAGTAATATTTATAGTGCCCGCTTTTACATGAGCTGAGTAACATTTATAGTGCCCGCTTTTACATGAGCTGAGTAACATTTATAGTGCCCGCTCTTACATGAGGCTGAGTAATATTTATAGTGCCTGCTCTTACATGAGGCTGAGTAATATTTATAGTGCCCGCTTTTACATGAGGCTGAGTAATATTTATAGTGCCCGCTCTTACATGAGCTGAGTAACATTTATAGTGCCCGCTTTTACATGAGGCTGAGTAATATTTATAGTGCCCGCTTTTACATGAGGCTGAGTAACATTTATATTGCCCGCTCTTACATGAGGCTGAGTAACATTTATAGTGTCCGCTTTTACATGAGGCTGAGTAACATTTATAGTGCCCGCTTTTACATGAGGCTGAGTAACATTTATAGTGCCCGCTTTTACATGAAGCTGAGTAACATTGTGCCCGCTTTACATGAGGCTGAGTAACATTTATATTGCCCGCTTTTACATGAAGCTGAGTAACATTTATATTGCCCGCTTTTACATGAAGCTGAGTAACATTGTGCCCGCTTTACATGAGGCTGAGTAATATTTACAGTGCCCGCTTTTACATGAGCTGAGTAACATTTATAGTGCCAGCTTTTACATGAGGCTGAGTAACATTTATAGTGCCCGCTTTTACATGAGGCTGAGTAACATTTATAGTGCCCGCTTTTACATGAAGCTGAGTAACATTGTGCCCGCTTTACATGAGGCTGAGTAATATTTACAGTGCCCGCTTTTACATGAGGCTGAGTAACACTTATAGTGCCCGCTTTTACATGAGCTGAGTAACATTTATAGTGCCCGCTTTTACATGAGGCTGAGTAATATTTATAGTGCCCGCTTTTACATGAGCTGAGTAACATTTATAGTGCCCGCTTTTACATGAGGCTGAGTAACACTTATAGTGCCCGCTTTTACATGAGGCTGAGTATCATTTATATTGCCCGCTTTTACATGAAGCTGAGTAACATTGTGCCCGCTTTACATGAGGCTGAGTAATATTTACAGTGCCCGCTTTTACATGAGGCTGAGTAACACTTATAGTGCCCGCTTTTACATGAGCTGAGTAACATTTATAGTGCCAGCTTTTACATGAGGCTGAGTAATATTTATAGTGCCCGCTTTTACATGAGGGTGAGTAACATTTATAGTGCCCGCTTTTACATGAGCTGAGTAACATTTATAGTGCCAGCTTTTACATGAGGCAGAGTAAGATTTATAGTGCCCGCTTTTACATGAGGGTGAGTAACATTTATAGTGCCCGCTTTTACATGAGGGTGAGTAACATTTATAGTGCCCGCTTTTACATGAGGCAGAGTAAGATTTATAGTGCCCGCTTTTACATGAGGGTGAGTAACATTTATAGTGCCCGCTTTTACATGAGCTGAGTAACATTTATAGTGCCCGCTTTTACATGAGCTGAGTAACATTTATAGTGCCCGCTTTTACATGAGCTGAGTAATATTTACCGTCACTAATTCCGTGACAGCGCCTGCAGATATCCACGCACACTGTCCGCATATAACCTCAGGACAGCATTTTCTGTGCCGTTTGTATGTGCTCGTCGGGTACCTTCTTTTAAGCACTTTTTTCTGTGTACCTTTATATGTTTAAATCAGGCGCTGTCACGGAATAAGTGACTCTGTGCGCGAGACACGGAGGTTCAGTAACCCGTGTCCCCATGCTTAAGATAATAAGGTTATATATACTAAGGAGAGCGTTCCTGAATTAACGTAATATATATATATATATATATATATATATATATATATATACTGATATCTATGATTGCTAACAGCTATACTTGATTCATATGTAATGAGCAGCAGAGGATACACAGGTAAGAAGTATCTATACGGGCAGTAATGTAACACGTTGAACTTGAATAAGCATAAGGTTGACGGGACTGGTCGTGGCCTTTTATACCATGTCCCCCTATACAATACTTTTTTAGATTATTGCTAATTAAAAGGATTTTAAATTTAATGATGATTTCATACGCAGATATACTGTACACGAGTGCGTTCATTAGGGCCTCTTTGTCTTAATACTGAGTGGTTGGACAAGATACAGGGAGACGTTTGCAATGAACATAAGGATCGAAATATGTGCAGAGTATTTTTTGTGCAGTAATACTCAGCGATGTTGGTAGGAATCCTGAGTAATGTATAAATGCATGCTGAGTAATGCTTGTGCTCGAGATGAAGCATTATTTGCAGTTACTACATAAATATGTAAATGTTGAGTGGTATCTGTAATAATGCTGAGTAATGTATGATGGCAGAAAGTATTACTTGCAGTAACAGTTTCTGACCCAGATGCTGGATATTCACTGCAATAATGCAGAGTAATATTTGCTTATAGATATTGAGTATTAACTGTATATTCTAGGTAACATCGGCAGTAACAGAGTAATATTTGCAAGTGCATGATGCTGAGCAATTTTTCTAGTGTTGCAGAGTATTTTTTTTTCACGTGTAAAATGCAAGTATATGCATCGTCCACCTCCAAAAGTACTCTGCAGGTAGTAATGCGTCATGATACTTTCAGCACTGCCACTTAGAGTATTATGATTCAGAGTATTATTGGATTTGGCAGAGTAATGTTTGCACTAATACAACGTAATATTGGAGTTTGTATTATATAGCGGAAGAGGTGTATACCGTAGGAGGTAACGGACGGTGAATATCATCTGCTGGTACTCATGTTTTGAGTAAGAGTAACAATTTCCCATGTTCATAAAATATGCCGAATAGTATTTGTAGGTATAATGTGCAGCGTTCTGCTTGCATAGACGCAGAGTACCACGAGTAATGTTAGCAGCTGAGGACTGAATAATACAGGCAGCACTAATCCCTGCAGTACTTTCTGCCAGTAAGAGATATAGAGTAACATTTGAAATACCTGTGATTAATACTTTAGGGACATGTTGATAGAGTAATGTTGTGCACAATCATGGAGTAACGTCTGGAGTATCTTTTCGGTTAATGCTGCAGGTACAAGATGCTTATCCACATCCGCACTCACACTAACGAGAGGCCGCACTGCTGCCCAACGTGTCACAAGAGCTTCTCGCGCCTGGAGAACCTCAAGATCCACAACCGCTCTCACACGGGTGAGTAACAAACCCCCCAATGTACCCATTATACCCTGCCACCCACTCCTCATACACCTATCATACGAGCCCCCTTCCTCATACACCTTTCATTCCCCCTTCCCCGTTCCGTTCATACCCCCTCCCAAGTTTAGTTCGGACCCCCTCCTTCCCCCTCGTTCATGCCCCCTCCTCCCGCCCCCCCCTCTTTCATACTCCCCTTTTCATACCCCTTCTTCCCCCCCCCCCTGTTCATATATTTTTTTTTCCTTCCCCCACTGTTCATTCCCCGAGCCCCCACCCCCACCCCCACCCCCCCTCTTCATACCCCTTCCTTTCCCCCACTGTTCATACTTCCCGGTTCCCCCCCCCCCCCCCGTTTATACCCTCTCCTTGTTTATAACCCCCTCCCCCGGTTCATACTCCACCCTTTACCCCGTTCATCCCCCCTTACCTCGTTTATACCCCCTCCACCGTTTCCCCCTCTTCATACTCCCCTGCTTAGAAAACAGGACCCTATAAAACATTATCAGCGCCCCCCGACAGAATGTACCTCTGCCCCGTGCCTAATACTCGCTGATCTCCTCTACATGCTGCTAAGAAACCTTTTGAAGTTGGTTATTCGTGCTTCCAAATACCACTTTGCCCCCAGAGAGCCTGTAGCAATGCAGGCGCAGGGGTTAATTGGTGAACCCCCCTCCCACCCCCACCCAGCTTCTGATGCAGCCATCTTTGTTTCTCCCGCAGGCGAAAAGCCCTACATGTGCCCCTACGAGGGCTGCAACAAGCGTTACTCCAACTCGAGCGACCGCTTCAAGCACACGCGCACTCACTACGTGGACAAGCCGTATTACTGCAAGATGCCCGGGTGTCAGAAGCGGTACACTGACCCCAGCTCCCTGCGCAAACACATCAAGGCCCACGGGCATTTCATCTCACACCAACAGCGCCAGCTGCTCAAGATCCACCAACCCCCCAAGCTGCTGGCAGCAGGGGAGGGCGGATACAGCAGTGGCACCCAGCTGATCATCCCTAACCCGGCCGCCATCTTTGGCAGCCAGTCGTTGCCCATCCCGCTGGCCCCGGGGCCCCTGGACCTCAGTTCGCTGGCGTGTGGAGGGGTGGCATCGGCCCTGGCGGGGCTGCCCAACCCAATGCTGACATTGGCAGGCTCTCCGTTGAACCTGGCCAAGGGCTCACTGTTATCCCAGGCCTACTCCGCGGCAGGCCTCGGCCTACCCCTGGTCTCCTTGGTAGCCGGGGTGGCGGGGAAGGCGGAGAGCGAGATGCGTCAGGGGGCCGGCAAAGGCCAGAGGTTCGAGGGCAGAGAGAGGACTGAAGGGTTAAAGGTGAGAGTCGGTTCAATGGACGGTCTGTCTCTGCTGCCCGGTGGCATGTTGGATCTTTCCCCGGGCGTTGGCTCGGAGTCGCTGTTGCCAGGATGGGTGGTCATCCCTCCCGGATCTGTGTTGCTGAAACCAGCCGTTGTCAACTGAGAAGACTGGACACCTCCCGACTTCTCCTCTGTGCCCCACCCCACCCCTGCCAAGACTGCACGGGCTGTTTTTGTGGGGGCTCCTCTCTTCAAGACGATGCTTTGACCAGTGACCCTTCCCGGCCACAGATGTTTGTTTGACCTTCTGGTACAATGCAGAACCGCAGCCACATGGGGAGAACAAAACAGGGGGGCTCAACTCCAGCCATCAAGACCCCCCAACAGGTCAAGTTGTAAGGATGTCCCAGCTTCAGCACAGGTGGCTCCATCAGTTCCAGCTTCAGCACAGGTGGCTAAAATCAGTCACAGCTTCAGCACAGGTGGGTCACTCAGTCCCAGCTTCAACACAGGTGGCTCAATTAGTCCCTGCTTCAGCACAGGTGGCTCGATCAGTGGCTCAGTCTTTGACTACTGATTGAGCCACCTGTGCTGAAGCTGGGGTATTCTTAAAACCTGACCCGTTGGGAGGTCTTGGACTGGAGTGGAGCGCCCGGCCTTAGAAGATAGAAAAGAGAATTCCTCCGCGGAAGATTTGAATTTTGGGCGGTATTTTTGCATCTTCATTGTAGACGCTCTCTTCCCGTTAAACGTGGGACCCCGAAACTGACCCAATTTCCCATGCTAGCCACAAAAGACGAGCGTCATCGCGGCCGGACGGTACAATAATCCTGCGGGAAGGGAAAGGAGAAGGAGGGATCAGGAATGAGCACTTGTGGCCGCGTGACGCCGGGTGTCCCAGGCCGCGGGGGGCGGGGGGCGCGGGGGGGGGAGTTACCCAGAGATCTCCGAGTCCTTGTTTGTATGTTTGTCCACGTTCACGAGAGAAGGTGGAAAAACCTTCCGAGAAAAGCAATAAAGCCGGGAGACGCTCGGACTGAGCTGAAAACCAGATGACGGAGAGAGCGGAACGCGCAGGGACACAGCCCAGGGACTGCAGCTGTGCAGAGACGCTCTCATCCACTGCCACGCACTCTTATATAATCTCATTTGCTTCCACACTTTCCTCTCTCGTCTCATTCCCTTGTGCTCTTACATTCCTTGATCACACACGTGTGTCCTCATTCCTCCTCACGTGTGCTCTCATTCCTCCTCACGTGTGCTCTCATTCCTCCTCACGTGTGCCCTCATTCCTCCTCACGTGTGCCCTCATTCCTCCTCACGTGTGCTCTCATTCCTCCTCACGTGTGCCCTCATTCCTCCTCACGTGTGCCCTCATTCCTCCTCACGTGTGCTCTCATTCCCCCTCACGTGTGCCCTCATTCCTCCTCACGTGTGCCCTCATTCCTCCTCACGTGTGCCCTCATTCCTCCTCACGTGTGCCCTCATTCCTCCTCACGTGTGCCCTCATTCCTCCTCACGTGTGCCCTCATTCCCCCTCACGTGTGCCCTCATTCCTCCTCACGTGTGCTCTCATTCCTCCTCACGTGTGCTCTCATTCCTCCTCACGTGTGCCCTCATTCCTCCTCACGTGTGCCCTCATTCCTCCTCACGTGTGCCCTCATTCCTCCTCACGTGTGCCCTCATTCCTCCTCACGTGTGCCCTCATTCCTCCTCACGTGTGCCCTCATTCCTCCTCACGTGTGCTCTCATTCCTCCTCACGTCTGCCCTCATTCCCCCTCACGTGTGCCCTCATTCCTCCTCACGTGTGCCCTCATTCCTCCTCACGTGTGCCCTCATTCCTCCTCACGTGTGCCCTCATTCCCCCTCACGTGTGCCCTCATTCCTCCTCACGTGTGCTCTCATTCCTCCTCACGTGTGCCCTCATTCCTCCTACGTGTGCCCTCATTCCTCCTACGTGTGCTCTCATTCCTCCTCACGTGTGCCCTCATACCTCCTCACGTGTGCCCTCATACCTCCTCACGTGTGCTCTCATTCCTCCTCACGTGTGTCCTCATTCCTCCTCACGTGTGCTCTCATTCCTCCTCACGTGTGCCCTCATTCCTCCTCACGTGTGCCCTCATTCCTCCTCACGTGTGCCCTCATTCCTCCTCACGTGTGCTCTCATTCCTCCTCACGTCTGCCCTCATTCCCCCTCACGTGTGCCCTCATTCCTCCTCACGTGTGCCCTCATTCCTCCTCACGTGTGCCCTCATTCCTCCTCACGTGTGCCCTCATTCCCCCTCACGTGTGCCCTCATTCCTCCTCACGTGTGCTCTCATTCCTCCTCACGTGTGCCCTCATTCCTCCTCACGTGTGCCCTCATTCCTCCTCACGTGTGCCCTCATTCCTCCTACGTGTGCTCTCATTCCTCCTCACGTGTGCCCTCATTCCTCCTCACGTGTGCTCTCATTCCTCCTCACGTGTGCCCTCATTCCTCCTCACGTGTGCCCTCATTCTTTTTATCCTACATTCCTTTACGCTCTCGTCCTTTTACACACGTCTTGCTCTCTCACACTCCCCCCGAGGGGAGACCCTTTTCTCTCTCATATGAAAACGTCTTTCTTATTCTCACACTTTTCTCCTGTCTCACACGCACTTCCCTGCTGTCTCTCACACACGCACTTCCCTGCTGTCTCTTTCACACGCACTTCCCTGCTGTCTCTCACACGCACTTCCCTGCTGTCTCTCTCACACGCACTTCCCTGCTGTCTCTCACACACGCACTTCCCTGCTGTCTCTCTCACACGCACTTCCCTGCTGTCTCTCACACACGCACTTCCCTGCTGTCTCTCACACACGCACTTCCCTGCTGTCTCTTTCACACGCACTTCCCTGCTGTCTCTCACACGCACTTCCCTGCTGTCTCTCACACGCACTTCCCTGCTGTCTCTCACACGCACTTCCCTGCTGTCTCTCACACACGCACTTCCCTGCTGTCTCTCACACACGCACTTCCCTGCTGTCTCTCACACACGCACTTCCTTGCTGTCTCTCTCACACGCACTTCCCTGCTGTCTCTCACACACGCGCTTCCCTGCTGTCTCACACGCACTTCCCTGCTGTCTCACACACACGCACTTCCCTGCTGTCTCTCACACACGCACTTCCCTGCTGTCTCACACACACGCACTTCCCTGCTGTCTCTCACACACGCACTTCCCTGCTGTCTCTCACACACGCACTTCCCTGCTGTCTCTCACACACGCACTTCCCTGCTGTCTCTCACACACGCACTTCCCTGCTGTCTCTCACACACGCACTTCCCTGCTGTCTCTCACACACGCACTTCCCTGCTGTCTCTCTCACACGCACTTCCCTGCTGTCTCTCACACACGCACTTCCCTGCGGTCTCTCACACACGCACTTCCTTGCTGTCTCTCACACACGCACTTCCCTGCTGTCTCTCACACACGCACTTCCCTGCTGTCTCTCACACACGCACTTCCCTGCTGTCTCACACACGCGCTTCCCTGCTGTCTCTCACACGCGCTTCCCTGCTGTCTCTCACACACGCACTTCCCTGCTGTCTCTCACACACGCACTTCCCTGCTGTCTCTCACACATGCACTTCCCTGCTGTCTCTCACACATGCGCTTCCCTGCTGTCTCACACGCACTTCCCTGCTGTCTCTCACATGCACTTCCCTGCTGTCTCTCACACGCACTTCCCTGCTGTCTCTCACACGCGCTTCTCTGCTGTCTCACACACGCGCTTCCCTGCTGTCTCTCACACACGCGCTTCCCTGCTGTCTCACACACGCGCTTCCCTGCTGTCTCTCACACACGCACTTCCCTGCTGTCTCTCACACACGCACTTCCCTGCTGTCTCTCACACACGCACTTCCCTGCTGTCTCTCACACGCACTTCCCTGCTCTCTCACACACGCACTTCCCTGCTGTCTCTCACACACGCACTTCCTTGCTGTCTCTCACACACGCACTTCCCTGCTGTCTCTCACACACGCACTTCCCTGCTGTCTCTCACACACGCACTTCCCTGCTGTCTCTCACACACGCACTTCCCTGCTGTCTCTCTCACACGCACTTCCCTGCTGTCTCTCACACACGCACTTCCCTGCTGTCTCTCTCACACGCACTTCCCTGCTGTCTCTCACACACGCACTTCCTTGCTGTCTCTCACACACGCACTTCCCTGCTGTCTCTCACACACGCACTTCCCTGCTGTCTCTCACACACGCACTTCCCTGCTGTCTCTCACACACGCACTTCCCTGCTGTCTCTCACACACTCCTCTCTCACCCCCAGCTCCCCCCTCGCCGCTCTCTCCGCCCCCCCCCCCCTATGACAAAGCATTCTGAATCCGCTGAATGCCGCTTCCCGCTCTTCCCGGAGAGCGCAGAAACCTCGCTTTTTAACCAATCACAATGTCTTATGTGTTAGTCCTGTGCCGCGTGCCGCCACCGGGAGGCGCCGATCTCCGCAGGCTCCGGCCCTGAAGGAGCAACCCAAGCTACTCTTATAGACTGTGTGAGTGACTGCGCGCGATGCTCCGGTGTCTGAGGGGTTAACCCTATACAACGGGCGGTCACCTCCAGTCCTCAAGGGCCACCAACATGCCACGTTTTCAGGATATCCCTGCTTCAGCACAGGTGGCTCAGTCGAAGAGCCTGCTTCAGCATTAGGGGGTGCAGTCGAAGACTGAGCCACTGACCTGTGCTGAAGCAGGGACATCCTGAAAACCTGGCCTGTTGGTGGCCCTGGAGGGCTGGAGTTGCCCACCCCTGCTATAGAAGGTTTTAGGTGATTGATCAGCTTGATGCTGTGTTCCCCCGTTAGAGGTCAGTGGGGCGATGCTCTGCAGAAGAAGGCAAACGGTTAACCCGCTTTGCTGCCAGATTGCAGTGCAGGGTGGGTAATGGGGGAGGCGCCCGTGCAGGATAGCACTTAATTAAAGCAGCAGTCCCGCCTGGGTGTCCTGAACCTAGAGGGGTTCCCAGGAGCTGACGTGGTCCCCCAACCTCTGGGGATCTCCGCACTTCCCCGAATGACCAGCACGTCTGTCTGCTGGATGAGAAATCCATGCCAAGTGGACACACAATGGCCACGGGTCAGGCTCGCTCTGGCAGCCAGTAGAAAGCTGTGATGTCATCAAATATCTCACGAGCCGTGGGGTCACCAGAGGTCGGGATCACAGAACAGCTCTGAGGGGCCCGGGTTCTGAGGGGCCCCCCGGGGCCCAGGTAAGGTTTAAAAAAACTAATTGGGGTGAAGAGGTTTGCTGCTTTACGTGAGTAATACTCTGCATGGCCCAAGGTTGATGGAGTGACGTTCTGCAGCTATCTAAGCTACAGTAAGTGCCTTCTCTATTAAAAATATCTCCGTGCCCTCCGACCTGTGTGCGTTTCATTACCGACCGACATGAAAAACCTGTTCTGCATCTGTGTAGTGTGTGTGTGTGTGTAGTGTGTGTGTGTGTGTGACTGCGGCGTGAGTGCGTCATGACGAGACCGCCCATGAGCGCGGAGACTGTCCTGTGTGCGTGCCAGTGAGGCGAGCTGCCAACGAGACGCTCTCCGAAGGGGAGAGCGTTTATACGACCGATGGAAATATTAATAAAAGCCTCCGTTTTAAACATGTCCGCTGGGTCTTGCAGTCTCTTTTGTGTGTGTTTCTCTTCTGGCGGGGAGAGTCGGATAAGGGGCCAAGGAGTGATGCTCTGCAGAGGGTGCCAGCTGTAGGATAGCAGGAGGGCGGAGGGATCATGAGGAAGCAATGCAGTGGTCTGTAGCAGGGAAGCGAAGTGATGCTCTGCAAATGCCTGGAAGCAAGGGGGCTTAAAGGAGTGACACTCTGCAGACTTCCAGGCAGCTATATAGTTACATAGTAGACAAGGTTGAAAAAAAAAACATCTGTCAAGTTCAACCTGAGCTACATTTAGACGACAGATACTTTATCCTATAACCGTACTTGCAGTATATTGATCCAGAGGAAGGCAAACACAAACCCCCCCAGTGACATATCATCCAAAGATGTCTCATAAGGGGGAAAATAAATTCCTTCCTGACTCCAAGAATTGGCAATCAAATTACTCCCTGGATCAACATTCTTCCCATGGTTACTTATTTGGTATATCCCTGTATACATTTCCTTTCTAAAAAGATGTCCGACCTTTTTTTGAACAAATCTATTGTATCTGCCATCACAGTCTCCATGGGTAATGAATTCCACACTGTAACTGCCCTTACTGTAAAGAACCCTTTCCTTTGTTGCTGGTGAAATCTCCTTTCCTGCAACCTTAAGGGATGGCCCGAGTCCTTTGTACTGCCCGTGAGATGAATAGTTCTTTTGAAAGCTCCTTGTATTGTCCCCAAATATATTTATATATAGTTATCATAATCCTTTTACACATCTCTTCTAAGGTAAAGAAATCTAATGTAGCTAGCCTCTCCTCATAAATCAGATTATCCATCCTCTTTATTCATTTGGTGGCTCTTCTGCATTTTTTCTAGTTTCATAATGTATTTTTTATGGAGTGTGCCAAAACTGTGCTCCATATTCAAGGTGTGCCCTTAGCATAACTATTCCCCTCTAAAGACATTACTTTCTTCCCTTCCATCCATTCCCCGTTTAATGCAAGAAAAGATCTTATTTGCCTTTGCAGCTACTGCCTGACATTGGGCACTATTGCTAAATTATATACATGAAGATTTGCTACAGATTAGGTAATAGTATCTAATTGTAGAAATAATACCCTATGTGGGATATTAAGAGCATAGTAGCTAGCAAAGGCTGATGTTCCACCACCTATTGTTTGCATCTAAATATCCTGGATATCCTCCATATTCTATATAGCAGCGGCAGTGTTTGTAAACAAGGACAAGCTGTCAGGCAGAGTCTTGCTAAGGCAATAAGCCAGCGGTATACAAAGTATCCTTACACTTAATATTCAAGATAGTGATATTCATATAGATACTCGTAGTCTGGTGTCCCTACTAGAACCATTTAATATCTAAATGCTCTGCAACACTCAGGGTGAGTATGCAATCTGCTGTCAGTATTTGGTTTTACGCCTTGTCTGTCCCGCTGCTAAACCACATGGGGACGTTTAGCGTAATGGCGTCACACACCGACGCACGTTTCACCTCCAATGACGCTTCAAGGTGGCACCGTCCAGCGGAGATCTTGTAGTATATATATATATATATATATATATACACCCAGGCTTGGTTATAGCTTCAGCCCCATTGCTGTCCTGAGAAATCTCGCTGTATTAATGTGTTGTGAACTCTGAAAGTCCACGGGATGGCAGGTGAGTAATCAGCGTATTTACTGGCACCCACATCTCGGGTAAAATACTGCAGTCGTTATTGTGTGCAGTATGTAGTTAACCATTGAATACTACAATAATAGAGATGTCAGAGATATCCCCATTATCCTACTTTGGAGTATCTGTTTATAAGGAGAGATATATAGTCTAAGACTACATAATACTGGAGATCACATATGTACTTAGCAGCCACTAGTGTATTACTTAGACCATAAGTCTTCAAGTGGTCAGAATGTACATTAGATAATTATATGCTCATGACCACAATAATCTTTAGCTGTACATATACAGAGCATATCGAATGAATTAACAGTTATCAAATGTAGTAGTTAGTATCAAATTCCAGTGTATAGATATCTTTACACATCCTATTAAATTAGGTATATTTGTTTATCCTTCACATCATAGGAAATCAGATTAGTCAGTATCTGTACGCGAGGTGTGAACAGCTGTGGCCGATACACGTATAGACAGCAAAGCGATATGAGGAGACAAGGGACATCTCCGCATGAATTATATAAATGGTGAAAAGACGAATCCCTTGTGGCGACAAGGTGCCCAAAATATAAATCCATTTGTCCCAATTCCCCTGTGTAATGGTCTCTGGAATGTGGTCTATCCCTTTGAAAATAAGATGGGAAAAACCACCATCGTATTGTCCATTAACGCGTTTCGCCTGGGCTGTATCTCTGTTATTGCGGATATCCTCTACATGTTCCAATATCCTCCGTCTAAATTGACGATATGTCTTGCCGATATACTTTCTGGGGCAGACGCAGACCACCCAACATATCACACCGGTGCTTCTGCCGCTGGTAAAATTCCTCATGCTCCAGGTCCTAGTCGTTACAGTTGTTCCAATTGCTGGTTGCCTGCCGATATTGACATGCGCGACACCCCTGGTATTTATAGTTGCCATTTTGTCTCCTTGGCAGCCAGGTGGATTTGTCTTTAGGATCACGATGGCTGTGCAGTATAATGTCTAAGATTGGCCGATCTTCTGCTTACCACTGCTGGCTAAGGCCTGGGACATAGAGGGTTCAGCTGCGCTCCTGCTCTGCCTCGCCTGCTGAAAATTGTGCTTTTTTCTGTCCTTGCAGGTGAGGCAGTGAGCGAGCTCTGGGGGCGGAGGCGTGTCAGGAGGCGGAGCTAGTCCCCCGCTCCCATTGGATGGGAGCGGTCACGTGACCGCTCCTTCGCTTCCCAGAGCGGCAAATTTGAAACGCCTGTCTCAGCAAAGTTTCTGAGCCTCTGCACGCATGCGGAGGGGGAATCTATAGCCGCACTGATGACAGATGCAGGGGGTTAGTGCATCTGCTCAGCGCGGCTCAGCGAGGTTGAACTTACTGTCCCAGGCCTTAGAGGGTGAAACCTGTCGTAGGTCGGAATCCTGCAGGACATGCCAATGTCTGAAGTATGTTATGAATTGGCCACCATGGGTTGTTAAAAAAGTGCCTATTAGTCTGTTTAACCCGTAGCTGGTGTTTTCTTATTACCCAGAAGCGTGGCACGCGCCTTGTGTCAGTGTACTTAGCCCTGTGCTACGCCTTCTTGATATTATTAGAACTGTACCCCCTGGCCTTGACGCGATCTTTCATGAAGTTCGCTTGTACCTCAAACTCTTGACCAGTGGTGCAGCTCCGACTCTCAGGAATTGGCCCACCGGGATGCCTGTCACTAGGTCAATATAAGTACGTTTTTATATACGTACCTGATACTAGGTTATGAGCTTATATATTGTGTAACCAGCATTCTCCCTTGATTGCCATATGAACAGTTATATACTCTACCTGAGAGAGCTATTGTGGCTTAGGATATAGGCCATGGGCACTTTTTACTTGATTTACTCAACTACATATATTGCCTAAAGCTTCTGATAAGGATATGGGGCCATACGGACAGTAAGATTATCCTGTTGCCTAAACCTTCATATAAGGGTCTGGGATTACAGCGACACGAAGAATATCAGTGGTTCATCATTAAGTGTCCAGTTTGTTGCTAATCCGGCCAGCTGAGACTATTTGTTAACAGGACATATAGGGACATACAGTACTATATGATACCGGCTTTATTACCACTCCGGTTAATCAGGTCTCCTATCCTTTAGGTTTATTCACCCTGGTTAGAGTTTAGCCATAACCTCTGTCAGATAACGTGCATCCACTTTATGTACTGTTAGTCCAACATTATTTTCCTTATACTCCTAATAAAGGTTACATTTGAGTATTTTCAGCATTACTTTGTATTAAGGGTGCTGTATATAGGGGTGCTGTATATAGGGGCCCATTCTTTCCTTGCCTCGGCCAGGTCCCGTCCTAGTACTATTACATGCTGCTAGCACCTATCCACTTGTGACTGCTGCAAGAGTTAACTCCCTCTCTCCCCATCCCCTTTTACTACTCAGTACAGAGAGGTGCCCGTGCGACAGTGTCCTGCAGATTCCTGCGGCCGGGAAGGGGCTCCTGCGGCCGGGAAGGGGCTCCTGCGGCCGGGAAGGGGCTCCTGCAGCCGGGAAGGGGCTCCTGCAGCGACGCTTCACTCACAGCCGGGGATACGAAACGGCATCTTTATTCGCGCGGTTATAAATTACAGGAGGGAGCTGGGTGGTAGAGAAGGGGTCACGGGTCACACCCCTTCCCTGCCAGAGGCGGCCGGTGACGCATGGCCCCTCTGGCAGGGAGGGGGTTAACAGGGCTGGGGGGGCCACCGGTCACGTCTGCTTGGCCTCCTCTTTGGACTGTTGCGGTGGCTCTGACTGGATCTCTAACTCCTGGTCCAGCCGCTCCTTAGCGCGCACGACCTACAGCGAGGGAGAGGATGTGTCAATCCCACGCAGCCAACGAACCCCCCCCCCCCCCCCCAAAAAAAAACCACCGACAAAGATTTGGCTGCGGTGGTTTCCCCGGACATTATTTACAAGTCGCAAGTCTTCTGGGTCTCAGGATGGAGGGGGTGAGAGGGGGGGGGATTCCCCTTATCCTGCCCAGAGACCAAGTAAAGATAAGGGGAGATGGAGAGAGGGAGACGATTAACCCCTTGCTGCGCGATGCGATGCCGGGCTCCTTACCTTGGACTGCAGGTAGAAGGAGCCCCCCACAGACTTGTCATTAACCTTGAAAAGGTGGTCATAGTTCTGCGGAGACAGAGGGGGACACGTAGGAGGGAGTCAGGACATATATATATATACACACATACATACATACATACATACATAAAACACACGTGTATAATTGTACGCCAAAGGACATATATACATACATACATACACGTGTGTTTTGTGTATTTGTAAACATGCCGACATATTGCGCGGCGCGGTACAATGGGGGATACAGAGTGGTATCAATTACATGAATGACACAGAGAGAAAAATAACTATTAAAAAGGAGCAATATGTGCGCATAAAAAAATGATTACTGTTTTTTTTTAAACATTAGATTGAAGCAGGGGGGTCTCCGGAGCTGAACCCCGTTAATTTGAGCTCTGCGGACCCCCCCGATTCCCCAGATACAGACCGGACGGGGTTGGCGGCTTCTCGGCAAAGTTTAGAGCTCCCGTGTTCCAATAGGAAGCCGGGCCTGATGATGTCACAGCTTCCTATTGGCCGGCAGGGTGCGGGAGCTTTGAAAAGCCGCCATTACATGAACCTAGCAAACCGAGCGGCTACCGGTGCCCCCTACAGAGGAGGTCGGTTTCGGAAGCAGGGGGTCCCCGGGGCTGAAATTAATGGGGTTCAGTTCCGGAGACCCCCTGCTTCAATTAAATGTGTTAAAGAACAATTGCCCCTTTAAATAACTATGGATATCCACACGTCTATACTTACACATAGCAACACGTGCAGTGAGTGATAGGTACAGATATGTAGAGAGAGAGAGAGAGAGGTATGTGCTGGATAATATATAGCTGCGCTTATAGTGCCTGGCGATGTCGCTCCAAAACAAATCCATTGACTCCGTCGCAAGCGCTTACAGTAAGCGCGACAGAGCGACAAAATTTTTTGAAGCCGGGTAAATTGATTTTTTTAGAGACAGTTGCCACATGTGACCGTCTCTAAACCAATCAGAGAGCGCTGCCCGCCCCCTTCGTGACGTCACAGGCCTTGTCGCCAGCGACGTCGCTGAAAACTAAAAGTTCAACTTTCTCTAGTGGCGACGGGTGACGTCATCGGTCGCGTCGCCGGCACTATAAACGCGGCCTAAAACTGCCTTTTTTATGCCCTGTTAATCCTATAACAGGTTTCCATGTTCTTCAGGGGTTAACGTATAGTACGGGCCCTGCTTTAAGTTACTGGTGATCGCGCAAATCCTATAAACGTGTAGGGACGGGAGCTAGTCGCTGGGTTCATTTAGTCCCATAACAGACGTGTATCCTATGGGGATTTCCGCTGCGTAGCTGTGGGTTTTGTGCCGGGTTTTACCTTCTGGATTTCTTCTGGGCTCAGTGTGGAAATGTTTAGGATCTGCTTTGCCTCCTGCAGGCTGAGCCCGGACAGGCTGCTGGCCGCTGCGGACTCTTGACCGGCCCGTCCACCTCTGGCCTCAGCGGCTGCCCTGCTTGCTGAGAAAGAAACAGGCTTAGCTCCTCCCACTGCGCAAACTTGCCTTAAAAGCGACCTAAGACCACAGTGACCAAAGAGCAGCAAAATGTTTAATAGGCTAACACAGGGGTGTGCAAACCTTTTAGTGTGCGCCCCACTGCCTGTTTTCCCCCTCCCTTACCTGCTCACCGGCGTTTTCTGACGTCACGTCATCATGGCAACTAGACATCATGTGACACCGCAGCGTTGCCATGGCGACTGTCACAAGAAGCCGCCCGGAGGTAAGGGACTTGCAGAGGCCTCGCTCGCTCCCCCGGCTTTTAATTGAAATGCTTTGGGGAAGAGCGCGGGGACTCTGTAAGCTCCGCGCCCCCCCAGAAAATGTCACGCCCCCCCCCCAGTTTGCGCACCCCTGGGCTAACGGCCAGTCCTTTCTTGGGTTACAATGGGCTAAATATAGGTGATCAGCACTAGTTTACTGACAGGAGGAACCGCAAAGTGTTGAAGTTAAAGTTGACGCCCAGTTTGAGATCGAAGGTTGCTATGAACGGCATCGGTAACACGATCAGGCACTCCTGGGCTGGATACACACGGGGTTGAGCTGGGAACGCCACTGGAGCCGTCTCCTGTGTCTCATCGTGCCTTCCTTCCCCATGTTTGCCTGTCACTTACTCTGCTGGCTCTGGTCCCGTTGTCCGAAGCTGTGCACACCCGACGCGTTTCAGGTATCATGCACCTTCTCAAGGGATACAGAACTAATCCCACCCCGTCTCCAGTCCCGCCTCCGCAGCTGTGCACACCCGACGCATTTCAGGTATCATCCACCTTCTCAAGGGATACAGGACTAATCCCGCCCCGTCTCCAGTCCTGCCTCCGCATCTGTGCACACCCGACGCGTTTCAGGTATCATCCACCTTCTCAAGGGATACAGAACTAATTCCCCTCCATCTCCAGTACCGCCTCCGCAGCTGTTGTTCCACATCTCTATCCTCTGATATGCATTAGGGGTACCCAGCTGTGGAGAGGGGATCAGCGTAGTCGGAATGGGATTACATCTGGATCAAGCATGCATGATACCGCGAAACGCAGTGGAGGCGGACCAGCATCCTCGGCGCAATTTTTTTAATTTTTTTTTATTTTTTAGCTCTGACATTGCAACAGTTTGTCACATGAAGTGGGATTGAGGCAATTGACCTATTGTTTTGAAATGTCTTTATTTCATGCTGTATATAACTCACTATTTATTATGATTTTCCTTTGATATAATATTGCTTGGGCCACTAAATTCAGACTACGCCTCGAGCGCACCTACACTTTTTTATATACACTAGTTTACAACACATATCCACTGCCCGCTCCAATTATATGGTAAACACTGCACTACATAATGATAAAGAGTATCCCATACCGTTAATTTCCCTCTTAACATGAATATGCTGCGCAGCCGTTTAATAGAGTATCCCTAAAAAAAAATGTTTTTTAAATTAACATGCTGCACTGTATGATGATGTGGAGTATCTCTATACACTTCCAGCTATACATACACACACACACACACACACACACACACTGATTTATAATATAGTATATACACTTCCAGTCCATGCATATCACTGAGCCGCACTGTGTAGTAATAGTATGTATGTGTATACACACACTGCAGAGTATAGTTACACGGTATATCTCAATACACTTCCTTTGAACATGTTGCCCTATATAAAGAAACGGAGGATGTGTATATGTCAGCTGTGTGTGATCTGCTCCATGTACAGGACACGGGTACTCACCCGCAAACTCCTGGCGCAACGCCCGTGCGAAGGCGCGTCCCACGACCTGTGCCCCCATCACCAGGATCTGTGCCAAGTACTTGGCCTGTTGGGGGAGGAGGGAAGACATGTTAACCCCAACATGTGTACAAGACGGGATGCAATCTGCCAGACACCCAACATGGGATGAAAATGGGAAACCACACAACACGTCACCCAACATGCACAAAACGTGTTGTTTGATAGATAGCATGATGATGTTGACTCTACATGCCAACAGGAGTCAGTTCACATGTCAACATGGCTCAATTACATGATTTCACATGCACAAAACAGATTAATTTCACATGACGTTAAATAACATGACCTGGCACTCACCAAAAGTCTTTACATATGAACCTTACCGTCACATTGTGTGATGGCATGTTACCCGACATACACAAAACATGTGACCGTCACACAGTGTGGCCACACTGCGTCACGTGAACGCACACACAACGGGATAATGCACACACGTGACAGGTCATGCAAATAATGATGTGACCCTACACCCAGGTAACAGGACATGTCAAATGTGAACACGCGTGACGCGGTGACACGAGAGCACGTGTGGGGAAAAACCCCAACACAATTGGCTGCTTATGATCTGACATGGTGCCCTACACATGATTGTCACACATGTCACATGTTCTCTGACCTGCCAGCCATCTGACATGACAGGGGCATGATGTCACTACCTGTTAAACATGTGACACACGTGTCCTGCCAATGCGCGTGCTGAACCAGCACATGTGGACACAATGTACGTGGCGCGGGGGGCTCTGGGAGCCTCTCACTTACCATGCCGCTCCGATGCCCGCTCTCAGATGCAGTGCTCAAGGTCACTGAGCGGGGTCAGAGGGGAAAGAGCAACCGGAAGCAGCCGGGGGCGGACGTGTGCAGCCATGTTGGTGCTCCTGCTGGAAAATCGTAAAAACGAGCGAGTTGGGAGGAGGAAGGTGGTCGACAAGAAGTTTCCGGTCAGGACAGCAGAGGCCTAACATGGCCGTCTTCCGGCTGCATCGTTGCCATAGAAACCTGGCATTTCTCAATTGCAGCCCTGCAGTAACCCTTTCCTGCAAGTATTTCCCCAGTAACCCGTTCCCTGCCAGTGCGTCGCTCCTGTAACCCCTTCCCCACCAGAGCTTCTCCCCAGTAACCCCTTCCCCAGCAGATCTCTCCAGTAACCCTTTCCCCGCCGGAGCGTCTCTACAGTAACACATTCCTCTCCAGAGGCCTCTCTTCAGTACAGTAATCCCTTCCCTGCCAGTCTCTCTCCAGGAACCCCTTCCCCGCCAGAGCGTCCCTTCAGTAACCCCTTCCCTGCTGTGTACTGATGATGACTAGGTTAGACACTGTTCCCTGGGTGCTTTGGGGTATTAGTGGTATCATTACTCTCCGCCCGCAAGTCCCCTCCTACCGGACACTCCACAGCGACGCGTGCGAGTACCTATACCTATCTGTGGGCATATGTATCACTGTGTATAGATAAACATAGGTATATATACACAGATATGTATATGTAAGTACCCCAGCCAGCCTCACCACACCTGTGTGTATGCACAGATCTGTGCGTACCCATTTTGTATCTAAAGCCCTCTCCCGCCTCCATCCTTCCTCACTCACTGCCCCTCACCTCTGTAATGCCCTTCCCCTCAATATCTGACTGGCATCATCTCTATCCACGTTTAAGACCTATATTAAAACACACCTTTAACGTAGCATTTATGGCTGATACTATACATCTCATACATAAACCTTGGCCCCCTGCAGACACACTTACCAGAACTCCCTTCTACTGTCTCTGTACGTTCTTCCTACTTACCATTTAGATTGTAAGCTCTTCGGGCAGGGACTCCTTTTCCTAATGTTACTTTTATGTCACGTGTTTATTCCCATTGTGTTATATCATGTTGCGTGTATTACTGCTATAAAGCGCTATGTACAGTACATGGACGGCGCTGTACAAATACATATCTGTGTATATGTACATAGCTGTGTATGTATACGTGCGAGTCCCCCAGCCAGTCTCAACAAACCGCCCTATGCATACATGTAGATGTCTGTGTACAGTATATGTACCTATTTATCAGTGTATGTACATCTGTGTGAATATAGGTACCTAAGTATATCACTGTGTATACAGGTATGAACTCTATATTAAAGTGCTTTGGAAGTGGATGAACCCAATCTGAATCCCAGCGTCAAGCTGCTTGTGACCTTGGGTAAATCACTTTATCTCCCTGAGCCTCGGGTAATAGACTTAGATTGTGAGCTCTGTGGGGCAGGGGCTCATTGTGCCAGCAAAACTACATACCACGCTGTGTGCACTGTCAGCGCTTTCAAAGAAGAAAAGATTTGTATTATATATTATTTTCCCTGAGGTTACCGCGTATCCTCAAAGCAATCATTTCCGTACTACACATCATTAGCATAGGGGTAATGCCACCGTATTGTCGCAGAACTTTGCTTTATATCCCAACAACGTGGTGCTAAGGATGTCTTGACCTTACTCCGATCCAGATCTGAAATAGGGCTTTAGCTCAAGTTGAGAAAAGAGGGAAATACCGCTGTGTTGCATAAATCAAACTTAACAGTGATGTTACTCCCACCCAGACCCTACAAAAGCCCTATATCGGGGTCTGGGTGCAATTAACGCCAAGTATATCGCAAGACAGGACTTCCTGGCACCGACTTCAAAAAGGAGGAGGAATAGTTCCAGGTGGAAAGTTAGACAAATCATCTCTGAATACGTCAAGAATTCAACCTCGTCGCCACATCTTGGGTGCAGCATTTGTGTCCATGGGACAAATGTAGCATATAATTCACTGCATAATATTTGTTGATAATATGCAAAACTATATATATATTTTTAAATACGCGTATCACACGTATGTCGAATTTAAAAACAAAGGTCGACTCTAAACTTGAAATATCTCTGAATATCAAGGAGTATAATACAGTGAGGTCCCTCTGGTGTGTGATAATTTAGATATATGTACACCGACTGGCTCATGTATAGACATTTATAGTGTGTAATTGGAACGGACTCATTAAAAGGCTGTGTCGCTCATTGGAAGAAAGTAAAACTCGTTAGGAATCAGTCTCGTTCATTAGCTGCGAGTCTCACTCAATGAAAATCTGTCTCTTTTATTTCCATCAATACTCCAAGTATTGGCGAGACATGGTGATAACGCTTTCTTATTACCTTCAGACCTCTTGCCGTCACACACTGCTAATAACACAAACACATACACAAAGATCAGTAACAGACACAGGTACGTTGATGACGTTTTATTGGAAGTTGTAAGGCGGGCCCTGCTCTGCGGGGCAGATTTGGCAATACCATAAGTGGTCCCTTTGTAAGTAAAAAGTATGGCTTTTCCATGGCAGGCGAAAAGGTTCAAGAGGGGGGTTACTGGCTACTCTCGAACACCCGATTGTGCTTAATTTCCCTTCAATCACAATGTGAGTTACACCCCTTTGCTGCTAGTGGGTGACAGAAACACATTGTGACAGAATAGAGGCTTGCGCTTCTGCTCTGCTTATGACATCATGCAGCAGTGGAATTGCACTCTGCTTATTATGTCATCAACAAAATGCCTCTCCCAAGAGTGAAGGGCTTGTAATGTTCTTGCCATGGCATCATCCAGCAAGTGGCTTTTCCACTGCTGATGTCGTAATCTCACCAGGCACATCCAGCACAGATAAGCTTTGACAAGCATTCTCATGACATCATCCCTGATCAACAGAGCCAAGGCTCTGACAACCCTGCTCATGACATCATCCTGCAGATGGCCTACCCACTGCTCATGACATCTTGCAAACAGAGCAACGCATTCTTATGACACACAGCAGGAGCTGTCTCATGATGTCAGAAGCAAGATAACACACACACACACACACACACTTTTGTATGCAGGCTGTGAAGTCCCTGGCAGGAGTAGGAGGAGGCTCTGGGGCTCCAGTTTGTGAATGGGCAGGAATGCTGGGAGTGTAAACATGTTTGCCTGAGTTTCTTTGTCCCTGGGGCTGGAATGTGTTAGAGGATCTCAGCTGGCTTCCAAGGGATTTCCAGTTACATGGGAGAGGGGATGGAAAGGGGGGAGTGGGGAGCAGAGGTCGTCACTGCTAATCCTGCAAGAGAAGCAACAGAAGCTTGTTAAGAAGAGCACAGTGTATGCGTGCAGATATATACCTATGTATATGCACATGTTCAAGCGTGCAGAGATATCTGGGTATATAAAGGCATGCTTGTATATAGATGTTAGTACAGTATACAAAGACATAGGTATATATAGATACCAGTGTATATAGATGTTGGTATATAAAGACGGGTATATATAGATATCAGTTTATATAAAGGACATGGGTATATTTAGATATCAGTATATAAAAATGTTAGTATACAAAGACATGGGTATATATAGATATCAGTGTATATAGATGTTGGTATATAAAGACATGGGTGTATATATAGATATCAGTGTATGTAGATATTATATATAAAACAGAAATAGCCGTGTTAGTCCAGTTGCGATACTGCACAATAAATGAGTTCTTCAGTATTAGGTGCTAAATTGTTAGTCCAAATAAAAAGGTATGTCATAGGACACGCTTTCGAGAGTTCTCCTCTCTTCCTCAGGTTTGCAATACTGTTTTACAAAGTTATCTACTATGGCTAAAACAGAAGTTAGGAAAGTAGAAAAAACAAACAAAAAAAAACCAGATGTAGATAATGTGGGGTGAGAAGGGAATGTTTGAAGAAATTGGAAGGGTAATAAAACGGTGACCAGTAACAGCATGGAGGGGGAAGGGGATGCTGTGGGGGGAAAGTTGTGGATATGAACATTGGCAGAGAGGCAGGCAGGATAATAATCTGGTTGTGAGAAATGATGTCCCACTGGAGAGCAGTATCTTCCTTCTTTGTGGTGTTGTATTGAGTGTCACAACCATGGAACACTCAATGTTAAAGGATCATACTGCTGCACATCCAGGAATGTGGTTTATATGATTCAATGCAACAAATGTGTCCAAGGCTGCTACATTGGGGAAACCAGCCAAAAACTTCAAGGCAGAATGAATATGCACAGACACTCCATACTCCCCACGAAGAAGGAAGATACTGCTCACCTGTGGGACATCATTTCTCACAGCCAGATCATTCCATAAATTATTTAAAAATCATAATCCTCAATGGAATATTTAAACGCCCCCAAGAACGGGAAACATTTGAGCTCAGAATGATAAGACTCTTTGACACCAAAACAAGAGGACTTAATGCGGATATGGGGTTTCTCACACACTATCACAATTGTTTGTAATTATCCTGCCTGCCTCTCTGCCAATGTTCTTATTCACAACTTTCTCCCCACAGCATCCCCTTCCCCTCCATGCTGTTACTTGTCACCGTTTTATTACCCTTCCAATTTCTTCAAACATCCCCGTCACCCCACCTTATCTAAATCTCTGGGGGTTTTTTCTCTTCTCCTTTCCTAATCTCTGTTTTAGCCATATTAGATTCCTGTGTTAAAGCTGCAGTTCAGTCAATATCCTGCATGTGTGTTTTTTTTTATTTAAATAAATCAGTTCTGTAGTAAGAAAAAATACTTTTAGCATTTTCTGTTTTAAAAAAAACAACTTTGAAAGACCAATTTTCTTGTATTCTATTTTAACAAGCATGCTTGTTCCTATAGCAACGTTTTACATTCCCCATATTTAAAGATGTCGCCAAACTTTGCCGATCAATAGACGGAGAACGAATTGACCGCCAGCTATGCAGTTCTTTAGGTAAGTAGAGATTAGCCCACATGAAACTATTGAAGTAAAAAAAAACTAAAAAATAAATAAAAAAACAGGAGCCTGAATTGCAGCTTTAATCAGTTCTGCCGACCTGAGGAAGAGAGGAGAACTCTCTTGTCCTATGACATCAATTGTTAGTCCAACTAAAAAAGGTCTCACCTAATACTGAAGAACTCATTTATTCTGCACTATCAGAGCTGGACTAACACGGCAATTTCCGTTTTAGTCATGAAGCTAGTATATAAAGATTTGGATATATATATAGATATTAGTGAAGAGAAAAAGTTCAAATCGCACGCATCAAAACCACATTAATAAAAAATAAAACAGAAATGTGCCTTATATTGTGGGGCACCTCCTGGTCTGAGGTCCCATACTGAATCCTTAAACGGGATAAATATTACCCAGAAAAAGACCTGAGCGCAACCAGAATATAGGAAAAGCCCTATCTAGGGAATACTTGGTGAACCCATTAAAATGGTATATTAGATATAAAGCATGTGCTAAACAGAAATGTGGGCGATAGCATGAGATCGAGGAATAACTCGCCGCCATTGTTTCTTCTTTTTCGATGATGACATAGTCTGCAAATCAAGATCAGAGAAAAAATATAGGGATATATTGCTGTGAGTTTTTACTCCGTAAAGATTACGAAGCCACTCACAATTTGTCAGGAGGTTTAGGCATGTTGGGACGCATCCCGATAACAGATATATGAACAGAATCTCCCGCCGCGTCTCGGCTGTCTTCGAGATCCGTTGTTCTCCTTGTCTCCACGCTGACGTCGGGGATTTCAGCGACGCCCGCACATGTGCATACAGTTGTTCCTACTTTTATTTACTCTGCTGAAAGTTACTTCTACTTGTTGTGTGTTTTTAATACATTTATCTACAACTCCCCTCCGGAGCGCGGTGTCTTCCTTGTTATATATAAATATATATATATATAATGTGTGTGTGTATATTTAGATTTGGTTTTCTCTTTATGGGAGGACGTGTATACTAGATTCACTTACCCACTCATCCTCATCCACCCCTTCGAAGGCTTCCTGGGGCAGGGGGTCATCGCGGTTCCCCAGTTTCGCCACCATAGCGTTCAGCAGCTGGAGGAAGGGGGAGATGTTTTGGCGATGTTAAAGCCGCACAGACACTCACAGGGACGGCTCACAACCTTAGTAAATTTGTATTTCACTAATTGAGCAATTTTCTGAACATTAGGCAATTTGTGGGACACAGGCAGCCCAGGGGCTTCACCTGCGGCCCCCCCAACCACTGGCCATCCCAGTGCAGAGGGAGCAGAGATGTTAGTGTGGATCAGAGCTTCCCCCATCTCCCTGATCTGCGTGACAGCGCCATGATAAATACAGTACTGCCCGCTCCTCTCCTGCGCTGATAAATACAGTACTGCCCGCTCCTCTCCTGCGCTGATAAATACAGTACTGCCCGCTCTTCTCCTGCGCTGATAAATACAGTACTGCCCGCTCCTCTCCTGCGCTGATAAATACAGTACTGCCCGCTCCTCTCCTGCTCTGATACATACAGTACTGCCCGCTCCTCTCCTGCGCTGATAAATACAGTACTGCCCGCTCCTCTCCTGCTCTGATAAATACAGTACTGCCCGCTCCTCTCCTGCGCTGATAAATACAGTACTGCCCGCTCCTCTCCTTCCCTGATAAATACAGTACTGCTCGCTCCTCTCCTGTGCTGATAAATACAGTACTGCCCGCTCCTCTCCTGCGCTGATAAATACAGTACTGCCCGCTCCTCCCGTGCTGATAAATACAGTACTGCCCGCTCCTCTCCTGCGCTGATAAATACAGTACTGCCCGCTCCTCTCCTTCCCTGATAAATACAGTACTGCCCGCTCCTCTCCTTCCCTGATAAATACAGTACTGCCCGCTCCTCTCCTGCGCTGATAAATACAGTACTGCCCGCTCCTCTCCTGCGCTGATAAATACAGTACTGCCCGCTCCTCTCCTGTGCTGATAAATACAGTACTGCCCGCTCCTCTCCTGCGCTGATAAATACAGTACTGCCCGCTCCTCTCCTGTGCTGATAAATACAGTACTGCCCGCTCCTCTCCTGCGCTGATACATACAGTACTGCCCGCTCCTCTCCTGCGCTGATAAATACAGTACTGCCCGCTCCTCTCCTGCGCTGATAAATACAGTACTGCCCGCTCCTCTCCTGTGCTGATAAATACAGTACTGCCCGCTCCTCTCCTGTGCTGATAAATACAGTACTGCCCGCTCCTCTCCTGCGCTGATAAATACAGTACTGCCCGCTCCTCTCCTGTGCTGATAAATACAGTACTGCCCGCTCCTCTCCTGCGCTGATAAATACAGTACTGCCCGCTCCTCTCCTGCGCTGATAAATACAGTACTGCCCGCTCCTCTCCTGTGCTGATAAATACAGTACTGCCCGCTCCTCTCCTGTGCTGATAAATACAGTACTGCCCGCTCCTCTCCTGTGCTGATAAATACAGTACTGCCCGCTCCTCTCCTGCTCTGATAAATACAGTACTGCCCGCTCCTCTCCTGCGCTGATAAATACAGTACTGCCCGCTCCTCTCCTGCGCTGATAAATACAGTACTGCCCGCTCCTCTCCTGCTCTGATAAATACAGTACTGCCCGCTCCTCTCCTGCGCTGATAAATACAGTACTGCCCGCTCCTCTCCTGCTCTGATAAATACAGTACTGCCCGCTCCTCTCCTGCGCTGATAAATACAGTACTGCCCGCTCCTCTCCTGCTCTGATAAATACAGTACTGCCCGCTCCTCTCCTGCGCTGATAAATACAGTACTGCCCGCTCCTCTCCTGCTCTGATAAATACAGTACTGCCCGCTCCTCTCCTGTGCTGATAAATACAGTACTGCCCGCTCCTCTCCTGCGCTGATAAATACAGTACTGCCCGCTCCTCTCCTGCTCTGATAAATACAGTACTGCCCGCTCCTCTCCTGCGCTGATAAATACAGTACTGCCCGCTCCTCTCCTGCTCTGATAAATACAGTACTGCCCGCTCCTCTCCTGCGCTGATAAATACAGTACTGCCCGCTCCTCTCCTGTGCTGATAAATACAGTACTGCCCGCTCCTCTCCTGCTCTGATAAATACAGTACTGCCCGCTCCTCTCCTGCGCTGATAAATACAGTACTGCCCGCTCCTCTCCTGCTCTGATAAATACAGTACTGCCCGCTCCTCTCCTGCGCTGATAAATACAGTACTGCCCGCTCCTCTCCTGCGCTGATAAATACAGTACTGCCCGCTCCTCTCCTGCGCTGATAAATACAGTACTGCCCGCTCCTCTCCTGCGCTGATAAATACAGTACTGCCCGCTCCTCCCGTGCTGATAAATACAGTACTGCCCGCTCCTCTCCTGCGCTGATAAATACAGTACTGCCCGCTCCTGTCCTGCGCTGATAAATACAGTACTGCCCGCTCCTCTCCTTCCCTGATAAATACAGTACTGCCCACTCCTCTCCTTCCCTGATACATACAGTACTGCCCGCTCCTCTCCTGCTCTGATAAATACAGTACTGCCGCTCCTCTCCTGTGCTGATAAATACAGTACTGCCCGCTCCTCTCCTGCTCTGATAAATACAGTACTGCCGCTCCTCTCCTGTGCTGATAAATACAGTACTGCCCGCTCCTCTCCTTCCCTGATACATACAGTACTGCCCGCTCCTCTCCTTCCCTGATAAATACAGTACTGCCCGCTCCTCTCCTGTGCTGATAAATACAGTACTGCCCGCTCCTCTCCTGCGCTGATAAATACAGTACTGCCCGCTCCTCTCCTGTGCTGATAAATACAGTACTGCCCTCTCCTCTCCTGCGCTGATAAATACAGTACTGCCCGCTCCTCTCCTGCGCTGATAAATACAGTACTGCCCGCTCCTCTCCTGTGCTGATAAATACAGTACTGCCCGCTCCTCTCCTGCGCTGATACATACAGTACTGCCCGCTCCTCTCCTGCGCTGATAAATACAGTACTGCCCGCTCCTCTCCTGCGCTGATAAATACAGTACTGCCGGCTCCTCTCCTGCGCTGATAAATACAGTACTGCGCGCTGGGTTCCCCTGTATACATGGAGAGTATATGGATGTCTGGGTCCCCCTGTATACATGTGCTGTGCAGAGTATACGGATGTCTGGGTTCCCCTGTATACATGCAGAGTATACGGATGTCTGGGTCCCCCTGTATACATGTGCTGTGCAGAGTATACGGATGTCTGGGTTCCCCTGTATACATACAGAGTATACGGATGTCTGGGTTCCCCTGTATACATGTGCTGTGCAGAGTATACGGATATCTGAGTCCCCCTGTATACATGTGCTGTGCAGAGTATACGGATGTCTGGGTTCCCCTGTGTACATGCAGAGTATACGGATGTCTGGGTCCCCTGTATACATGTGCTGTGCAGAGTATACGGATGTCTGGGTTCCCCTGTATACATGCAGAGTATACGGATGTCTGGGTCCCCCTGTATACATGTGCTGTGCAGAGTATACGGATGTCTGGGTTCCCCTGTATACATGTGCTGTGCAGAGTATACGGATGTCTGGGTCCCCCTGTATATATGCGATGTGCAGAGTATACGGATGTCTGGGTTCCCCTGTATACATGCAGAGTATACGGATGTCTGGGTTCCCCTGTATACATGTGCTGTGCAGAGTATACGGATGTCTGGGTTCCCCTGTATACATGCAGAGTATACGGATGTCTGGGTTCCCCTGTATACATGTGCTGTGCAGAGTATACGGATGTCTGGGTCCCCCTGTATACATGTGCTGTGCAGAGTATACGGATGTCTGGGTTCCCCTGTATACATGTGCTGTGCAGAGTATACGGATGTCTGGGTTCCCCTGTATACATGTGCTGTGCAGAGTATACGGATGTCTGGGTCCCCCTGTATACATGTGCTGTGCAGAGTATACAGATGTCTGGGTCCCCCTGTATACATGTGCTGTGCAGAGTATACGGATGTCTGGGTTCCCCTGTATACATGCAGAGTATACGGATGTCTGGGTCCCCCTGTGTACATGCAGAGTATACGGATGTCTGGGTTCCCCTGTATACATGTGCTGTGCAGAGTATACGGATGTCTGGGTCCCCCCGTATACATACAGAGTATACGGATGTCTGGGTCCCCCTGTATACATGTGCTGTGCAGAGTATACGGATGTCTGGGTCCCCCTGTATACATGCGATGTGCAGAGTATACGGATGTCTGGGTTCCCCTGTATACATGTGCTGTGCAGAGTATACGGATGTCTGGGTTCCCCTGTATACATGTGCTGTGCAGAGTATACGGATGTCTGGGTTCCCCTGTATACATGTGCTGTGCAGAGTATACGGATATCTGAGTCCCCCTGTATACATGTGCTGTGCAGAGTATACGGATGTCTGGGTTCCCCTTTATACATGCAGAGTATACGGATGTCTGGGTTCCCCTGTATACATGTGCTGTGCAGAGTATACGGATGTCTGGGTCCCCCTGTATACATGTGCTGTGCAGAGTATACGGATGTCTGGGTCCCCCTGTATACATGTGCTGTGCAGAGTATACGGATGTCTGGGTTCCCCTGTATACATGTGCTGTGCAGAGTATACGGATGTCTGGGTTCCCCTGTATACATGCGATGTGCAGAGTATACGGATGTCTGGGTTCCCCTGTATACATGCAGAGTATACGGATGTCTGGGTTCCCCTGTATACATGTGCTGTGCAGAGTATACGGATGTCTGGGTCCCCCTGTATACATGTGCTGTGCAGAGTATACGGATGTCTGGGTCCCCCTGTATACATGCGATTTGCAGAGTATACGGATGTCTGGGTTCCCCTGTATACATGCAGAGTATACGGATGTCTGGGTTCCCCTGTATACATGTGCTGTGCAGAGTATACGGATGCCTGGGTCCCCCTGTATACATGTGCTGTGCAGAGTATACGGATGTCTGGGTCCCCCTGTATACATGTGCTGTGCAGAGTATACGGATGTCTGGGTTCCCCTGTATACATGTGCTGTGCAAAGTATACGGATGTCTGGGTCCCCCTGTATACATGTGCTGTGCAGAGTATACGGATGTCTGGGTTCCCCTGTATACATGTGCTGTGCAGAGTATACGGATGTCTGGGTCCCCCTGTATACATGTGCTGTGCAGAGTATACAGATGTCTGGGTTACCCTGTATACATTTAAAACCAGAGACAGGACATGAAACACAGACAGAGCCCAGTGCTACATCCAAATGACACAAATACACAGTACAGTGCCTAAATAAATAAATAAACATGGCCGAGGCCTTAGTCTGATTTGAAGCTCTTATTAACCTGTATAATAGTATAAACACACAGATATACGGCGCTACACCAGACCAACAAACATAGAAGCATAAACAAACAACCTGGTGCAAGGGGGGAAAAAGAACCACAAGAGAACACACAAATAATCAAGAGATTATAGCAGCCCCCTATAATTGCACTCAAGGAAGATGACACAATAAAGGTGATGTCACTAGAAATATAAGGCAATGTATAGCCAAATCCTGGTATAGGATACTCAAACAAAAAGGGTCACACTACTATATGAAAAATAACAAAATTTTAATAATCTATAATAAAAACCGACGAAACACTATAAAAATGCATAGAAATGCATACATAAAATCCCCAAGTGTTTTGGGTAACGGTACTGGATGAACAGTATATTTTCCAAATAGATGTCTTGTAATAAACGCTATGTGTTAAGCTGCATACTGGATGCTGCAGGTGAGTACAAAGAAGGTGGGTAATGTGGTGTTCAATTACACCTTAAATGGCCTCTGTGGGTAACCACTAGTTGTGATAATAAGCTCAATGATTAGGATCCTAAAACCAGTTCAATAGGGTCACAGTAAGTAGATGGTTCAAATTTAGGTAACCCATATGTGTGATATTTGGCTAAATATAGGCTAAATATAGGACCAACTCAATAGGGTCACAGTGGACAAATAATCACAGCAGAGCCCTCGGCTCAAACCACAGAACCCCGAGTTAGTGGAGTCCCTGCTGCAAGATACAACAGTCACACAAACGGAAACGGTGAAGGGAGCCAGCGGTGTATAAGTGTATAAATGCACCCAGCAGAGTCTGTGTAAGTGAACTCTATGCGTAGGGATACCCGCATACAACTGGTGTAAATCGGTTAAGACCCACTACTGGAGACTAAGGATGAATCCCTGAGGAGTAATCATTCAGAGTGGGTCCCAACAGGGCACAATACAACCTGATCGCGTTGAATCTCCTGCAGCCTGCTGCCTAGAAGCTCCGTGTACCATAGGGAGCTGCCGTTACTCCAGACCACACATCGCGCATGCGTCAGCGTAATGACGTCATGACGTTTCCCCGACGTACGTTTCGCGCGTCATCACGCGCTTTCTCAAGGGGGTGGAGTAGGTAGCGTGTGTAATCGGGTAGTGAGACCCTTTATACCCTCCTGGGAGGGGAGTGGTAGAAGACGTATGCCTCATTGATTAAAGAGGCATAGCAGACACTTATGTGGTCATCACATAAACACAAAAGAATCAAGGAACGGGGGAGGGGGGGGGGAAGGAAGGGGCAAAGGAAGGAAAGGGAAGGAAGGTAAATGTGAAATAATGAGGAAAGTCACAGTGGGAATGGCCATAATAACAGTACACTGGGATGGAATGTGCAAGAATGATGTTGTATATATATAAAAATCGGATCCTTGCAAGCAAAACTAACAGTTGATGTTGATGGCTATTACGGCATGTTAACGATGCACACGAGGAATGTGATTGAAACCCCGATTGAGGGTTACCAAAACCATTGTAATAAATGAATAAAAAATGAACACTATGTATAAAGAAATGAGTGGTAAATCATAATGAATAATGAATGACAAAATGAAAAAATGATGAGAGGTGTAGGAATGTGCTACACTAGGCGGAGCCGCCTAAAAAGTCAAAACGACTCCTTCTACGCTAAAAATTAAATATCTATATACCGGGATCCCTCTAACCCTCTGGTAGAAATGAGGAAAAAATGAAACCTTCATTAAGGCCATGGGGTGCCAGTGTGTTAAGACAATGAATCCAACGGCATTCGTGTTGGCGTAGCTTGATATTCCAGTTGCCCTTGCGTGGGCCCCAGGGTATATGTGATATGCCGATGAATTTAAGGCAGGAGGAGTCCAGTCCCCTTGATGTGCATCATTGACATGCCTCGCCACTGGTGTGTCTAATTTGTTACGCACCGACCCAAGGTGCTCCAAAATCCGAACCTTAAATGCCCTATGGGTTTCACCAACGTACTGTTGGCCACATGTACATTGAATGAGATACACCACACCTGTGGTTAGACAGTTAATAAAGTCCTTAGTGGTGTAAACATGTGTGCCTGCGGAATCGGTGAAGACCTTGGTGACTTTGACCGAAGGACACGCCTTGCACCGTCCGCATGTGTATGTCCCATTGGGTTTATGGTCCAGCCAGGTGCGAGATGATTTAGCTTGGAAATGGCTTTTAACTAGGCGGTCACGTAGGTTAGCCGCACGGCGACTGACCATATTGTGTTTGGCTTCTAGGATCTTTGCTAGATCTTCATCTTGAAGCAATATATGCCAGTGTCTGTTCAGAATACTGCGTATGGTTGACCACTGAGAGCAGTAAGTGCCGACAAAACGAATTGTCTGTCTATCATTATTAATGGCATGAGGACGATCAATGAGAAGGCTCGGTCTTGGTGTATGAAGTGACCTATAGTAGGCTTTTTTAACTGATGTTTTAGAATATCCTCTATCTAGAAATCGTCTAGTCAGATCTTTGGCTTGGGTTTTGAACTCTATAGTCGTCGTATAATTACGTTTCAGGCGTAAGAACTGGCCAGTTGGAATGTTTGAGATTAAATGTCTAGGGTGATGGCTGTCTGCTGCCAGGAGACTATTTGTCGCAGTAGGTTTGCGGTAAATGGTCGTCTCCAACTTACCATCAGGTTGTTTGTTGATGGTAATATCAAGGAAGTTGATACTCTTAGTTTGAATTTCAAAGGTTAGTCTGAGATTATGTGTGTTATCATTCAGTATGTTGATGAATTCGATCAGGAGTTCTTTTGTCCCGCTCCATAGGAGGAGCACATCATCAATATACCGTGACCACATCTCGATGTGGTCAGTGTACCGAGAATAGTCGTCCATGAACACCACTGAAAGAGATCGAATTCATCAATGAGGCATACGTCTTCTACCACTCCCCTCCCAGGAGGGTATAAAGGGTCTCACTACCCGATTACACACGCTACCTACTCCTACCCCTTGAGAAAGCGCGTGATGACGCGCGAAACGTACGTCGGGGAAACGTCATGACGTCATTACGCTGACGCATGCGCGATGTGTGGTCTGGAGTAACGGCAGCTCCCTATGGTACACGGAACTTCTAGGCAGCAGGCTGCAGGAGATTCAACGCGATCAGGTTGTATTGTGCCCTGTTGGGACCCACTCTGAATGATTACTCCTCAGGGATTCATCCTTAGTCTCCAGTAGTGGGTCTTAACCGATTTACACCAGTTTTATGCGGGTATCCCTACGCATAGAGTTCACTTACACAGACTCTGCTGGGTGCATTTATACACTTATACACCGCTGGCTCCCTTCACCGTTTCCGTTTGTGTGACTGTTGTATCTTGCAGCAGGGACTCCACTAACTCGGGGTTCTGTGGTTTGAGCCGAGGGCTCTGCTGTGATTATTTGTCCACTGTGACCCTATTGAGTTGGTCCTATATTTAGCCTATATTTAGCCAAATATCACACATATGGGTTACCTAAATTGGAACCATCTACTTACTGTGACCCTATTGAACTGGTTTTAGGATCCTAATCATTTAGCTTATTATCACAACTAGTGGTTACCCACAGAGGCCATTTAAGGTGTAATTGAACACCACATTACTCACCTTCTTTGTACTCACCTGCAGCATCCAGTATGCAGCTTAACACATAGCGTTTATTACAAGACAGCTATTTGGAACATATACTGTTCATCCAGTACCGTTACCCAAAACACTTGGGGATTTTATGTATGCATTTCTATGCAATTTTATAGTGTTTCGTCGGTTTTTATTATAGATTATTAAAATTTTGTTATTTTTCATATAGTAGTGTGACCCTTTTTGTTTGAGTATCCTATACCAGGATTTAGCTATACATTGCCTTATATTTCTAGTGACATCACCTTTATTGTGTCATCTTCCTTGAGTGCAATTATAGGGGGCTGCTATAATCTCTTGATTATTTGTGTGTTCTCTTGTGGTTCTTTTCCCCCCCTTGCACCAGGTTGTTTGTTTATGCTTCTATGTTTGTTGGTCTGGTGTAGCGACGTATATCTGTAGCGACGTTAACCTGTATAATACCAGGAAAAGCACTCTGTATTAGATTTGTCGCAATCAAACTGCACGCAAGTTCCCATTAGTGTGGAAGGTGGAATGGAGTAAGCTTTAACCATTTAAAAGTGGGAGGGGGTGAGCTTCAAAATAGGGAAGGAGGAGCCACCCTCCAAATCAGCTAGGACCAGCTGAACAAGTTTTACAAAACATACAGGACCCCTATAAGCTCATATTGGCCAAAGAGTTAAACTAAAAGGCCATTTTATTAAAAAGATATCTATACTATATATATATATATTTATTTATTTAGGCACTGAACTGTGTATTTGTGTCATTTGGATGTAGCACTGGGCTCTGTCTGTGTTTCATGTTCCGTCTCTGGTTTTAAATATATATTGCCATGCTCCGTAGCACTCCTCTTTGACGCTTATACGCATATATATATATATATATATATATATGTTGTGGTTACTTTGGGGGTTCAATATGAGCTTATAGGGGTCCTGTATGTTTCCCCTGTATACATGCAGAGTATACGGATGTCTGGGTTCCCCTGTATACATGCAGAGTATACGGATGTCTGGGTTCCCATGTATACATGTGCTGTGCAGAGTATACGGATGTTCGGGGTCTGACCTCCTCTTTCTTCTGCTCGTCGCTTTTCTCTTGCAGTAACACAGAGGACGGGGGGATCTTCCTGACCGGGACGTCCTTAGGAGCCTGGCTGACTGAGAATAAACAGTGTGTAACAATCACCAGCAGGGGGCATCGGGAGCAATGGACTGCACAGTGCGGGAGGAAGGGGTGAGTGGAGCGATGCTCTGCAGAGCTTAGTTTGGAGGGTCCAGCAAAGTGATGCTCTGCGGGGCTGGGTACCTGGTATCATGCCTTTGGGGCACATGTTGATGCTCCGTTGCTGCCGGTCTGCCCCGCTGAGCCATTCCCCCGCAGACAGGGCCGGCTCCCAGGTCACACGGGACGCGGGGAACACGTCATCCTGGAAGAACTCTTTCTGTGGGGGACAGAGACCATTACTGTCCCATAAATCACTGCTCCTCTACCCCTTCCGCTAAAAGCAGCCACGCTCCCACAATGCACTGCTCCTCACAACCGCTACATCAGGAGTGGCCAACTCCAGTCCTCGAGGGCCACCAGCAGGTCAGTTTTTACGCATATCCCTGCTTCAGCACAGACGGCTTCAGTGTGCTGAAGCAGGGATATCCTTAATACCGGACGGTGGCCCTTGAGGACTGGAGCTGGCCACAGCGCCCAGCATCATTGCCAAGTGGCTCGCTATCCCAGGTGAACGTGAGAGAGGCTCACAAGCCCAGACGGGCCAATATGTGAGAAAAATTCAGGTTTCTCGGATGCCGCGGGTGTGAGGAGCAGAGCATTATGGGGGCTGCCCTCCCTCTCTCCCCAGTGCAGAGGGAGCGGAGCATTATGGGGCTGCCCTCCCTCTCTCCCCAGTGCAGAGGGAGAGGAGCATTATGGGGCTGCCCTCCCTCTCTCCCCAGTGCACAGGGAGCGGAGCATTATGGCGGCTGCCCTCCCTCTCTCCCCAGCGCACAGGGAGCGGAGCATTATGGCGGCTGCCCTCCCTCTCTCCCCAGTGCAGAGGGAGAGGAGCATTATGTGGCTGCCCTCCCTCTCTCCCCAGCGCAGAGGGAGCGGAGCATTATGGCGGCCGCCCTCCCTCTCTCCCCAGCGCAGAGGGGGCGGAGCATTATGGCAGCTGCCCTCCCTTCCTCTCTCCCCAGCGCAGAGGGAGCGGAGCATTATGGGGGCTGCCCTCCCTCTCTCCCCAGCGCAGAGGGAGCGGAGCATTATGGGGGCTGCCCTCCCTCTCTCCCCAGCGCAGAGGGAGCGGAGCATTATGGGGGCTGCCCTCCCTCTCTCCCCAGTGCAGAGGGAGCGGAGCATTATGGGGGCTGCCCTCCCTCTCTCCCCAGCGCAGAGGGAGCGGAGCATTATGGCGGCTGCCCTCCCTCTCTCCCCAGCGCAGAGGGAGCGGAGCATTATGGGGGCTGCCCTCCCTCGCTCCCCAGAGCAGAGGGAGCGGAGCATTATGGTGGCCGCCCTCCCTCTCTCCCCAGTGCAGAGGGAGCGGAGCATTATGGCGGCCGCCCTCCCTCTCTCCCCAGCGCAGAGGGGGCGGAGCATTATGGCAGCTGCCCTCCCTCTCTCCCCAGTGCAGAGGGAGCGGAGCATTATGGGGGCTGCCCTCCCTCTCTCCCCAGTGCAGAGGGAGCGGAGCATTATGGCGGCCGCCCTCCCTCTCTCCCCAGCGCAGAGGGGGCGGAGCATTATGGCAGCTGCCCTCCCTCTCTCCCCAGTGCAGAGGGAGCGGAGCATTATGGGGGCTGCCCTCCCTCTCTCCCCAGTGCAGAGGGAGCGGAGCATTATGGCGGCCGCCCTCCCTCTCTCCCCAGCGCAGAGGGAGCGGAGCATTATGGCGGCTGCCCTCCCTCTCTCCCCAGTGCAGAGGGAGCGGAGCATTATGGGGGCTGCCCTCCCTCTCTCCCCAGTGCAGAGGGAGCGGAGCATTATGGGGGCTGCCCTCCCTCTCTCCCCAGTGCAGAGGGAGCGGAGCATTATGGCGGCCGCCCTCCCTCTCTCCCCAGCGCAGAGGGAGCGGAGCATTATGGCGGCTGCCCTCCCTCTCTCCCCAGTGCAGAGGGAGCGGAGCATTATGGCGGCCGCCCTCCCTCTCTCCCCAGCGCAGAGGGAGCGGAGCATTATGGGGGCTGCCCTCCCTCTCTCCCCAGTGCAGAGGGAGCGGAGCATTATGGCGGCCGCCCTCCCTCTCTCCCCAGCGCAGAGGGGGCGGAGCATTATGGCAGCTGCCCTCCCTCTCTCCCCAGTGCAGAGGGAGCGGAGCATTATGGGGGCTGCCCTCCCTCTCTCCCCAGTGCAGAGGGAGCGGAGCATTATGGCGGCCGCCCTCCCTCTCTCCCCAGCGCAGAGGGAGCGGAGCATTATGGCGGCTGCCCTCCCTCTCTCCCCAGTGCAGAGGGAGCGGAGCATTATGGGGGCTGCCCTCCCTCTCTCCCCAGTGCAGAGGGAGCGGAGCATTATGGGGGCTGCCCTCCCTCTCTCCCCAGTGCAGAGGGAGCGGAGCATTATGGCGGCCGCCCTCCCTCTCTCCCCAGCGCAGAGGGAGCGGAGCATTATGGCGGCTGCCCTCCCTCTCTCCTCAGTGCAGAGGGAGCGGAGAAGTTGTCGGCGTGGATCTGAGCTTCTCCTCGCTCCCTAAGCTATGGCTAATTACATACGGTACTGCCCGGCTGGGGGTATGGCGGAGCCCGGTGCCCTTTGTGTGCGCGGGGCCTCTCACCTTCTCCTGAGCCGGCATCTCCTCCTGCTATCACCCGTCACCTCGACGTCACGCCACTGCTTGCCCGCCCCGTGTCATGTTGCGTCGTCATGGCACTTACAGAGGCCCCCCCGCGCTCTCCCCCGGCAATCACCGTTTAAACGGTTTCATTTACCCACACACACAACATTAAACTGTGACGATGGAAGTTGGGCCGGGGAAGAGCGCAGGGCCAGATCCAGTTCCACCGATGGAACCGTCCATCCAGCCGGCGGCCCTGCTCCTCTCCTCATCCCTCGTTCCCAGTGTAAGGAGAGGAGTGGGGCAGTGTTCCCCAGCGCGCCAGCATTAAGCAGCTGGCGGGAGCGGGCGGGGAGAAGCTCCACCATCCCTCCTGCTGGTGCACTATATACAGTATATGTGGGTAACGTGCCTCCTGCTGGTGCGCTATATACAGTATATGTGGGTAACGTGCCTCCTGCTGGTGCGCTATATACAGTATATGTGGGTAACGTGCCTCCTGCTGGTGCGCTATATACAGTATATGTGGGTAACGTGCCTCCTGCTGGCGCGCTATATACAGTATATGTGGGTAACGTGCCTCCTGCTGGCGCGCTATATACAGTATATGTGGGTAACGTGCCTCCTGCTGGCGCGCTATATACAGTATATGTGGGTAACGTGCCTCCTGCTGGTGCGCTATATACAGTATATGTGGGTAACGTGCCTCCTGCTGGTGCGCTATATACAGTATATGTGGGTAACGTGCCTCCTGCTGGTGCGCTATATACAGTATATGTGGGTAACGTGCCTCCTGCTGGTGCGCTATATACAGTATATGTGGGTAACGTGCCTCCTGCTGGCGCACTATATACAGTATATGTGGGTAACGTGCCTCCTGCTGGCGCACTATATACAGTATATGTGGGTAACGTGCCTCCTGCTGGCGCACTATATACAGTATATGTGGGTAACGTGCCTCCTGCTGGCGCACTATATACAGTATATGTGGGTAACGTGCCTCCTGCTGGTGCACTATATACAGTATATGTGGGTAACGTGCCTCCTGCTGGTGCACTATATACAGTATATGTGGGTAACGTGCCTCCTGCTGGCGCACTATATACAGTATATGTGGGTAACTTGCCACCTGCTGGTGCACTATATACAGTATATGTGGGTAACGTGCCTCCTGCTGGCGCACTATATACAGTATATGTGGGTAACGTGCCTCCTGCTGGCGCACTATATACAGTATATGTGGGTAACGTGCCACCTGCTGGTGCACTATATACAGTATATGTGGGTAACGCGTGGCCCATTTGAGGGCCCCAGGGCCGCAAACGCAGCCTGGACATGTTGACCACCACCGCCTTCTGTGGACAAGTGAACCTCCCACAGCGCACTCCTCCCTCAGTGCTAGCAGAGCCCACCAGTACTCACCTTGACGCGTGGTAGACGGAAGGCCACGGGTTCGATGGAGTTGTGGCTGAGACGCAGAGCGCGCAGCACTTCCACGTCACGCACTGCGCAGTCCGACTTGCACAGGAACTGGAAACCCTGGGACAGTGGCGGGAGAACAAGGAGAGCTGGGCCTCAGTGGGCTGTGTTCGCTATGGTGCGTTTAACCCTTGCAATAACCCTCTAGCAGTTAAGAGCGCCTTTTAAAATACATATATACATATATATCGCACACATGTAGGAATCGTTAAAGATACACGATACTGTAGCCATGACGCACACAAGCTGTCACACAGGAGGTTTGGAGCACACCGCTCCAGTGTATAGTGGTGCAGAGTCTCACCTTGTGCGGGACGCTGGAGATGAAGCTGTTACATTCCAGGAAGTAGGGGGACTCGGGGATCACCTCATAAAGAAACACCCGGGTGTCACCCTGAAACAAAGACACAGCGAGGGGTGAGCAGTGAGTGTGACACATGGAGGGTGACTGTGACCGGGAAAGAGGGAACGTGACATAGCAAAGGGGCAAACACAGTGTGACAGCATAATGTGGCATCGCGGGTCACACTGTCACAGTGAGGAGCACAGAGTGGCACAGTGAGTGACAGGGTGGCACAGTGACAGGGTGGCACAGTGACAGTGAGTGACAGGGTGGCACAGTGAGTGACAGGGTGGCACAGTGACAGTGAGTGACAGGGTGGCACTGTGACAGTGACAGGGTGGTACAGTGACAGTGAGTGACAGGGTGGCACAGTGAGTGACAGGGTGGCACAGTGACAGTGAGTGACAGGGTGGCATAGTGACAGTGAGTGACAGGGTGGCACAGTGAGTGACAGGGTGGCACAGGGACAGTGAGTGACAGGGTGGCACAGTGACAGTGAGTGACAGGGTGGCACAGTGAGTGACAGGGTGGCACAGTGACAGTGAGTGACAGGGTGGCACAGTGACAGTGAGTGACAGGGTGGCACGGTGAGTGACAAAGCGGCACAGTGAGAGCGAGTGACAGGGCGGCACAGTGAGAGCGAGTGACAGGGCGGCACAGTGAGAGCGAGTGACAGGGTGGCACATTGACAGCGAGTGACAGGGTAGCACAGTGACAGCGAGTGACAGGGTGGCACAGCGAGTGACAATGTGGCACAGTGACAGCGAGTGACAGGGTGGCACAGTGAGTGACAGAGTGGTACAGTGACAGCGAGTGACAGGGTGACACAGCGATGCAGAGTCGATAATGGGGGTGGAGCGCACGCACCTTCCCGGTGAGCAGTAGTAGGCCAGTGTCCGGGTCGTAATGGGGGATGAGGGTGGCTGGGGACACATCGAGGCCTAAGGAGGTGACAGGACCGCGTGACAAGTCTTCAGTGCTGTACAGAACCAGCTGACGCTCGCTGCGACTGTGAGGGAGGAACACACTGTATCCAACGGCCTAGAGGTGTCATGCTTTGTGTATAGTCTTAGAGGTGCCTGGCTCTGTAAACTCCTGAGGTATCTGTTATGTAAAGTCCTAGAGGTGTTGGGCTGTGTATAATACTTGAGATGTCAGGCTATGTACAGTCCTTGAGGTATCTGGTTATGTACAGTCCTGGATGTGTCACCTGTCGAATCCGGACACCAGCAGATATTTCCCGTCACACACCCAGACAACACGAGCCCCGCGGGCACCCTCCGGGCCAGCGCCCTCCTGGGGGCAGAGCCAGGGAGGAGTTACATGACTGCACTTACCCCCCAACCACAGCACCCCTCCCAACCACCGCCCCACTCCTATCTATCCCCGGACTTCCCATACCCTCTCAAATCTACCCTCCCTACCACACTTTCCATATGTACACTATACCCGCCTCACCTGCCCCATCCCCGATCTACCTTCTATCTGCCCCTCCCCAACCTCCCCCCAGATCTGTCTGCCCTCCTTTCCATGACGTGCCTCAGCCATCCCACCCCCTCCCCCAAGCTACCTTGTCTCCCTGCTCTGACCTGCCGTGGCTGGTTGGAAGCCCGTGGCTCATAGATCCGAACCCGCTGGTCTTTGCAGCAGGTAGCCAGGTATCTGCCATCCGGACTCCAGGCCAAAGAGAAGATCTGCAGTCGATATGAAAGGGGGGTCACACATACTGAGAAAAAGCCAAGGAATATTTCCTGGCATATATATATATATACATATACACACACCATATATATGCTTTTCACCCACCATAACGTAAAATGTGTATGGTAAACCTACCCAGCCTTGAAAATTGCAAAGCCTGCAGTACAACCAACCTCACACTGATGAGACCCATTAAGGTTGAAACATGCCTGTGAGTGGTTTGACTGGCTTTGCATATAATCCCATGCTGTACTTAAAAGCTGTGCGAACAGCAGAGCATTTGCTTATATGGGTTCCATGTAAATGGATTTCAGGCAAAAGGTGACACATTGTGTGCTCATTTGCATGTCATTTCCCAGAATCCCTTGCTGCAGTGAAAGAACTGGATGCTAGGTGATAATGGTTGAAAGGCAGGGTTGCAGACCCGTCTAAGACATAACAAAATGCTTTTATTTGTGCGAGCTTTCGAGATACACTGATCTCTTCTTCCGGCGATGTTACAATGGATAAAGCAAGAAAGGTTTTTGCTTAAAAACAGTGTATCCTGGAATGTATCTGTGACTGAAGCCTATCCCTCCCCCCTGTTGCGATTTATGACTTGGGTGTTAAATGATCCCTGAATGTTAATGATGTAAGAGTACTATGTGGTCCCTATTGGTATATAGGGATAGAATTACATTGTACATTTGTATGTGTAAGAGACAGCTGTGTGTGCATACATATAGCGCAGTATGTATAGACACGGCCTCTAGCACTCATGGGAAGAGAGTTCTCTTGTGTCAGGGTAGTGACTCATGAAGCTGCGGTCTCGGTTTAGGCCACCGCTAAGTGTCCCCAACCGTTGCATAAATTTGTATTCATGCAACCGTCTCATACATACACGTGTGTGTATACATGTGTGTGTGTATACATGTCTGTGTGTTGCTTGCCCATGTGGCTGCGTAGCTATGAATGCCCACCCCCCCTGCGGTCACCTGGTCACCGTGTCCCCTGAGTGTCAGGACGTCCTGCCCTGTCTGCAGGTTCCACACGCGCAGGGACATGTCGTAGGAGGAGGAGGCAAGGATGTCTGAGGCGGACGGGTGGAAGCGCACTGTGTAAATCCGCTCGTTGTGACCTAGGAGAGGAGGGAGTGGGGTCACTTTACACAGCAAGGTACAGAGTGTGAGCAGAGGAGGGAGCGTGAGCAGAGCAGGGGGCTGAGTGTGAGCACAGAAGGGAGCGGAGTGTGAGTAGAGCAGGGGTCCGAGTGTGAGCAGAGCTTAGTATGTGCAAAGCAGGGGGCTGAGTGTGCACAGAACAGGGGTCTGAGTGTGAGTAAAGCAGGGGTCTGAGTGTGAGCAGAGTAGGGGGCTCAGTGTGAGCAGATTAAAGTGTGAGCAGAGCAGTGGGCTGAGTATAAGAAGAGCAGGGGGTGAGTGTGAGCAGAGCAGTGTGTGTATAGAGCAGGGGGCAGAGTGTGTGCAGAGCAGAGAGTGAGCAGAGAAGCGAGCTGAGTGTGAGCAGAGTGGAGGGCTGAGTTTGAGCAGAGCGGAAGGCTGAGTTTGAGCAGAGCATAGTGTGTGAGCAAAGCAGAAGGCTTGGTGTGAGCAGAGCAAGGGGATGAGTGTGAGTAGAGAAGGGGGTTGATTGTGAGCAAAGCATAGTATGTGAGCAGAGCAGTGGGCTGAGTATGAGAAGAGCAGGAGCTCAGTGTGAGTAGAGCAGGAGGACCGAGTGTGAGCAGAGCCACTTGGTCAGGCCCCTCTGCACATTACTGACCCGCAGAGCATCACTCCGTTAGCTTTTATTCTTTCCTTGATGTACAGCCCTGCAGGAGACCACACTGATATTAGCGCTGTGGTGTCGGTTACTTACCGGTCAGCACAGCCTGGGGCTCTGTGAGGGTCTCCGTCAGCCCCCCCTGCGGGATCTGCCACACACGGATCCGCCCGTCCTCCCCTCCTGAGAGAAGGGGACACAAAGCAGCTCATGTGACACATGGGGTAACATGCAGTGACACACTGACAAAGGGGACCTACAGTGTGTCCAGTCCAGACCTCATACTACAGGGTGACAAAGGCCCATCCAGTCTACCCCGGCACTCCAAGAACTACCCGTCTTCCAATCTGCCCTCACTTCCTGTTAACTACCCCCCCAAACTTTACAATCTGCCCATCTCTTCCCAGATCTACCCCCCAAAGGTTACAATTTCCCCCCCCTCCTTTCCAGATCTGCCCCCCCCCCACAAAGGTAACAATCTGCCCCTCCTTTCCCAGATCTACCCCTCCAAAGGTTACAATCTACCCCTCCTTTCCTAGATCTACCCTCCCCAAAGGTTACAATCTGCCCTTCCCAGATCTACCTCCCCCCCAAGGTTACAATCTGCCCCTCCCTTCCAAGACCTACCTCCCCCCCCCCAAGGTTACAATCTGCCCCTCCCTTCCAAGACCTACCTCCCCCCCCCCCAAGGTTACAATCTGCCCCTCTCTTCTCCGACCGATTCTCTCCCCCTCCAAACATTAGTCTGCCCCTCTCCTTTCCCAGATGGGGCCCCCTGCACACTCCCCTATAGCCTTCAGGGTGACTCAGGGACACACACAGCAGTTACCCACACGGAGTGACAATGGGAGGGCGTACCTACGACCAGCCTCTGCGGGTTGAACGGGTCCCAGGCGAGGTCCATGACAGGGACACTGTTCTGCACAGTGGGCAGAGTGTCTGGAAGACGCCCCGTCTGCGAGAGCTGGAACAAAGCGCGTTACAAGTACTCTCACCAAAATATGTTCACCCAATGCAGAGCGCTTTCCCAATACTCCGGCCCGATTACTGCAGGCATTGCTGCGGCAGCATCATCAGCCGCGTTTAGAAAACAAGCCGAAGGGATTGGCGATGTCTCGTGGTGATTTCAAAAAAGATTTAATTGATCAAAATAGCACCAAATACGACATTTCATCCTTCCCAGAGGACGTTCTCAAGTGACTGGTCATACATAAATACATCAATTAAATCTTTTTGGAAAATCCGCATTGTGCCCTGGATCACCAATTCTATTAACTATCTCAGGACCAGCGGGCAGTTTTCCTGAACCAGGAGCACCGGTGGTTGCAAGTATACTATAGTATATATCATTGGCGTGCAGCTTTGCTATTCATTGTTCATGGTGATAAAGGACAGAGTACATCGTTGGCATAGGGCAGGAGTGGCTAACTCCAGTCCTCGAGGGCCACCAACAGGTCAGGTTTTCAGGATATCCCTGCTTCAGCAGAAGTGTTTCAGTCTTCTACTGAGCCTCTGATTGTGCCACCTGTGCTGAAGCTGGGATTTCCTGAAAACGTGGCCTGTTGGTGGCCCTTGAGGACTGGAGTTGGCCATCCCTGCAGTAGCTACATCCCAGGGCACTGAAAGGTGTCAGTGGCATATGCAACAAATGTCATTTTCGCACCAACTGCTGGTCAAAATAACGTATCTGTGATAGCGCCAACACGCTGGATCTCTGCAGAGTGCTGCCATGTTGTCGTTTTTCTCACTGGAAACATTGATTTATTAATCTTTGTTGTTATTGAATTAAACTTATTTTAGATTTGATTTTCTTTCCATGTCAAGCTGACACTTTGGTGATGTCACTTATGGTACAGGAAGTTCTATGCTGCCACTTTGGTGAGGTCACTTATGATACAGGAAGTTCCATGCTGCCACTTATGATACAGGAAGTTCCATGCTGCCACTTATGATACAGGAAGTTCCATGCTGCCACTTATGATACAGGAAGTTCCATGCTGCCACTTATGATACAGGAAGTTCCATGCTGCCACTTATGATACAGGAAGTTCCATGCTGCCACTTATGATACAGGAAGTTCCATGCTGCCACTTATGGTTCAGGAAGTTCCATGCTGCCACTTATGGTTCAGGAAGTTCCATGCTGCCACTTATGGTTCAGGAAGTTCCATGCTGCCACTTATGGTTCAGGAAGTTCCATGCTGCCACTTATGGTTCAGGAAGTTCCATGCTGCCACTTATGGTTCAGGAAGTTCCATGCTGCCACTTATGGTTCAGGAAGTTCCATGCTGCCACTTATGATACAGGAAGTTCCATGCTGCCACTTATGATACAGGAAGTTCCATGCTGCCACTTATGGTTCAGGAAGTTCCATGCTGCCACTTATGATACAGGAAGTTCCATGCTGCCACTTATGGTTCAGGAAGTTCCATGCTGCCACTTATGATACAGGAAGTTCCATGCTGCCACTTATGATACAGGAAGTTCCATGCTGCCACATTGATGATGTCACTTATAGTACAGGAAGTTCCATGCTGCCACTTATGGTTCAGGAAGTTCCATGCTGCCACTTATGATACAGGAAGTTCCATGCTGCCACTTATGATACAGGAAGTTCTATGCTGCCACATTGATGATGTCACTTATAGTACAGGAAGTTCCATGCTGCCACTTATGGTTCAGGAAGTTCCATGCTGCCACTTATGGTACAGGAAGTTCTATGCTGCCACATTGATGATGTCACTTATAGTACAGGAAGCTCCATGCTGCCACTTATGGTACAGGAAGTTCCATGCTGCCACATTGATGATGTCACTTATAGTACAGGAAAATCCATAAATGACCGCTGGACAGCAGAGAGACGCAGAAAATGGCGGCACACAGAGGGGACCGTCCCGTCCATCACTTGGGAGGATTTTATTAATATATTACCCATGAAGAAATTCAGATGAAAGATTTTCTATTTGTGGGGTACAGTAGCTGCCGTTGACATCTTCTAGCAGCGAAGGGTTCAAGTTAGGGTGGAAGGTAGCCCCCCTCACTTACCTCCAGCACGGCTACCTGCCCCCCCGGGCTGGACAGTGGCAGGGCCAGTCGCTGGGACGTCACACACAGCCCGTCACTCTCTCCCGGGGCGCTCTGGCTCACCCCCCGCAGGTTGGTGATGTGATTGTCATGGTGCAGCACGGTCCCTTGGGTGTGACGAAACCGGGAGATGGGACCTGGCAGAGGGGACACCCGCAGCGTGAGGAAGACACGGCCCACCCCTCACCCATTGCCAAACCCACGCTTTACCACGGGCAGCACCCGAATCATTTCAGTAGCATGCTTAATGAGTTAATTTTTTTTGTTTTTTTTTTAAACAACTGACAAAAAGAAGTATTTTTAAACACATTTTTAATGCCCCCATAGTAACCAAATGCTTTAAAGTGTTTTTACAGCCTTTACCTAATCTCTTGCGATAAGACTGCTGTATATGCAGGGAAAATGTTGAGCCGGACTTGAACTTGTTTTAACAAATTCTGCTGCCCTCATTAACCAAAGAGGAAGGACCGCGATTAATAGATAAGGTCAGAATTACACCGGACCACGATTAATAGATAAGGTCAGAATTACACCGGACCACGATTAATAGATAAGGTCAGAATTACACCGGACCACGATTAATAGATAAGGTCAGAATTACACCGGACCGCGATTAATAGATAAGGTCAGAATTACACCGGACCACGATTAATAGATAAGGTCAGAATTACACCGGACCACGATTAATAGATAAGGTCAGAATTACACCGGACCACGATTAATAGATAAGGTCAGAATTACACCGGACCACGATTAATAGATAAGGTCAGAATTACACCGGACCACGATTAAAAGATAAGGTCAGAATTACACCGGACCACGATTAATAGATAAGGTCAGAATTACACCGGACCACGATTAATAGATAAGGTCAGAATTACACCGGACCACGATTAATAGATAAGGTCAGAATTACACCGGACCACGATTAATAGATAAGGTCAGAATTACACCGGACCACGATTAATAGATAAGGTCAGAATTACACCGGACCACGATTAATAGATAAGGTCAGAATTACACCGGACCACAGGAATTAGAAACATATAAAACATTTTTACACCAGAAGAAAAGGAAGTGAAAATGTTACTTTAAGGGGAATTGAATCGTGTATGGAGAGTTTTGCAGGCACACTGAGCCCCAAAGAGTTTACAATCTAATTTTAACACCTGAGGCACAAGCCGAGTTAATACCGGGATCCACGCCAACTTCACCCACTTCAAAGGCATTTTGCTATAGGAGCCATCTCTCTGTGTACCACAGCTCTGAAATGTAGCGGTGCCAGACTTACCCAGAATGCTTTGCAGAGGGAGTACCTGGCATACCCAGAATGCTTTGCAGAGGGAGTACCTGACATACCCAGAATGCTTTGCAGGATGAGGACCTGACTTACCCAGCATGCTTTGCAGGGAGCGCTGGCTGGCGCTGGAGACTATCCCGCTAGTGGGGGAGGTGAGAGAGCTGGAGGGCGAGGAGAGAGAGCTACCATCCTGGTGGGAAAGAGAGACACGGGCTCCATGTGCACACTGACACACATATACTGATATGTATATATAATAATTGTGTGTGTGTATGTGTGTGTGTGAGAGATATATATACTGTACAGTGTTCGACAAACCTATACATTTGCTCGCCCCGGGCGAGTGGATTTAACCCCCGGGCGAGTAAATATTGGCCCAAGCAGCACACGTTTGATACTAGGTGGCGAGTAGATTTTTTTGTGTGACGAGTAGATTTTTTGGTGTTTTGTCAACCACTGTATATACACATACACAAATACAGTATATACACACAGACTACTAAACAATTCACTCTCATACATGCTGATACAGCCATAGATATACACACACGATGCACAAAATGATAGCTATATAAACCCTACATATATACACACATACATAAGCACATAAACAGACACAGAGAAACACAGTGATATACATAGGTACATATACATACACAGGTATGAATGACTATGTACACACACAGTGATATACATTGGTACATGTACACAGAGATATGTATTTACACACACACTGATACATATAGGTATATATAAATAGACATGTACATATACAGTATATGTAGTGATATATATATATATATATATACACACACAGATATGTATATGTTCACACACTGATACACACTTGTGCTGAGGCTGGCTGGGCTGGTACTCACACACGGCTCAGCATCAGGTGACACAATGTCCTGCTCACTGTCACCCATCTGTCCCCCTGTGCTGGAGTGACGGGGAGGAAGGGACCGACGGGCGGGGTCCAGGCTGATCTTCTGCACCTGAAGGGGGAGTAATGATACGACTAATACCCCACAGCACCCAGGGAACAGGGGACGTCTACGCTAATCATCATGCTGGTTGCCATACTCTGCGGGGAGGGGATAATGGGGCGATGCCCTGCGGGGGGAGCACGGGGCCGATGCCCTGCGGGGGAGGAAGGGGCCGATGCCCTGCGGGGGGAGCACGGGGCCGATGCCATGCGGGGGAGGAAGGGGCCGATGCTCTGCGGGGGAGCACGGGGCGATGCCCTGCGGGGGAGGACGGGGGCGATGCCCTGCGGGGGAGGAAGGGGCCGATGCTCTGCGGGGGAGGAAGGGGCTGATGCCCTGCGGGGGATGAAGGGGCCGATGCCCTGCGGGGGAGCACGGGGCAATGCCCTGCGGGGGAGGACGGGGCCGGTGCCCTGCGGGGGAGGAAGGGGCCGGTGCCCTGCGGGGGAGGAAGGGGCCGATGCCATGCGGGGGAGGAAGGGGCCGATGCCATGCGGGGGAGGAAGGGGCCGATGCTCTGCGGGGAAGGAAGGGGCCGATGCTCTGCGGGGGAGCACGGGGGCGATGCCCTGCGGGGGAGCACAGGGGCGATGCCCTGCGGGGGAGCACGGGGCCGATGCCCTGCGGGGGAGCACGGGGCCGATGCCCTGCGGGGGAGCACGGGGCCGATGCCCTGCGGGGGAGCACGGGGCCGATGCCCTGCGGGGGAGCACGGGGCCGATGCCCTGCGGGGGAGCACGGGGCCGATGCCCTGCGGGGGAGCACGGGGCCGATGCTCTACGGGGGAGGAAGGGGCCGATGCTCTGCGGGGGAGGAAGGGGCCGATGCTCTGCGGGGGAGCACGGGGCCGATGCCCTGCGGGGGAGCACGGGGCCGATGCCCTGCGGGGGAGCACGGGGCCGATGCCCTGCGGGGGAGAACGGGGCCGATGCCCTGCGGGGGAGCACGAGGGCGATGCCCTGCGGGGGAGCACGGGGCCGATGCCCTGCGGGGGAGCACGGGGCCGATGCCCTGCGGGTGAGCACGAGGGCGATGCCCTGCGGGGGAGCACGGGGCCGATGCCCTGCGGGGGAGCACGGGGCCGATGCCCTGCGGGGGAGCACGGGGCCGATGCCCTGCGGGGGAGCACGGGGCCGATGCCCTGCGGGGGAGCACGGGGCCGATGCCCTGCGGGGGAGCACGGGGCGTTGCCCTGCGGGGGAGCACGGGGCGATGCTCTGCGGGGGAGTACGGGGCGTTGTCCTGCGGGGGAGCACGGTCGATGCTCTGCAGGGCGGACGGGGCGATGCTCTGCGAGCTGTCCCTCACCTGCATGTTGTCTCCCGCCTGCCAGTCCTGAGCTGAGAGCGCCGCGGTGCCGCTCGCTGTGTCTGGGAACAGATCCACAGCGAACTCCTGCACTGACTGCGAGACACAGCGAGAGCGTCAGAGACAAAGCGAGAGTGTCGGAGACGCAGCGAGACACAGCAAGAGTGTCAGAGACCCAGCAAAAGAAAGAGTCGGGGGCGCAGCGAGAGAGTGTCAGCCATACTGCAAGAGTGTCAGAGACACAGTGAGAGAGCGTCAGAGACTGCGAGAGACAGAGACACAGCGAAGCAGTAAGAGTGTCAGAGACACAGCGAGATAGAAAGAGCATAAGAGATACAGCGAGACACAGTGAGAGCGTCCGAGACACAGTGAGAGCGTCCGAGACACAGTGAGAGCATCAGACACACAGCGAGAGCGTCAGAGACAAAGCGAGAGTGTCAGACACAGCAAGAGCATCAGAGACACAGCGAGCGCGTCAGAGACACCGGAGACACATTGAGAGAGCGTCAGAGACAGAATGACACAGCGAGAGAGCAACACGGCGAGTGAGCAACATCGTGAGAGGGCGCAAGTCAGAGACAGGACAAGACAGTATTAGGAACAGAGACAACTGAGGGCGATAGCATCCCAGACACACATAAACCGGGCGAGAGCATCAGAGACAGAGCGAGACAGGGCGAGAGTCGAGAGGAGCTCGAGACAGCGAGTCAGAGCGAGACAGGGCGAGAGAGACAGAGCGAGACAGGGCGAGAGAGTCAGAGCGAGAAGGGCGAGAGACAGAGGACAGGGCGAGAGAGTCAGAGCGAGACAGGGGCGAGAGAGACAGAGCGAGACAGGGCGAGAGAGTCAGAGCGAGACAGGGCGAGAGAGACAGAGCGAGACAGGGCGAGAGAGACAGAGCGAGACAGGGCGAGAGAGACAGAGCGAGACAGGGCGAGAGAGTCAGAGCGAGACAGGGCGAGAGAGACAGAGCGAGACAGGGCGAGAGAGTCAGAGCGAGACAGGGCGAGAGAGTCAGAGCGAGACAGGGCGAGAGAGTCAGAGCGAGACAGGGCTAGAGAGACAGAGCGAGACAGGGCGAGAGAGACAGAGCGAGACAGGGCGAGAGAGTCAGAGCGAGACAGACAGAGCGAGACAGGGCGAGAGAGACAGAGCGAGACAGGGCGAGAGAGACAGAGCGAGACAGGGCGAGAGAGACAGAGCGAGACAGGGCGAGAGAGTCAGAGCGAGACAGGGCGAGAGAGACAGAGCGAGACAGGGCGAGAGAGTCAGAGCGAGACAGGGCGAGAGAGACAGAGCGAGACAGGGCGAGAGAGTCAGAGCGAGACAGGGCGAGAGAGTCAGAGCGAGACAGGGCGAGAGAGTCAGAGCGAGACAGGGCTAGAGAGACAGAGCGAGACAGGGCGAGAGAGACAGAGCGAGACAGGGCGAGAGAGTCAGAGCGAGACAGACAGAGCGAGACAGGGCGAGAGAGACAGAGCGAGACAGGGCGAGAGAGACAGAGCGAGACAGGGCGAGAGAGACAGAGCGAGACAGGGCGAGAGAGACAGAGCGAGACAGGGCGAGAGAGACGCAGAGCGAGAGCCTCAGATACTGAGTACAAGAGGGTGAAACACTGAAAGACAGAGAATAAGAGACGATGTGCTGAGCGGGCGATAGCAGGGTGCAGGCAGTACTGTGGGCTACTGTACACTGGTTAGCCGACGCTAAGCACATGGGACAGGAGGCTGAGAGAGAAGCAGGCAGACAGATGCGTGGCAGAGAGACACTGAGGACAGACACGTGGCAGAGAGATGTGTAGTTTGAGACAGACATGTGGCAGAAAGATACGTGTGGCAGAGATGCGTAGGTACAGAGAGACGTGTGGCAGAGAGACACGTGGGTACAGAAACGCGTGGTACCTTGCGTGGGACGGTGTAACTGATGGGAATAATGAACCTGTCAGTCAGCTGAAGGAGACGCAGCAGCTCACAGCTCATCACATCGAGACACAGCTTGGGGACCAGAGCCACGCCACGAGACTTCTCTTCTGTGACACACTGCGAGACTGAGAAAGAGAGAGTGTGTCACATGCCGCGAGACTGCGAGAGAGTGTCACATGAGAGACTTCTCCTCTGTGACATACTGCGACGCAGAGAGCGAATTCCTCACGCTTCGAGACTGATCCTCTGTGACACTGTGAGACAGAGTCACACGCCGCGAGACTGCTCCACTGTGACTGACTGCGAGACTGATCCTCTTTGTCATAGTGTCTACACAGAGATACACACACACACACACACACACACACACATTGATACACACACAGACAGACCCACTGATAGACAAACTGATACACACACAGATAAACACGCACTGATATACAGACCTTCTGATGCACACACACTGATAATACACACAAATATACTGATACACATTGATACACACAAACATACTGATACACATTGATACACACAAACATACTGATACACATTGATACACACAAACATACTGATACACATTGATACACACAAACATACTGATACACATTGATACACACAAACATACTGATACACACAAACATACTGATACACATTGATACACACAAACATACTGATACACATTGATACAAATAACGATATACACAGACACACTGATACACTGGCACATAATACACATTCACGCACATACACTGATAAACACGCACACAGAGACATCGATACACACTCTGATCTCTGCAGGACTGAGGAAGTGGACAGCTAATAAAATACAGTAAGGGCTCTTACTCTGAGTGATACCGTGCGGCTCAGTGCTGATCTCCATACAATACACCATTCCTTCACCCTGCAGAAGAGACAGACCCCTCAATATACACACAGATTAGCATTATATATGGGGTCCATAACCCTCAGTCGTCCACCTAACATCTTGACAGCCAGGGGTTACAGAAAGATGCATGGAACCGCCACCCAGCATAGGTACTCTGGGCGTGTAAATGGAAAGCAGTGGTACTCACTAATACTACGCCACTTCAGGGTCTCTGGGATAAGCACGAGTGGCATCTTACATATGGCTGGAAAACAGGGATGTAATGGGGTCCGAGGCTAGACAACCTCAAGAAGGGGCAGGCTGGGTCACCAAAGGCTCCTTAGTAGCAAGTGCTTCTGGGTAATGATGTGAAGGCAGGGGAAGGGTTACCTGAGCAGCCAGTATCAGCAGCCCTGTGTCTGCATCGTACAGCGGGATGAGAAGTCTGTGGAGAGACGTGGTCCTGGTTACTCGCTGTATATGAAACCCGTGAACAGACCAGCCCCCCCCCGTGTCCTGGTCCTGTATACCCACACACAGATCTCTCGGTGACATGTATCTAAATACGTCTGTACATGAATATAACCTTGCCCTATACAATTTGCCCTTCCGTGTCCTCCTCCTCTATCTGCATGTCTCCCGACACACCAGGTAGAGTGTGAGCTCTGTGGGGCAGGGACTTCTATACCCCCAATGTTACTGTTATACACTTATTTGTACTAATATTCCTGTACACTATCTCTTTAAAGCCGCAATCCCCCCAAATGCTACGTGAGTTGAACTCATATGATGTTCGTACCGGTGGACACCCTGAGCACGTCCTGCTCTTTAAAACAAAAATACCTTTTTACAGTTTAAAAATCCCGATTTCCCTCATCTCTGGCTCCTGAGGTTCCCACGGTCTGCTTTACACTGCACTGGGCTCCATTTTAAGTTAATTAGTTGACACGTCATGTCCTATATAAGTTCCGGTACAGTGCAGGGATCTTCACTCTTTGATAAAGTCTATCTATAGACGAAACGCGTCAGTGTTGCTACTGATGCTCACTGTTTAGTTTAATAAAGTTTTTTTTACATTTTTTCAATGCGTTGGTTGTGTGGAGTGCTGTGACCACGGTTACTATTTCCTCTCCATTTTCAGTTCCCAGACACTTAATATTTCAAATGCTTTTATCTCCTGAACGGAGGTTCAAAATAAAGCGTTGGAGAGGGTGAGAAGAGCTCTCCTCAAGTAAGTAAGTAAAAAACACTACATCGCAGTAGTTCTCCCCACTTACCACTTAGATTGTAAGCTCTTCGGGGCGGGACTCCTTTTCCTACGTGTTACTTTTAAGTATGAGGCGCTTGTTCCCATGATGTGTTATATTATTACGCCACGTGTATTATTGCTGTGACGCGCTATTTACTTGGCTGACACTATACACCAAGATATAGACACACATACTGACGGGGAGAGGAGCAGAAATGTGTCTTAGGCTGCGTTTAAAGTAGACGGAGCGCCTGGCGACGCGCGCCTCTCGCTCGAGTGATCCCTGCACTGTGGTCCGAGGCGACGGGGAGGCCTTATACCGCATTTCTGTATTTCAATTCTAATTGTTCATTTATTGTAGCTTAGATTCATTACGTTTTCTTTCTTAGGGTTCCACCACCTTCTCCCATAAGAAACACCAGTGTTATATGTATATACACATAAATAAATACACAAACACACACTGGCGGATTTCCCCTTAAGCCCGATAGGCCTAGGGTGGCAAAATTTTGGGGCGGCAAAAATGTCCGCCGCCATATACAGATGCCGCACTCTCAGGTCTATCGGGCCTGATGGGAAGGCACTTACGTGTGCGGACGCCCCCTTGCTGCCGTCCTCCTCCATCCAAATCACACTTCAAATGACGCAGCGGATGTCATCAACGTGACGTTGCGCCTTCCAATGCCTTCATGACGTCGCGTTACCATGGCAACACGATATTGTGCGACGTCACGTTGGTGACTTCTGATTACAGCAGAAGATAACGGAGCTCTGATTACAGCAGGAGATAACGGAGCTCTGATTACAGCAGGAGATAACGGAGCTCTGATTACAGCAGAAGATAACGGAGCTCTGATTACAGCAGAAGATAACGGAGCTCTGATTACAGCAGAAGATAACGGAGCTCTGATTACAGCAGAAGATAACGAAGCTCTGATTACAGCAGAAGATAACGGAGCTCTGATTACAGCAGAAGATAACGGAGCTCTGATTACAGCAGAGGATAATGGAGCTCTGATTACAGCAGAAGATAACGGAGCTCTGATTACAGCAGAAGATAACGAAGCTCTGATTACAGCAGAAGATAACGGAGCTCTGATTACAGCAGAAGATAACGGAGCTCTGATTACAGCAGAAGATAACGGAGCTCTGATTACAGCAGAAGATAACGGAGCTCTGATTACAGCAGGAGATAACGGAGTTCTGATTACAGCAGAAGATAACGGAGCTCTGATTACAGCAGAAGATAACGGAGCTCTGATTACAGCAGAAGATAACGGAGCTCTGATTACAGCAGGAGATAACGGAGCTCTGATTACAGCAGAAGATAACGAAGCTCTGATTACAGCAGAAGATAACGGAGCTCTGATTACAGCAGGAGATAACGGAGCTCTGATTACAGCAGAAGATAACGGAGCTCTGATTACAGCAGAAGATAACGGAGCTCTGATTACAGCAGGAGATAACGGAGCTCTGATTACAGCAGAAGATAACGAAGCTCTGATTACAGCAGAAGATAACGGAGCTCTGATTACAGCAGAAGATAACGGAGCTCTGATTACAGCAGGAGATAACGGAGCTCTGATTACAGCAGAAGATAACGGAGCTCTGATTACAGCAGAGGATAACGGAGCTCTGATTACAGCAGAAGATAACGGAGCTCTGATTACAGCAGGAGATAACGGAGCTCTGATTACAGCAGAAGATAACGGAGCTCTGATTACAGCAGAGGATAACAGAGCTCTGATTACAGCAGAAGATAACGGAGCTCTGATTACAGCAGAAGATAACGGAGCTCTGATTACAGCAGGAGATAACGGAGCTCTGATTACAGCAGGAGATAACGGAGCTCTGATTACAGCAGGAGATAACGGAGTTCTGATTACAGCAGAAGATAACGGAGCTCTGATTACAGCAGAAGATAACGGAGCTCTGATTACAGCAGAAGATAACGGAGCTCTGATTACAGCAGGAGATAACGGAGCTCTGATTACAGCAGGAGATAACGAAGCTCTGATTACAGCAGAAGATAACAGAGCTCTGATTACAGCAGAAGATAACGGAGCTCTGATTACAGCAGGAGATAACGGAGCTCTGATTACAGCAGAAGATAACGGAGCTCTGATTACAGCAGAGGATAACGGAGCTCTGATTACAGCAGAAGATAACGGAGCTCTGATTACAGCAGGAGATAACGGAGCTCTGATTACAGCAGAAGATAACGGAGCTCTGATTACAGCAGGAGATAACGGAGCTCTGATTACAGCAGAAGATAACGGAGCTCTGATTACAGCAGAAGATAACGGAGCTCTGATTACAGCAGGAGATAACGGAGCTCTGATTACAGCAGAAGATAACGGAGCTCTGATTACAGCAGAAGATAACGGAGCTCTGATTACAGCAGAAGATAACGGAGCTCTGATTACAGCAGGAGATAACGGAGTTCTGATTACAGCAGAAGATAACGGAGCTCTGATTACAGCAAAAGATAACGGAGCTCTGATTACAGCAGAAGATAACGGAGCTCTGATTACAGCAGGAGATAACGGAGCTCTGATTACAGCAAAAGATAACGAAGCTCTGATTACAGCAGAAGATAACGAAGCTCTGATTACAGCAGAAGATAACGAAGCTCTGATTACAGCAGGAGATAACGGAGCTCTGATTACAGCAGAAGATAACGGAGCTCTGATTACAGCAGAGGATAACGAAGCTCTGATTACAGCAGAAGATAACGGAGCTCTGATTACAGCAGAAGATAACGGAGCTCTGATTACAGCAGAGGATAACGGAGCTCTGATTACAGCAGGAGATAACGGAGCTCTGATTACAGCAGAAGATAACGGAGCTCTGATTACAGCAGAAGATAACGGAGCTCTGATTACAGCAGAGGATAACAGAGTTCTGATTGCAGCAGAAGATAACGGAGCTCTGATTACAGCAGGAGATAACGGAGCTCTGATTACAGCAGAGGATAACGGAGCTCTGATTACAGCAGGAGATAACGGAGCTCTGATTGCAGCAGAAGATAACGGAACTCTGATTACAGCAGAGGATAATGGAGCTCTGATTACAGCAGAAGATAACGGAGCTCTGATTACAGCAGAAGATAACGGAGCTCTGATTACAGCAGAGGATAACAGAGCTCTGATTACAGCAGAAGATAACGGAGCTCTGATTACAGCAGAAGATAACGGAGCTCTGATTACAGCAGGAGATAACGGAGCTCTGATTACAGCAGGAGATAACGGAGCTCTGATTACAGCAGGAGATAACGGAGTTCTGATTACAGCAGAAGATAACGGAGCTCTGATTACAGCAGAAGATAACGGAGCTCTGATTACAGCAGAAGATAACGGAGCTCTGATTACAGCAGGAGATAACGGAGCTCTGATTACAGCAGGAGATAACGAAGCTCTGATTACAGCAGAAGATAACAGAGCTCTGATTACAGCAGAAGATAACGGAGCTCTGATTACAGCAGGAGATAACGGAGCTCTGATTACAGCAGAAGATAACGGAGCTCTGATTACAGCAGAGGATAACGGAGCTCTGATTACAGCAGAAGATAACGGAGCTCTGATTACAGCAGGAGATAACGGAGCTCTGATTACAGCAGAAGATAACGGAGCTCTGATTACAGCAGGAGATAACGGAGCTCTGATTACAGCAGAAGATAACGGAGCTCTGATTACAGCAGAAGATAACGGAGCTCTGATTACAGCAGGAGATAACGGAGCTCTGATTACAGCAGAAGATAACGGAGCTCTGATTACAGCAGAAGATAACGGAGCTCTGATTACAGCAGAAGATAACGGAGCTCTGATTACAGCAGGAGATAACGGAGTTCTGATTACAGCAGAAGATAACGGAGCTCTGATTACAGCAAAAGATAACGGAGCTCTGATTACAGCAGAAGATAACGGAGCTCTGATTACAGCAGGAGATAACGGAGCTCTGATTACAGCAAAAGATAACGAAGCTCTGATTACAGCAGAAGATAACGAAGCTCTGATTACAGCAGAAGATAACGAAGCTCTGATTACAGCAGGAGATAACGGAGCTCTGATTACAGCAGAAGATAACGGAGCTCTGATTACAGCAGAGGATAACGAAGCTCTGATTACAGCAGAAGATAACGGAGCTCTGATTACAGCAGAAGATAACGGAGCTCTGATTACAGCAGAGGATAACGGAGCTCTGATTACAGCAGGAGATAACGGAGCTCTGATTACAGCAGAAGATAACGGAGCTCTGATTACAGCAGAAGATAACGGAGCTCTGATTACAGCAGAGGATAACAGAGTTCTGATTGCAGCAGAAGATAACGGAGCTCTGATTACAGCAGGAGATAACGGAGCTCTGATTACAGCAGAGGATAACGGAGCTCTGATTACAGCAGGAGATAACGGAGCTCTGATTGCAGCAGAAGATAACGGAACTCTGATTACAGCAGAGGATAATGGAGCTCTGATTACAGCAGAAGATAACGGAGCTCTGATTACAGCAGAAGATAACGGAGCTCTGATTACAGCAGAAGATAACGGAGCTCTGATTACAGCAGAAGATAACGGAGCTCTGATTACAGCAGAAGATAACGGAGCTCTGATTACAGCAGAAGATAACGGAGCTCTGATTACAGCAGAAGATAACGGAGCTCTGATTACAGCAGGAGATAACGGAGTTCTGATTACAGCAGAAGATAACGGAGCTCTGATTACAGCAGAAGATAACGGAGCTCTGATTACAGCAGAAGATAACGGAGCTCTGATTACAGCAGGAGATAACGGAGCTCTGATTACAGCAGAAGATAACGAAGCTCTGATTACAGCAGAAGATAACGGAGCTCTGATTACAGCAGGAGATAACGGAGCTCTGATTACAGCAGAAGATAACGGAGCTCTGATTACAGCAGAAGATAACGGAGCTCTGATTACAGCAGGAGATAACGGAGCTCTGATTACAGCAGAAGATAACGAAGCTCTGATTACAGCAGAAGATAACGGAGCTCTGATTACAGCAGAAGATAACGGAGCTCTGATTACAGCAGGAGATAACGGAGCTCTGATTACAGCAGAAGATAACGGAGCTCTGATTACAGCAGAGGATAACGGAGCTCTGATTACAGCAGAAGATAACGGAGCTCTGATTACAGCAGGAGATAACGGAGCTCTGATTACAGCAGAAGATAACGGAGCTCTGATTACAGCAGAGGATAACAGAGCTCTGATTACAGCAGAAGATAACGGAGCTCTGATTACAGCAGAAGATAACGGAGCTCTGATTACAGCAGGAGATAACGGAGCTCTGATTACAGCAGGAGATAACGGAGCTCTGATTACAGCAGGAGATAACGGAGTTCTGATTACAGCAGAAGATAACGGAGCTCTGATTACAGCAGAAGATAACGGAGCTCTGATTACAGCAGAAGATAACGGAGCTCTGATTACAGCAGGAGATAACGGAGCTCTGATTACAGCAGGAGATAACGAAGCTCTGATTACAGCAGAAGATAACAGAGCTCTGATTACAGCAGAAGATAACGGAGCTCTGATTACAGCAGGAGATAACGGAGCTCTGATTACAGCAGAAGATAACGGAGCTCTGATTACAGCAGAGGATAACGGAGCTCTGATTACAGCAGAAGATAACGGAGCTCTGATTACAGCAGGAGATAACGGAGCTCTGATTACAGCAGAAGATAACGGAGCTCTGATTACAGCAGGAGATAACGGAGCTCTGATTACAGCAGAAGATAACGGAGCTCTGATTACAGCAGAAGATAACGGAGCTCTGATTACAGCAGGAGATAACGGAGCTCTGATTACAGCAGAAGATAACGGAGCTCTGATTACAGCAGAAGATAACGGAGCTCTGATTACAGCAGAAGATAACGGAGCTCTGATTACAGCAGGAGATAACGGAGTTCTGATTACAGCAGAAGATAACGGAGCTCTGATTACAGCAAAAGATAACGGAGCTCTGATTACAGCAGAAGATAACGGAGCTCTGATTACAGCAGGAGATAACGGAGCTCTGATTACAGCAAAAGATAACGAAGCTCTGATTACAGCAGAAGATAACGAAGCTCTGATTACAGCAGAAGATAACGGAGCTCTGATTACAGCAGAAGATAACGAAGCTCTGATTACAGCAGGAGATAACGGAGCTCTGATTACAGCAGAAGATAACGGAGCTCTGATTACAGCAGAGGATAACGAAGCTCTGATTACAGCAGAAGATAACGGAGCTCTGATTACAGCAGAAGATAACGGAGCTCTGATTACAGCAGAGGATAACAGAGCTCTGATTACAGCAGGAGATAACGGAGCTCTGATTACAGCAGAAGATAACGGAGCTCTGATTACAGCAGAAGATAACGGAGCTCTGATTACAGCAGAGGATAACAGAGTTCTGATTGTATCTCTGAATTACAGAACGAACAGCCAGAAGATAACGGAGCTCTGATTACAGCAGCACGATAACGAAGCTCTGATTACTAGCAGAAGATAACGAAGCTCTGATCTCCAGCAAGAAGATAACGGAACTCTGATTACAGCAAGCAGATACCGAGCTCTGATTACAGCAGGAGATAACGGAGCTCTGATTACAGCAGGAGATAACGGAGCTCTGATTGCAGCAGGAGATAACGGAGCTCTGATTGCAGCAGAAGATAACGGAGCTCTGATTACAGCAGAAGATAACGGAGCTCTGATTACAGCAGAAGATAACGGAGCTCTGATTACAGCAGAAGATAACGGAGCTCTGATTACAGCAGAGGATAACGGAGCTCTGATTACAGCAGAAGATAACGGAGCTCTGATTACAGCAGAAGATAACGAAGCTCTGATTACAGCAGAAGATAACGAAGCTCTGATTACAGCAGAAGATAACGGAGCTCTGATTACAGCAGAAGATAACGAAGCTCTGATTACAGCAGAAGATAACGGAGCTCTGATTACAGCAGGAGATAACGGAGCTCTGATTACAGCAGGAGATAACGGAGCTCTGATTACAGCAGAAGATAACGGAGCTCTGATTACAGCAGGAGATAACGGAGCTCTGATTACAGCAGGAGATAACGGAGCTCTGATTACAGCAGGAGATAACGGAGCTCTGATTACAGCAGAAGATAACGGAGCTCTGATTACAGCAGAAGATAACGGAGCTCTGATTACAGCAGGAGATAACGGAGCTCTGATTACAGCAGGAGATAACGGAGCTCTGATTACAGCAGAGGATAACGGAGCTCTGATTACAGCAGAGGATAACGGAGCTCTGATTACAGCAGAAGATAACGGAGCTCTGATTACAGCAGAAGATAACGAAGCTCTGATTACAGCAGAAGATAACGGAGCTCTGATTACAGCAGAAGATAACGGAGCTCTTATTACAGCAGGAGATAACGGAGCTCTGATTACAGCAGAAGATAACGGAGCTCTGATTGCAGCAGAATATAACGGAGCTCTGATTACAGCAGAGGATAACGGAGCTCTGATTACAGCAGAGGATAACGGAGCTCTGATTACAGCAGAAGATAACGGAGCTCTGATTACAGCAGAAGATAACGGAGCTCTGATTACAGCAGGAGATAACGGAGCTCTGATTACAGCAGAAGATAACGGAGCTCTGATTACAGCAGAAGATAACGGAGCTCTGATTACAGCAGGAGATAACGGAGCTCTGATTACAGCAGAAGATAACGGAGCTCTGATTACAGCAGAAGATAACGGAGCTCTGATTACAGCAGAAGATAACGGAGCTCTGATTACAGCAGAAGATAACGGAGCTCTGATTGCAGCAGGAGATAACGGAGCTCTGATTACAGCAGAGGATAACGGAGCTCTGATTACAGCAGAAGATAACGGAGCTCTGATTACAGCAGGAGATAACGGAGCTCTGATTACAGCAGAGGATAACGGAGCTCTGATTACAGCAGAAGATAACGGAGCTCTGATTACAGCAGAGAGAGCAGCAGAAGATAACGGAGCTCTGATTACAGCAGAAGATAACGGAGCTCTGATTACAGCAGGAGATAACGGAGCTCTGATTACAGCAGGAGATAACGGAGCTCTGATTACAGCAGAGGATAACGGAGCTCTGATTACAGCAGAGGATAACGGAGCTCTGATTACAGCAGAAGATAATGGAGCTCTGATTACAGCAGGAGATAACGGAGCTCTGATTACAGCAGGAGATAACGGAGCTCTGATTACAGCAGAAGATAACGGAGCTCTGATTACAGCAGAAGATAACGGAGCTCTGATTACAGCAGGAGATAACGGAGCTCTGATTACAGCAGAAGATAACGGAGCTCTGATTACAGCAGAAGATAACGGAGCTCTGATTACAGCAGAAGATAACAGAGCTCTGATTACAGCTGAAGATAACGGAGCTCTGATTACAGCAGGAGATAACGAAGCTCTGATTACAGCAGAAGATAACGGAGCTCTGATTACAGCAGGAGATAACAGAGCTCTGATTACAGCAAAAGATAACGGAGCTCTGATTACAGCAGAGGATAACGAAGCTCTGATTACAGCAGAAGATAACGGAGCTCTGATTACAGCAGGAGATAACGGAGCTCTGATTACAGCAGAAGATAACGGAGCTCTGATTACAGCAGGAGATAACGGAGCTCTGATTACAGCAGGAGATAACGGAGCTCTGATTACAGCAAAAGATAACGGAGCTCTGATTACAGCAGAAGATAACGGAGCTCTGATTACAGCAGGAGATAACGGAGCTCTGATTACAGCAAAAGATAACGAAGCTCTGATTACAGCAGAAGATAACGAAGCTCTGATTACAGCAGAAGATAACGGAGCTCTGATTGCAGCAGGAGATAACGGAGCTCTGATTACAGCAGAGGATAACGGAGCTCTGATTACAGCAGAAGATAACGGAGCTCTGATTACAGCAGGAGATAACGGAGCTCTGATTACAGCAGAGGATAACGGAGCTCTGATTACAGCAGAAGATAACGGAGCTCTGATTACAGCAGAGAGAGCAGCAGAAGATAACGGAGCTCTGATTACAGCAGAAGATAACGGAGCTCTGATTACAGCAGGAGATAACGGAGCTCTGATTACAGCAGGAGATAACGGAGCTCTGATTACAGCAGAGGATAACGGAGCTCTGATTACAGCAGAGGATAACGGAGCTCTGATTACAGCAGAAGATAATGGAGCTCTGATTACAGCAGGAGATAACGGAGCTCTGATTACAGCAGGAGATAACGGAGCTCTGATTACAGCAGAAGATAACGGAGCTCTGATTACAGCAGAAGATAACGGAGCTCTGATTACAGCAGGAGATAACGGAGCTCTGATTACAGCAGAAGATAACGGAGCTCTGATTACAGCAGAAGATAACGGAGCTCTGATTACAGCAGAAGATAACAGAGCTCTGATTACAGCAGAAGATAACGGAGCTCTGATTGCAGCAGGAGATAACGGAGCTCTGATTACAGCTGAAGATAACGGAGCTCTGATTACAGCAGAAGATAACGGAGCTCTGATTACAGCAGGAGATAACGGAGCTCTGATTACAGCAGAGGATAACGGAGCTCTGATTACAGCAGAAGATAACGGAGCTCTGATTACAGCAGAGAGAGCAGCAGAAGATAACGGAGCTCTGATTACAGCAGAAGATAACGGAGCTCTGATTACAGCAGGAGATAACGGAGCTCTGATTACAGCAGGAGATAACGGAGCTCTGATTACAGCAGAGGATAACGGAGCTCTGATTACAGCAGAGGATAACGGAGCTCTGATTACAGCAGAAGATAATGGAGCTCTGATTACAGCAGGAGATAACGGAGCTCTGATTACAGCAGGAGATAACGGAGCTCTGATTACAGCAGAAGATAACGGAGCTCTGATTACAGCAGAAGATAACGGAGCTCTGATTACAGCAGGAGATAACGGAGCTCTGATTACAGCAGAAGATAACGGAGCTCTGATTACAGCAGAAGATAACGGAGCTCTGATTACAGCAGAAGATAACAGAGCTCTGATTACAGCTGAAGATAACGGAGCTCTGATTACAGCAGAAGATAACAGAGCTCTGATTACAGCTGAAGATAACGGAGCTCTGATTACAGCAGAAGATAACAGAGCTCTGATTACAGCAGAAGATAACAGAGCTCTGATTACAGCTGAAGATAACGGAGCTCTGATTACAGCAGGAGATAACGGAGCTCTGATTACAGCAGTTAGGTATCTGGATTTAAAGAGCATGTGTAGTGGCTGCTAAATAGGGTCAGTGCTAAAAAGGACTTATTCTTTATTGTCTGAAGCGGCTGTTTCCGGACGAAAATGTCCTTTTACGTCCAGAACATGTAGAATGACTCCCATAGACAAATATTCAACAAGGTCTTAAGTGTCCCTGACACTTGCAGTTACAGGGAGCAAACACAAGGGGGCAGGGGAGATGCATCTGATACACACAGTCCATGCCCAGTGTTAGAAATCTGCAAGGAGGGCAACCCTGTGCCCCCCACACCTCTCCAAGCCAGTACCAGACCCCTCTGCCCAAGGTCACACAGGGAGCCAGTGGCACAGGTAGAGCCTCGCTGAGTCTGACTGACACAAGGGGTCAGGGAATGATGGGCTGTGTCTGAGGTCAGGAAGAGAGCTGGTGGCAGAGCTGGAATCATGTTGAGACGGGTACAAGAAAACTGCTGCGGGTCACACAGAGATCCAGAGGCAGAGATATTGTCTTGTTATGGGTAAGGAGGGTACAAAACACTGCCCTTGGTCACAGAGATTCAGAGGCAGAACTAGTGTTTCATTGTGGGCAAGGAGGGTATAAGAACTCTGCCACAGGTCACACAGAGATCCAGAGGCAGAGCTAGTGTCTCATTTTGGGTAAGTAGGGTACAAAACACTGTCCTAGGCCACACAGAGGTCCAGAGGCAGAGCTAGCCTCATTGAGGGCAAGTGGGGTGTAGGAACTCTGTCTCAGGTCACACAGACGTCCAGAGGCAGAGCTAGAGTCTCATCGAGGGTAAGAGAACTGTGCTAGGTTCACACAGAGGCAGAGCCAGTACCTGACAGACACAGGGGTTTACAGAAACATCGGCTGTGTCACAGGTAATAAAAAGAGCCAGCGGCAGAGCTGCAATCATTCTGGCGCTTAAGAGAGACAGGGACCCTGCACAAGGTCACACACAGATACAGCGGCAGAGCCACGACTAGCCAGAGGTGCAGCAGGACACTGCCTGAGGTCACTCGCACAGCAGAGCCAGATGTAGACACAGAGGGTGTTGCGATTCTGCCGCAAGGTCAGTCAGAAAGTCAGCGGCAGAGCCAGGAGGCAGTAAAGCGAATAATGTGCGGCAGTGAAGGAGTTACTCTCCTTTTATCCCTGTGGCGGCAAAAGGGTTAACCCCTCCATCTATTTCCTGCCGGGCCCCTCTTACGTCATGTCCCTCAAACCGCTCACACACTCCCCCCCCCCCCCCCAGACCCTACTCTACCTCTGCTCCCTCTCCCCTCCCCTCCCCCCCCCCCCCCCAGGGCTGGGAAAACTTCCCCAGAATAACAGGCCCCAGAACACACAGAAAACGTGGGAAGGCAGAACTAGCGCTCACCCATGTAACGTTCACACTGCTCCCCCCCCTCACCCCCTAACGTTTAGGATAACCTGCACTACAGCAAGACCCTAATCACTTCATGCTATCCTCAATTAGCGAGATTTTGGGGGTTGCTGGGATAAAAATAAATGGTATCTTAATGGAAAAGTGCTGGGGGGGGGTTTTAATCAGTGAGAATTCATTGAAGTCTATGAAACGCTGGTACTAATAATCAGTGAGGCCGACCCCAAATCACACAGGAAAATCAGTGGGCGGTGACGTGTCTACTGTTCAGAGTTAGGGTCTTTAAAATGGCAGGAAAGGCATTTAGGAGCTGAGTTCTTTCAGCTATTTGATATACAAATCGAACAATAATAATTTGAAGCCCTGGAAACCAATAAAGTTACTGGGGAGAAAAAGAAAAACAAAAATGGCTGCCCTCTCGCTTACGTTGCCATGGTGATGTTAGAAGTGGTTTGAGGCCCACAGGTCTTAATTTATATGTTTATGTTTTAACAAATAGGTAAATAAAGATAGAAATGTAAACTTGAGGTTAATTGTTTTCGATCATATTTTTATAACCACTAATTAAGACGGGCAGCCATCTTTAAATGACCCTTTTGGTCTGCGTAGGAACTCTCTCACACATCTCGCCATCTCTTCTGTCAAACATTTTAGGGGGTAGATTTATCTCTGGAAATATCTCAAGTAAAGTGATGGGGTGGGGGAGAGCGTGAGAGAGGGGCGGGGGGAGAGAGAGAACAGGAAGAGAGCATGTGTGAGAGAGGCAGAAGAGAAAGCGTGAGAGAGAGAGAAGAACAGAGGTTGCGAGAGAAAGATGTGAAAGGAGAGAGAGAGAGAGAGAGAGAGAGAGAGAGAGAGAGAGAGAGAGAGAGAGAGAGAGAGAGAGAGAGAGAGAGAGATAGATAGAGAGAGAGAGAGAGAGAGAGATAAGGATGGAGAGAGAGAGATATGGAGAGAGAAAGATAGATAGAGAGAATGAGAAAATATTAGGATGTGAGAGAGTGGAAGACAGACAGCTCAGTCTCCCCTCTGGATAAGGGGAAGAGACAGCTCAGAGTGTTTGCTGGGTCCCTCCCTGGGGATGAGAGATGGCCGCGCCCCTCCCGCGCTCCTGCACACGCCTGTGGATGTGTCAGCACAGTGACACGCGTGCTGCACCTGCCGTCCCCGGCACACACAACAGGTCCGGCCAGTCCCTGTGACAGCCACAATGTCACCCAGACACACAGCAAGAACCAACACGCAGTGTCCACCGAGTGACACCCGCAGAGCATCGCGCAGTTAACCTTTTCACTCCGCAGGCACTGCATCTACCTGTGCAATGTAGTCCTAGAGGTGAGAGGCACTGCATCTACCTGCTCTTCTACTGTGCAATGTAGTCCTAGAGGTGAGAGGCACTGCATCTACCTGTGCAATGTAGTCCTAGAGGTGAGAGGCACTGCATCTACCTGTGCAATGTAGTCCTAGAGGTGAGAGGCACTGCATCTATCTGTGCAATGTAGTCCTAGAGGTGAGAGGCACTGCATCTACCTGTGCAATGTAGTCCTAGAGGTGAGAGGCACTGCATCTACCTGTGCAATGTAGTCCTAGAGGTGAGAGGCACTGCATCTACCTGCTCTTCTACTGTGCAATGTAGTCCTAGAGGTGAGAGGCACTGCATCTACCTGCTCCCCTGCTGACAGCCCTAGAGGTGACACCCACCCACTCTGTACAACCCCAGAGCAGATATATTGTATCCCTCCAGATATCCCGGCCCTAGAGGTCACAGACTCCATGTCACGGCCCTTCCCTGGGCCTCACTCGACTGTTGCACCCTCTTTTATTGGCATAAACACCATAAAAACGCCTCGGAAAAGCAGAAGTGCAAGATATATGAGAGCAATAAAGCCATGCGCAGGTCCCCTCGAGTCCAAGAGGTGTCAGGACTCATCCCCATCCAGTTCCAGAGGTGTCAAGGCGAGGACCCGCACTGCATCCAGTACTAGAGGTTCATGGCTGCGTGACCCTGATCACTAGAGGCATCTGGGAGAATCCCCACACCAATCCTAGAGGTGTCACGGAGAGTCCCCAACCCTCAATGCTAGAGGGTCAGGCGACACGACCCTGGTGACTACACCCAGTCGTAGAGGTGTTAGGATATATGCCTCGGGACTACCCACTTATAGAATCATCAGGCTATATGTCCAGGCATTAGCCAGCCATAGAGGTGTCTCTTAGCCCAACACCTCTAGGACGTGATGCAGTGATATCTGTGCTCTTGAACGCTACCCCTAGAGGTGTCGTCTCCACCCCCTTGGGGTCCCCTTTACTAGAGGTGCACTGCAACTCTCGAGAGGTGTGCCCATGCAGTCATAGAGGTGCACAGACTGGGCGCAGTGAGCGTCTGCTGTAAAACGAGGAGTTGGCTGTTAATCACTAACGCTGCATCAATTAGGGAGGGACCTTAATCCTGGAGTCAGGGAGGGACACGTAACTGCTAAGCTGGCAACGCAGGGGTTAATTCACAAGGCCCACTTAATAGCACTATGTGTATGTACTGTAGGTGCATGTATGTATATGTATATACAGTTAGAGTTGTGCCTGATGGGATGTAGTAGGAAGGTAAAATTTTATATATATATATATATATACTAGCTGAGAGACCCGGCGTTGCCCGGGATGTAAATGCGTAATAGGTAGTATTATTTATAACTCTTGGAACAATAGGTGAGTATTTGTTGTAAAGGTTTCGGAGGGGGGGAGAAAGGGGAGCGGGGGGGGAGAAAGGGGAGCGGGGGGGGAGAAAGGGGAGCGGGGGGGGGGAGAAAGGGGAGCGGGGGGGGGAGAAAGGGGAGCGGGGGGGAGAAAGGGGAGCGGGGGGGGGGAGAAAGGGGAGCGGGGGGGGGGAAAGGGGGGGAGAAAGGGGAGCGGGGGGGGGGAGAAAGGGGAGCGGGGGGGGAGAAAGGGGAGCGGGGGGGGAGAAAGGGGAGCGGGGGGGAGAAAGGGGAGCGGGGGGGGGGAGAAAGGGGAGCGGGGGGGGAGAAAGGGGAGCGGGGGGGGAAAGGGGAGTGGGGGGGGGAAGGGGAGTGGGGGGGGGTGGAGAGCAGTGGGCATATGTATTGTCATAATTTATGTATGGGCATTTCCCCCCCCTCCTCCGTGCGTCCGTCCCCCTGCTGGTTCGGCTGGTGGCCCCCCCCGTTCCCCGTGACTCCCCCCCGTTCCCCGTGACTCCCCCCACCCGTTCCCTGTGACTCGCGCTCCCCCCCCCCGGCGCCCGCTTGGTCCCCCGATGTGCCGTCCTGCTGAGTGAGGCGTGCAGGCGGCTGCAGGAAGCGCCCTGTGTGGGCCTAAGACTCGCGCTCCCCCCCCCCGGCGCCCGCTCGATGTGGCGTCTGGCTGAGCGGCGGTAGGAAGCGCCCTGTCTGTGTGGGCCTGAGGCTGAGGCGGGACGCGCAGTGGGCCTGAGGCTGAGGCGGGACGCGCAGTGGGGCTGAGGCGGGACGCGCAGTGGGCCTGAGGCTGAGGCGGGACGCGCAGTGGGCCTGAGGCTGAGGCGGGACGCACAGTGACTTACCTGAGCGGCTGGTAGCGCCGGGGAGGTAAGGGAGCGGCTGGGGTAGGAGGGCCGCGCTTCCCGTCCGGAGCCAGTGCAGGACGGCGCACGTGAGGGGGGGGAGGGGGGCGGACAGAGGGTGTGTGTGTGTATAGAGCTGCTGTGTTGTGTGTGTGTGTGTATAGAGCTGCTGTGTTGTGTGTGTGTGTGTGTGTATAGAGCTGCTGTGTTGTGTGTGTGTGTGTGTATAGAGCTGCTGTGTTGTGTGTGTGTGTAGAGCTGCTGTGTTGTGTGTGTGTGTGTGTGTGTATAGAGCTGCTGTGTTGTGTGTGTGTGTATAGAGCTGCTGTGTTGTGTGTGTGTGTATAGAGCTGCTGTGTTGTGTGTGTGTGTGTGTGTATAGAGCTGCTGTCTTGTGTGTGTGTGTGTGTGTGTGTGTGTGTGTGTGTGTATATAGAGCTGCTGTGTTGTGTGTGTGTGTGTGTGTAGAGCTGCTGTGTTGTGTGTGTGTGTGTGTGTGTGTGTGTGTATAGAGCTGCTGTGGTGTGTGCGTGTGTGTGTGTATAGAGCTGCTGTGTTGTGTGTGTGTGTGTGTGTGTGTGGGCCGTCACTCCGACTCAGGCCAATGAGAGGTGTGCGGGGGCGGGCGACCCAAGGGACCAATGAGATTTCCCCTAGGGACACCGGACATCCAGGCAGGCAAACATACAGTGCTTTCACTAATATAGTATAAGATATATATATATATATATATATATATATATATATATATATATATATATATATATATATATATATCACACACATACATACACACATACACACATACACACATACACACACACACACACACACACACACACACATACACATATATATACACATACATATATATATATATACATATATAGTATGTGTGTATCAATACATAAGTATATGTGAAAAAGTGTACATATATACATGTGTGTGTGTGTTATAGCCAAAGAAGGATCCTGAGATGTTCGAAAACTTGTAACATATCAACTACTTCTTGGTCCAATAAAAGGTATCATACCCCCTCTCCCTCCTTTTCCACATTATATATATATATATATATATATATATATATATTATATATATATAAATCATATCTTCTGTTCTGGCCAGTACATAGTATACAGATGTTGCCTGACTTATTATTCCCAGAGCACACACAGTGAAACGCGTTGGTTCCAACGACCGTAAAAACTGCGGTGGTCCGGTTCTTCACGCAGCCAGGGGGGAAACGCCATGGTCAGGATTGAGCCACCGGCGCAAACATTTAGTCTGGTTATCGGCATATCATCCCCTGCCCCTGTGGCCTAAACTAACATCGCTCTTCACGTAAAAGGATTTGGGAATGAATTTGGGCGAGTTTAATCGCGTGGCATTTTCCGGAGCGATTGGCGTCCAGCTGGCGGCACAGACAATATTTGCACGGCGCAGGTAGCGGTAGCGCTATACATATGGTGTCTTTGTAGGGGGAAAGGGCCTCAGAAGCCCAAGTCAAGAAAAATGAATGTCTACGTTAGCGATAACAAATAAATTCGCTTGAATGAAAGAAGTGTGGCCCAATGTACATCTATCTTCTCACAGTGACACACACTATAGCAAGGTCACTGCGCCCGACGCTTGTGCACTATATCTTTGGTAGGAACACAGCATATCTCAGGCTCTCCCCCCAAAACCGGGTTCAATAAACTTGGCTACACCTGTATAATCCCAGCCCCATTACTAATCGCTATAAAGGAAGCATTTACCCCACAAAAAAGCCCTGTATATCCCCCAAAGTATACCTACAGATACAGTATAGGAATGTTACAGCGCTAGTAACCATATACGCTGCCAGTGCGGTACACACATCCGATATGGCAAAGGGGTGTTCAACTCTCCTCAAGTCCCAACCCAACCCAAAAGGTCAGGTTTTCAGGATATCCCAGCTTCAGCACAGGTGGCTCAATCGGTCCCTGCTTCAGCACAGGTGGTTTAATCGGTCCCTGCTTCAGCACAGGTGGCTCAATCAGTTGCTCGATCTTTGGCTGAGTCTCTGATTGAGCCACCTGTGCTGAAGAATGAAGACTGGGATAGCCTGAAAACCTGACCTGTTGGGGGGGACGGGACTGGAATTGAACACCACTGCTATATGGGGTTGAAGTGTAGGGTCAGTGGGTATGGGGTCTGCATGAAAGGGAGGGAGAGGTGTGTGTGAGTGAGGGGGGGGGGGGATACGGCAGACCAATAGCTGGATACGAAAGCACTGGAGGGACGCCCAGCCCTGCCCCTGCCCTGGTTACGCCTCCACTGCCCCAAAGGCAAATAGCATAGGAACAGCTAAACTATTACTTCCCCGTCCAGAGAGAAGGAGGCGAGAGAGAGTAAGAAAGAGAGAAGGGGGGAAAGCAGACAGAGGAGAGAGAACAGAAAAAGAAGATAAGGAAGGAGGAAAAGCAGAGAGAAGATAAGGAAGATAAGGAAGATAGTTCAGTTGGAGAGGGGGGAAGGAAGATTGAGTGAGATGTGAATGCAGAACAAGAGGGAGGAAGGAGGTAGGTAAGAGAGGAAGAAAGGAAAGGTGAGGGAGGGAGAGAGGGAGAGAGAAAGAGAGTGACAGAGAGGGAGAGAGAGAGAGAGAGAGCAGAGGTGACAGGAGAGACTCTGGTCCCTATAATCTGGATGTCATTTGGTTGCCTGTAATTCCTCCCTCGGCTGAGAGACTCGAGGTCACATACGGTAAGATCTCTGTCTAATCAGCTCTCCCTCCCTGTGTGGAGGATGCTACTCACACCAAAAGTGCACAAACACACACACACACTCAAAGTAACACATACAAACTTACTATACACACACACAGGTAGATAAAACCTCAAATGTACACAGATACAGACAAACTCAGTAGCATATGTGCAGGAACAGACACACAAGCAGCACATACTTCTCCTATCATATTCTAGAAGTCTCACATTATTACTTTTACATTGCAGGCTCTGTGGGACAGAGACCCCCTAATTCCCATCGTTTCACTTCCTGTGAGATGTGCTTGTGAACGTTTGGATATTTTCTCCCCATACTGTCCCAATTCTGTAAAGTGCTGCGTATAGGAGATATACATAACACACACACACACACACACACACACACACACACACACACACACACACACACACACACACACACACACACACACACACACACACACACACACACACACACACACACACACACACACACACACACACACACACACACACAATATTTCAAGTACATTCACAGCTAGAGAAAGTTACACATAGTCATACACATTTATACATATACACAACTACAAGCATATCATTATACACAAACACAATACACAAGCACAAAACTACACACACAGAAGCACAAACCTGCACAGACACCACACACACAGAAGCACAAAACTATACACCAACACAGAGGCTCAACATATACACAACTACAAGCATATCATTATACACAAGCATAAAACTACACACACAAGCACAAACCTGCACAGACACCACACACACAGAAGCACAAAACTACACACTAACACAGAGGCTCAAAATAACACACACAGATCTTCTGTCTGTTTCCCACACGCAGTGAACCCCGGGCGCTGGCAGGCGGCTGCGCTAATCCCGCTAATAACGGTGACGCGTTGTATCGCACCCAGCGCGCAGTGTTATGTGCACAGTACCACTGCTTTCTCTATTTCCCTCTCATAATACAGCAACAAGCTTTGCCGCGTTCCTCTGGCATTGAAGGGGTTAAAATGAGTCCTGTCCTCCCTCCTGCCCATTGACACCACAGGCTGTGGTACAATGGTTTGTTACGCCTATGGAGGTAGCCTTTAATGTGCAATTTGCTATACAGTATTTGGATTGATGCGTGTATATGTATAATATATATATATATATAATCTGCGCTGTAGGAGACTATTCCGTTCCCATAAACTGCCCATCATTTCTCAAATCGGGCGTCTTGTCTAAAGCTGCTGCTGAAGGTCCGAGCCGTGCCCAGTGACACACACACACACACACACACACACACACACACACACACACACACACACACACACACACACACACACACACACACACACATACACACACACACACGGGACTGTGGGGTTTGTTTTGACGTGACGCCAGTGAGGAACGTTGGTGAGCGGGGTGTCGGGCAGCGTTACGTGGGGGTGTCAGGAAGCGTTACGTGGGGGTGTCGGGCAGCGTTACGTGGGGGTGTCAGGGAGCGTTACGTGGGGGTGTCGGGCAGCGTTACGTCGGGGCGTCAGGAAGCGTTACGTGGGGGCGTCAGGAAGCGTTACGTGGGGGTGTCAGGGAGCGTTACGTGGGGGTGTCGGGCAGCGTTACGTCGGGGCGTCAGGAAGCGTTACGTGGGGGCGTCAGGAAGCGTTACGTGGGGGTGTCGGGCAGCGTTACGTGGGGGTGTCAGGGAGCGTTACGTGGGGGTGTCAGGGAGCGTTACGTCGGGGTGCCAGGAAGCGTTACGTGGGGGTGTCAGGAAGCGTTACGTCGGGGCGTCAGGAAGCGTTACGTGGGGCGTCAGGGAGCGTTACGTGGGGGTGTCAGGGAGCGTTACGTGGGGCGTCAGGAAGCGTTACGTGGGGGTGTCGGGCAGCGTTACGTCGGGGCGCCAGGAAGCGTTACGTGGGGGCGTCAGGAAGCGTTACGTGGGGGCGTCAGGAAGCGTTACGTGGGGGCGTCAGGAAGCGTTACGTGGGGGCGTCAGGAAGCGTTACGTGGGGGCGTCAGGAAGCGTTACGTGGGGGCGTCAGGAAGCGTTACGTGGGGGCGTCAGGAAGCGTTACGTGGGGGCGTCAGGAAGCGTTACGTGGGGGCGTCAGGAAGCGTTACGTGGGGGCGTCAGGGAGCGTTACGTGGGGGCGTCAGGGAGCGTTACGTGGGGGCGTCAGGGAGCGTTACGTGGGGGCGTCAGGAAGCGTTACGTGGGGGTGTCAGGAAGCTTACGTCGGGGCGCCAGGAAGCGTTACGTGGGGGCGTCAGGGAGCGTTACGTGGGGGCGTCAGGAAGCGTTACGTGGGGGTGTCAGGAAGCGTTACGTGGGGGTGTCAGGGAGCGTTACGTGGGGGTGTCAGGAAGCGTTACGTGGGGGTGTCAGGGAGCGTTACGTGGGGGTGTCAGGGAGCGTTACGTGGGGGCGTCAGGGAGCGTTACGTGGGGGCGTCAGGAAGCGTTACGTGGGGGTGTCAGGAAGCGTTACGTGGGGGTGTCAGGAAGCGTTACGTGGGGGTGTCAGGAAGCGTTACGTGGGGGCGTCACGAAGCGTTACGTGGGGGCGTCAGGAAGCGTTACGTGGGGGCGTCAGGGAGCGTTACGTGGGGGTGTCAGGAAGCGTTACGTGGGGGTGTCAGGGAGCGTTACGTGGGGGTGTCAGGAAGCGTTACGTGGGGCGTCAGGGAGCGTTACGTGGGGGTGTCAGGGAGCGTTACGTGGGGGCGTCAGGGAGCGTTACGTGGGGGTGTCAGGAAGCGTTACGTGGGGGTGTCAGGAAGCGTTACGTGGGGGTGTCAGGGAGCGTTACGTGGGGGTGTCAGGGAGCGTTACGTGGGGGCGTCAGGGAGCGTTACGTGGGGGCGTCAGGGAGCGTTACGTGGGGGCGTCAGGAAGCGTTACGTGGGGGCGTCAGGAAGCGTTACGTCGGGGCGCCAGGAAGCGTTACGTGGGGGTGTCAGGGAGCGTTACGTGGGGGTGTCAGGGAGCGTTACGTGGGGGTGTCAGGGAGCGTTACGTGGGGGTGTCAGGGAGCGTTACGTGGGGGTGTCAGGGAGCGTTACGTGGGGGTGTCAGGGAGCGTTACGTGGGGGCGTCAGGAAGCGTTACGTGGGGGCGTCAGGGAGCGTTACGTGGGGGCGTCAGGAAGCGTTACGTGGGGGTGTCAGGAAGCGTTACGTCGGGGCGCCAGGAAGCGTTACGTGGGGGTGTCAGGGAGCGTTACGTGGGGGTGTCAGGGAGCGTTACGTGGGGGTGTCAGGGAGCGTTACGTGGGGGTGTCAGGGAGCGTTACGTGGGGGTGTCAGGGAGCGTTACGTGGGGGCGTCAGGGAGCGTTACGTGGGGGCGTCAGGGAGCGTTACGTGGGGGCGTCAGGAAGCGTTACGTGGGGGTGTCAGGAAGCGTTACGTGGGGGTGTCAGGAAGCGTTACGTGGGGGTGTCAGGAAGCGTTACGTCGGGGCGCCAGGAAGCGTTACGTGGGGGTGTCAGGGAGCGTTACGTGGGGGCGTCAGGAAGCGTTACGTGGGGGCGTCAGGAAGCGTTACGTCGGGGCGCCAGGAAGCGTTACGTGGGGGTGTCAGGGAGCGTTACGTGGGGGCGCCAGGAAGCGTTACGTGGGGGTGTCAGGGAGCGTTACGTGGGGGTGTCAGGGAGCGTTACGTGGGGGTGTCAGGGAGCGTTACGTGGGGGCGTCAGGAAGCGTTACGTGGGGGTGTCAGGAAGCGTTACGTCGGGGCGCCAGGAAGCGTTACGTGGGGGCGTCAGGGAGCGTTACGTGGGGGTGTCAGGGAGCGTTACGTGGGGGTGTCAGGGAGCGTTACGTGGGGGTGTCAGGGAGCGTTACGTGGGGGTGTCAGGGAGCGTTACGTGGGGGTGTCAGGGAGCGAGATGTGCTGCATTAGTTCAGGAGATTCTCAGACATCGTACATCAGTTTTTCTGATGTACCAACCGCCCAATAATAAGGATCAAAGTTCTGTGCTTCTTAGAGGGCTCAGAAACCTGCCCGTCCCCTGAAACACCATCACTACTGTATTATACTCACTCTCCCCCAACCCTACTCACTCTCCCCCCCATCCTACTCACTCTCCCCATCACTACTGTATTATACTCACTCTCCCCCAACCCTACTCACTCTCCCCCCCATCCTACTCACTCTCCCCATCACTACTGTATTATACTCACTCTCCCCCAACCCTACTCACTCTCCCCCCCATCCTACTCACTCTCCCCATCACTCCTGTATTATACTCACTCTCCCCCAACCCTACTCACTCTCCCCCCCATCCTACTCACTCTCCCCATCACTACTGTATTATACTCACTCTCCCCCAACCCTACTCACTCTCCCCCCCATCCTACTCACTCTCCCCCAACCCTACTCACTCTCCCCCCCATCCTACTCACTCTCCCCCCATCACTACTGTATTATACTCACTCTCCCCCAACCCTACTCACTCTCCCCATCACTACTGTATTATACTCACTCTCCCCAACCCTACTCACTCTCCCCCCCATCCTACTCACTCTCCCCCCATCCTACTCACTCTCCCCATCACTACTGTATTATACTCACTCTCCCCCAACCCTACTCACTCTCCCCATCACTACTGTATTATACTCACTCTCCCCCAACCCTACTCACTCTCCCCATCACTACTGTATTATACTCACTCTCCCCCATCCCTACTCACTCTCCCCCCCATCCTACTCACTCTCCCCATCACTACTGTATTATACTCACTCTGTGAAGTGCAGGCGAGGGACCCCAGTTTGGTCACACAGGGTTGCTCACAACTGTGTGTGACCAAACTGGGGTCCCTCGCCCGCAATTAATACTATTCGCCGGTCTAAAACACTATTAATACCCCCCAGTCGCTTACTCTTCTGCACGTCTGATGATATAGTTATATTTATATTGTGTAGGATACAGGGACAGTCCAATAACATATGTTTAAAACTACTTATCTACTGTATGTTATGGGCTCCTTTAAAAAGCGAGCCCCCTTTAAAAGCCGCAATTCACCCCAGAATCCTACATCACTTTAACCAAGTCAGTGTCCTACTCTTATTTTTAATGTTAAAAATCATGGTTCTCTTAATATCCCGCTTCTGATGTTACCATGGTAACCGTTACGCCATTTTAACATCCCAGACATTTAATATTTCAAACGCTTCTATCCCCTAAACAGCATATTCGATTTGGAAAATAAAAACAACGGTGGAGAGGGTGAGAAGAGGTCTCTTACGGGGAGTAAAAATGGACGGGAGAGATTAAGAGAAACAGGGTTTTTTTTTTTTAATACTAATTTTTTTTTTTTTTTAGAGAGCCATTACATACTAAGGGGGCGACAAGGTTGGGCATCTTTTTAGAAAGGAAAGGTATACAGGGATATACCAAATAAGTAAACATGGGAAGGATGTTGATCCAGGGAGTAATCTGATTGCCAATTCTTGGAGTCAGGAAGGTATTTATTTTCCCCTTATGAGATATCATTGGATGATATGACTCTGGGGTTTTTGTTTACCTTCCTCTGGATCAATAAGTAAGTATAGATATAGGATAAAGTATCTGTCGTCTACATTTAGCATAGGTTGAACTTGATAGACGTACGTCTTTTTTCAACCTCATCTACTATGTACCTATATAACTATTGTATGAGTTAAACTTGTATAGGGACCTGGGGGGTATTTGCTTCTTTAAAGCACGTCACCATGTGGCTTAATGATGGTGTAATAAGGACTAAAAACAACGAAAACAAAAACCAGTTCACGATTAAATCCTATTATCCTCCCACACACCGTTTTATTACCAAAAGAGATGACTAAAGACTGTAAAAACCCTCCCATGCATTTGGTTCCCCAAAAACACACTTAAAAGATCAAAACAAAATCGCAGCTAAAGCAATTAGACGGAACGAGATCGTAACAGCAGCGATCATTCTAATAACAATTATCCATCGTCACCTGTTATTATTATTATTATGATGCTTTTTTTTTGTCTTATTACGACAGGTCACTATTTCCCTTTTATCTTATTATTGGGCTATTTCCATTATCATCTTTCCATACGACCGCAACCCAAATTAACCGTTAGGATGCCGGGGCGGCACGAGAAAGCCACCAGACCTCCGACTTCTGGGTCGCGTGATCGCTCCTGGGCGATCGTGCGACTGGCACCTGGCTGCCGGAAACGGACGGGTGCTCCACTTCTGTTTGGATCGGGCTGGCTGCTCCATTGGAGCGGTCAGCCGGATCAACCCCTTGGAAAACGAGCAAGTGTCCATGACGTACCTAGAACATTCTAAGGGACTCTGACGTTCCAGGTACGTCATCATGGGGAAACTTTAGCATTCCTCACTCTATCACCCAATTGCTGCATCTTAACCCGCCTGACCCATGTTGGACCAACGTGACCTAATGACATGTATCTCTTGAGCAGGATCAGAAAAGGTATTCATGCCCTTTTGTAAAGAAATTGGAAAAGGCAGAAGGAGGCGTAGGAGGGGATAGGGACTCTGCCCAAGTTCACACGGACAGCAAGTGGCAGAGCCGGGGTAATGCTGCGATAGTGGGGTTATGGGGGCCGTATCCCAAGTCACAGAAAGTGAGAGGCAAAGCAGGGGTCAAAATGAGGGCATGGTGACACTGTCCAAGGTCACCCAGGAGCAAAGGCGCGATTAAATGGAAGCACTATGTTGGAGGGTTCTGTGTGTCTCCAAGTTCACACAGTCACAGGGACACTGCTATAGTTCACACACACACACACACACACACACACACACACACACACACACACACACACACACACACACACACACAGGGACACACAGGGACACACAGGGACACTGCACTAGTGTACACACACACAGTCACAAGCAAGGATCATGCTGAGACACAAGATTGTAGAGAGGATCAGGCTGAGGCGCACTCTCCAAGGTCACACACAGAATCCGTTGCAGAGCCGGGGTCAGACACTGGAGTTGTTCAGTCCCCGGGGTCCCCCTTGTTTGTTTTTGTGGGGGCCGCTGCGTTTGTTATTGTAAGGGGCGGGGGTTTCTTTCAGCAGGCGTCTGCCAGCTCTGAACCTCATCCCAGTCTCTGCGGCTGAACCGCGGGGAACGGTTGTAATTAAGGCCAGGGTGGGGCAGACAACCTCTCAAGTGATGCCCAGAATGGGTGGGAAGGATGGGGTCATATCCCTTCAGGGGATCACCCCACCCCCCATTCTGCATATAAACAAACAGACACAGACACTGGGCTCTCTCCCTCCTTCAGCGTACAGACAAAGAACACGTATGAGCGCATTCACATACATGCCGGAACTATTGTTTGCGGGGGCACTACACATACAAAATCAGCACCCCCCCCCCAATGTCCCAGACAGGACCCCAAACCTGCCTTAGCGCATAACCACACCTGATACTTCCACTGCAGCAAGGGGTTCTGGGTAATGGCACATTCTGTCGCCTTTTCGCTCTTCCCTCCTGCTATAGCCCACAGGAGATAACGCGCACAGAGGCCAAGCTACCTCTCTTCCCCACCTCCAGAGAAAGACGGAACAGGGACTCCACTACAAAGGGCAGTACAATGAGGTCCCAGGGAATCGTTGAAACAGACTGGTAAAGCTTAACCCATGTAGGCCTGGAGTGTTCTCCCAGCCAAGACATACAGTGCGATGTGGTGGCAGCGCTGCCCCACCTGTCTGTACCTCTGCTGGGGAGGCGTATTACAATGGGACGCTGCGTCACACACAGAAGGATTGGGAGGGGGCCGCTGGAATTTGGCCGACATTTCTAATAATAGGCTTTGTGTTCCCAATGAATCGGAACAGGACCGTCTTGTTTCCTTAACCACAAGGCAGAGCGGTTTATTTCTGGGGCAGGATTAGGGGAGAATGCGAGAGATACTCAGCAGGAAAGGGGCTAATGTGGGATGCTCTGCAGATCTCTGGGTAGAGAGGGGTTAATGTGGGATGCTCAGCGGGTCTCAGGGCAGGGAGGGGTTAATGTGGGATGCTATGCAGATCTCTGGGCAGGGAGGGGTTAATATGAGGAGATGTGCAGATCTCTGGGTAGGGAGGAGTTAATGTGAGATGTTCTGCAGATCTCTGGGCATGGAGGAGTTAATGTGAGATGTGCTGCGGATCTCTGGGTAGGGAGGGGTTAATGTGAGATGTTCTGCAGATCTCTGGGCAGGGATGGGGTTAATGTGAGATGTTCTACAGATCTCTGGGCATGGAGGAGTTAATGTGAGATGTGCTGCGGATCTCTGGGTAGGGAGGGGTTAATGTGAGATGTTCTGCAGATCTCTGGGCAGGGATGGGGTTAATGTGAGATGTTCTGCAGATCTCTGGGCACGGAGGAGTTAATGTGAGATGTTCTGCAGATCTCTGGGCAGGAATGGGTTAATGTGAGATGTTCTGCAGATCTCTTGGCACAGAGGAGTTTATGTGATAGATGTGCTGCGGATCTCTGGGTAGGGTGGTGTTAATCTGCGATGTTCTGCGGATCTCTGGGCACGGAGGAGTTAATGTAAGATGTGCTGCGGATCTCTGGGTAGGGAGGGGTTAATGTAAGATGTGCTGCGGATCTCTGGGCAGGGAGGGGTTAATGTGCGATGTTCTGCGGATCTCTGGGCAGGGAGGGGTTAATGTGCGATGCGTAATATCACTGGCTGGGTCACAATGTCACTGCCCTAAAGTTTGTTTGTCTTATCTTGGGGACAGTGTCAGGGTCCCTGACCCTCTGCCCCGTCCTGTTCACCCTTTCATCTGTGGCCGGACGTGTTTGGGAGATCAGTCCCGTGCTTTCCAGGTCCGTGGGATCTGGGGCCACGTGTTTGGGAGATCTGTCCCATGCTTTCCAGGTCCGTGGGATCTGGGGCCACGTGTTTGGGAGATCTGTCCTGTGCTTTCCCGGGCCGTGGGATCTGGGGCCACGTGTTTGGGAGATCTGTCCCGTGCTTTCCCGGGCCGTGGGATCTGGGGCCACGTGTTTGGGAGATCTGTCCCGTGCTTTCCAGGTCCGTGGGATCTGGGGCCACGTGTTTGGGAGATCTGTCCCGTGCTTTCCAGGTCCGTGGGATCTGGGGCCACGTGTTTGGGAGATCAGTCCCGTGCTTTCCAGGTCCGTGGGATCTGGGGCCACGTGTTTGGGAGATCAGTCCCGTGCTTTCCCGGGTCGTGGGATCTGGGGCCACGTGTTTGGGAGATCTGTCCTGTGCTTTCCCGGGCCGTGGGATCTAGGGCCACGTGTTTGGGAGATCTGTCCCGTGCTTTCCCGGGCCGTGGGATCTGGGGCCACGTGTCTGGAAGATCTGTCCCGTGCTTTCCCGGGCCGTGGGATCTGGAGCCGTGGGATCTGGGGCCACGTGTCTGGAAGATCTGTCCCGTGCTTTCCAGGTCCGTGGGATCTGGAGCCGTGTGATCTTGGGCCACGTGTTTGGGAAAAATGTCCTGTGCTTTCCAGGTCCGTGGGATCTGGGGCCACGTGTTTGGGAGATATGTCCCGTGCTTTCCAGGTCCGTGGGATCTGGGGCCGTGGGATATGGGGCCACGTGTTTGGGAGATATGTCCCGTGCTTTCCAGGTCCGTGGGATCTGGGGCCGTGGGATATGGGGCCACGTGTTTGGGAGATATGTACCCGCGAGTTTGTAAGGGCGGCGAGTTATATGGGAGGGACGGCCAACTCCAGTCCTCAAGGGCCACCAACAGGTCAGGTTTTCAGGACATCCCTGCTTCAGCACAGGTGGCTCAATCAGTGGCTCAGTTTTCACCACCTGTGCTGAAGCAACTAATTGAGCCACCTGTGCTGAAGCAAGGAGATCCTGAAAACCTCACCTGTTGGTGGCCTTGAGGACTGGAGTTTGCTGCCACGGTTATAGGACAAATTGAACCCTTTGAGCAATGTGTTGCAGGCCACGCTGGCTCCCGAGAGGTTAATACACCACGGGCCTCTTGCCCCCAGCGCTGCGGGTATGAGAGGGAGGGTCTCACATTTACTGCCATTCAGTCTTAGCACAAGCAGAAGGTCCCAGACGTGTTGTGACCCGCAGGAGTAGGGTGTGCAGATGTGCTGGGGTCACCTTGGGGCAGGAAGGGGGCAGGTTGAGGCAGAGCTGACCTACTGGGGGTCTTGAGAAGGCAAGTGTGAGGGGTCCCCAAAACTAAACCTAGCAGCTGTCAAATGGACTAGCAACGCATTGCGATATAACAACACGCATTGCGATATAACAACACGCATTGCGATATAACAACACGCAGTGCGCTATAACAACACGCATTGCGCTATAACAACACGCATTGCGCTATAACAACACGCAGTGCGCTATAACAACACGCAGTGCGATATAACAACACGCATTGCGATATAACAACACGCAGAGCGATATAACAACACGCAGAGCGATATAACAACACGCAGTGCGATATAACAACACGCATTGCGATATAACAACACGCATTGCGATATAACAACACGCATTGCGATATAACAACACGCAGTGCGCTATAACAACACGCAGTGCGCTATAACAACACGCAGTGCGCTATAACAACACGCAGTGCGCTATAACAACACGCAGTGCGATATAACAACACGCAGTGCGATATAACAACACGCAGTGCGATATAACAACACGCAGTGCGATACAACAACACGCAGTGCGATACAACAACACGCAGTGCGATATAACAACACGCAGAGTGATATAATAACACAGTGCGATATAACAACACGCAGTGCGATATAACACGCAGTGCGATATAACAACACGCAGTGCGATATAACAACACGCAGTGCGATATAACAACACGCAGTGCGATATAACAACACGCAGTGCGATATAACAACACGCAGTGCGATATAACAACACGCAGTGCGATATAACAACACGCAGTGCGATATAACAACACGCAGTGCGATATAACAACACGCAGTGCGATATAACAACACACGCAGAGCGATATAACAACACGCAGTGCGATATAACAACACGCAGTGCGATATAACAACACGCAGTGCGATATAACAACACGCAGTGCGATATAACAACACGCAGTGCGATATAACACGCAGTGCGATATAACAACACGCAGTGCGATATAACAACACACGCAGAGCGATATAACAACACACGCAGAGCGATATAACATGCAGAGCGAAATAACAACACGCAGAGCGATATAACAACACGCAGTGCAATGTAACAACACGCAGTGCGATATAACAACACACGCAGAGCTATAACACGCAGAGCGATATAACATGCAGAGCGATATAACAACACGCGCAGTGATATAACACGCAGAGAGATATAATAACACACAGAGCGATATAACAACACGCAGAGCGATATAATAACACGCAGAGCGATATAATAACACGCAGAGGGATATAACAACACGCAGAGCGATATAATAACACGCAGAGCGATATAATAACACACAGAGGGATATAACAACACGCAGAGGGATATAACAACACGCAGAGTGATATAATAACACGAAGAGCGATATAATAACACGCAGAGGGATATAACAACACGCAGAGTGATATAATAACACGCAGAGCGATATAATAACACGCAGAGCGATATAATAACACGCAGAGCGATATAATAACACGCAGAGCGATATAGTACCTCGCAGAGCGAGGTAATAACACGCAGAGCGATATAACAACACGCAGAGCGATATAATAACACGCAGAGCGATATAATAACACGCAGAGCGATATAATAACACGCAGAGCGATATAACACGCAGAGCGATATAATAACACGCAGAGCGATATAGTACCTCGCAGAGCGATATAATAACACGCAGAGGGATATAACAACACGCAGAGTGAAATAACAACACGCAGAGCGATATAATAACACAGAGCGATATAATAACACGCAGAGATATAATAACACACAGAGCGATATACGAGCGATATAATAACACGCAGAGCGATGTAATAACACGCAGAGCGATATAACAACACGCAGAGCGATATAATAACACGCAGAGCGATATAATAACACGCAGAGCGATATAATAACACGCAGAGCGATGTAATAACACGCAGAGCGATATAATAACACGCAGAGCGATATAATAACACGCAGAGCGATATAATAACACGCAGAGCGATATAATAACACGCAGAGCGATATAATAACACGCAGAGCGATATAATAACACGCAGAGCGATATAATAACACGCAGAGCGATATAATAACACGCAGAGCGATATAGTACCTCGCAGAGCTTTATGTTGCTGGCCCCTCTGGCAGGGAAGGGGCTAATTGCGCCTCTGCCATTTCTAGCTGCTGACCCCCTGATGCTCTTTAACCCCTGCACTGATTCACTAACACACACACCTACTGTACATGCAAATGCTTACACAGATCCGCACATACACTGTCACATGTGTACACACACACACACACACACACACACACACACACACACGGCTATGCTCATGTAAGGGTGCAGTCCCACTTAGGACCAAAGTGGCAGTGACTCAAACATCCATTGTAACTGCACCTTTAATTATCCTATACATAAAAACCTGTGCTCCAGACAGGATAAGACCCTCCCCCCCCCCCCCCCCAGACATACAGGACCCCCCTAGCAGCAATTAGTATGAAGCCCCCTCCCTCGGTCCCCTTCCTCTCCCCCCATCCCCCCCCACCATCTCCCCTCTATACCTCCTCACACAGCTGCACATTCCTGAAGATATTACCTGCCTTCTTCTGACCCTCTCATTAACCGTGTCAGCGCTGGCAGAGCAGCATGCAGACGCATGTACACTTGGTGCCAAGCTGTGTATACACAAGCCTGTCTCGCTCTGCCTCTGGTTCCCTATGGGACCTTGGCCCAGCCACCACCTTATTGACTCACTGTGGAGTGGGATCCCTGTCCCGACTGAAAGTTATGAGAGATGTATAGGGGTAAGGGTACAGGAGAGATGTAAAGGTGTAAGGGTACAGGAGAGATGTATAGGGGTAAGGGTACAGGAGAGATGTATAGGGGTAAGGGTACAGGAGAGATGTATAGGGGTAAGGGTACAGGAGAGATGTATAGGGGTAAGGGTACAGGAGAGATGTATAGGGGTAAGGGTACAGGAGATGTATAGGGGTAAGGGTACAGGAGAGATGTATAGGGGTAAGGGTACAGGAGAGATGTATAGGGGTACGGGTACAGGAGAGATGTATAGGGGTACAGGAGAGATGTATAGGGGTAAGGGTACAGGAGAGATGTATAGGGGTAAGGGTACAGGAGAGATGTATAGGGGTACAGGAGAGATGTATAGGGGTAAGGGTACAGGAGAGATGTATAGGGGTAAGGGTACAGGAGGGATGTATAGGGGTACAGGAGAGATGTGCCTCTGCCTCAGGCTGCTCTGCTGCTGTGTGACCCCGGACAAAGCCCCTTTATTTCCACTAATGTTATGGAAGTGACAGATAAGAGGGGAGGGGGGTCTGCATACCACAGGGAGCTCTGTTTATACACACAGGGGCATGGCCTGACAGGCACAAGCCTTTCCTTCACTGGGGGTCACAGGCCATCATGCCTAAATGATAAGGGGGGCACTAGGACAGAATGCTAACCATTTCACTGCCAAGCCTAGATATATGCCGATCGTCGCTCCCTGAGCACCCTAACCCAGGGGGCTCAACTCCAGTCCTCAAGTCTCTCCCCCCCGCCCCCTCCAACAGGTCAGGATTTCAGCTAGGTCAATCAGTCCCAGCTTCAGCACAGGTGGCTCAATCAGAGGCTCAGTCTTGAGCCACATGTGCTGAAGCTGGGATTTCCTGAAAACCTGACCTGGGGGGGGGGGGGGGGGGTGATTAAAGACTGGAGTTGAGTACCCCTGTGGTAACCTACCCCAGACCAGCAGATTATTACTCCAGCGACCCACGCATGTACCACTTTCTTAGTTCCCTCCGGGGAGCCTGTAACCCCTCATTTCCTTAACCCCTTTAATGCAAGACCTATATATATAACAATATCCCATTAACGCCCTCTTCCCCCTACTACAAACCCATTCCTTGGTCTGGAGTACATCATTTATACCCTTACCCCCTGAAACCGTTTCAGTGGCAATATAATATACACAAGCATATGCTGGTTCGTATACATGACGCTATGCTTCCTGCCTGTAGCATATACACAGCACACGTGTGCACACGGCTATGTCCACATATTGATGATATCCTGTGTGATTCTTTGCAGCTGTTTCACCATGCAGTATCTGCGTGTATGGACCCTTCTGCTGACCGCTGCACACTGCGTCCTGATTGGGGGCTGCCCAGCTGGCTGCCAGTGCAACCAACCCCACACCGTCTTCTGCCTGTCTCGCAAAAGCCCCAGCTTCCCCCGGGGCCTCGCCCACGACACTGCCAGCCTGTACGTCTTTGAGAACAACATCAGCTCCCTAGATGAGGACAGCTTCTCAGGTCTAAGGGAACTGCAGCTCCTGGACCTGTCTCAGAACCACCTATCCAGTCTGCCCGGCGGCATCTTCCGGAGCTTGGCCAACCTCAGTAACCTGGACCTCTCTTCTAACCAGCTGAGCGAGATCTCCGCTGAGACCTTCCAGGGCCTGGCCCGGCTGGAGAGGCTGTACTTAAATGGGAACCACATCCGGAACATCCACCCGGAGGCCTTCCGAGGCCTGGAGAGCCTGCTGGAGCTCAAACTGAGGAACAACCAGCTTGTGGCCCCTCCGGCATTTTCCCTGCCTCACCTCCTGCTCCTGGATCTCAGCTACAATACCATCCCTGTCATCCAGCCTGGGGTTTTCCATGCGGCCAATATCGAGACTCTGCATCTGGCGGGTCTTGGATTGAAGGAGGTACCAGAGGATCTGTTGACTGGGCTTAAGAACCTTCATGAGTTGGATATCTCTAATAACCAGCTAGACAAACTGCCCCTTGGCCTGCGTGGCCTTACCAAGCTCAGCCTGGCTGGTAATGTGGGCATCTCTCAGCTCCTCCCTGATGACTTTTCGGCCCTCCCTGGGCTCCAAGAGGTGGATCTGAGCAGTCTCAGCCTGCGTGCACTGCCGAGGGGCCTGTTCCGCTCCTCTCCGCGCCTGCGAGCAGTCAGCCTGGCCCAAAATCCTTTCAACTGTGTGTGCCCACTTGGCTGGCTAGCGGAGTGGCTGAGGGTCAGCGGGGTCACCTTGCTGCGTCCAGATGAGACCCGCTGCCACTTCCCACCCAAGAACGCTGGCAAAACCCTGCGCCAGCTGCGGGATTCTGAGTACGGGTGCCCACCTCCCACCACCATCGCTGTGCCCTCCACCACAGGGCCCGGCAGCACTACTGAGGCACCAAGACTCACTGAACCCTTGGATAAAGAAGAAACCACCACTGCCCCTGCCTTCTTCCATCACCAGGCAGAAGAGGACCTCACTTCTCCAGCCCAATTCAGCATAGAGGACCAGCTGTGCCCACCCGACATCTGCCTAAACGGGGGCTCCTGCCACCTGGATCCGACTGGGCAACTGGAGTGTGCGTGCCCGCTCGGATTCTCTGGACTGTACTGTGAGACCAGCCCCATCATACCCGTTCCTGCTGCTGTTACCGAGCGGCCTCCAGCACGGCTACATGTCCTGGAAGTGACCGGCAGTTCCCTCCGAGTGGATCTTCAAAGCTACAGCCAGAGCAAAGACCAGCTGCGGGGAATCCGACTAACCCTGCATAACCTCTCCGGGTCGGACCGCCGTCCAGTCGTTCTTAACCTGCCTCCGACTCTGTCAGAGTACACCGTGAGGGGCCTGGCACCCAACTGCACCTACTGGCTGTGCCTTGGCTCACAGAGTGAGGAGGAACTGTGCACCGAGGCTCAAACTGCGGGAGAATCCCGCCAAGCCAGCGCCCATGTCACACAGTCCAGGGACGGGGGTCTCACCCTAGTGCTGGTGCCAGCGGTGGCCGCAGGGATCTTGCTGTCGGTGGTTGCAGCCAGCGCGGCGTGCTACGCCAGGAGACGCCGAGGGAAGGGGCAAGCGGGAGTGGACGGGGGTCCACTGGAGATGGATGGGGTGAAAACAGGACTGGATGGGATGGGGGAATTGAGAAAACTGTCAGAGGGACCGGCTGGGCCAGAGAGGGGAGGAGGGGAGTCGCAGGAGCCATTGATGGAGCCTGTACGAGTGGGGAACAATAACGATGCGTCCATGGGACGGCTCCCTCATTCGTACTTCTGAGAGGGGAGTTGGTACCATGAGTGCCGCCCACCTCGCTGGACACAGATACCCTCCCAGTACCACGCAGGTATCTTACTCCTACGCAAGGACTGAGCTTGCTGGGAGAGAAGCCAGGGAAATAGCTCTGCTGCCTGGGAGGGAGGGAGAGTGGGAGGGAGAGTGGGAGGGTGGGTGGAGGACAAGACAAGAAGAATCTTCCTCCCACCATCTCCCCCTCCACACACGGGACACTGGGGAGAGCCTGCGGCAAATAAGCCGGAGAGATAACTGTGCTGCTTTGAAACTGATGGACAAAGGTTCAATAATTCAGACTCTCCTCCACAACCTACAGAAGGGACATTAGGGAAGAGATAATGGCACTTTAACCCCAGGAATAGCTGTGCTGCCTAAACTAAGCAAACATACACAAGACACTTGTTGTTAAGGGACACACAATAAAATGGACACAAGTCGTTTTAATGACCAAACTTTGCAGATGAATACACCTTCCTCCCCTTGTGTACATAGAAGGGATAACCAGGGCACAATGTGTAAATAAAGGGGAGCATGGGGGGGATGGGGGGGGGGGAGGAGGGGTACAATGCTCCGATTGCTGGACAAGTCGGGGGCCGTACTGCAACGATCAGCGTCAAGATGTGGGATGCCGCTTCTTAATAAATGTGGATCTTTTCCAAACGTCTCTGCCTCTCTGTGTGTCATTCTGTCTGTCATCACCTCTGGGACGAGGCGGGGATATAGGATGTGTCACTACATGGGGAGGGAGGTGCAAGGTTACAGAATCCGTAACCTCTTGGAGAGGGTCCCCTGCAGGACAGAGCGCCCTGCACAGCTGTACATCACTATGCTCTGCAGGACACAGCGCACTGCACAGCTGTACATCACTATGCCCTGCAGGACACAGCGCACTGCACAGCTGTACATCACTATGCTCTGCAGGACACAGCGCACTGCACAGCTGTACATCACTATGCCCTGCAGGACACAGCGCACTGTACAGCTGTACATCACTATGCTCTGCAGGACACAGCGCACTGCACAGCTGTACATCACTATGCTCTGCAGGACACAGCGCACTGCACAGCTGTACATCACTATGCTCTGCAGGACAGAGCGCACTGCACAGCTGTACATCACTATGCTCTGCAGGACACAGCGCACTGCACAGCTGTACATCACTATGCTCTGCAGGACACAGCGCACTGCACAGCTGTACATCACTATGCTCTGCAGGACACAGCGCACTGCACAGCTGTACATCACTATGCTCTGCCGGACAGAGCGCACTGCACAGCTGTACATCACTATGCTCTGCAGGACACAGCGCACTGCACAGCTGTACATCACTATGCTCTGCAGGACAGAGCGCACTGCACAGCTGTACATCACTATGCTCTGCCGGACAGAGCGCACTGCACAGCTGTACATCACTATGCTCTGCAGGACACAGCGCACTGCACAGCTGTACATCACTATGCTCTGCCGGACAGAGCGCACTGCACAGCTGTACATCACTATGCTCTGCAGGACACAGCGCACTGCACAGCTGTACATCACTATGCTCTGCAGGACACGGCGCACTACACCGCTGTACATCACTATGCTCTGCAGGACACAGCGCACTGCACAGCTGTACATCACTATGCTCTGCAGGACACAGCACACTGCACAGCTGTACATCACTATGCTCTGCAGGACACAGCACACTGCACAGCTGTACATCACTATGCTCTGCAGGACACAGCGCACTGTACAGCTGTACATCACTATGCTCTGCAGGACACAGCGCACTGCACAGCAGTACATCACTATGCTCTGCAGGACACAGCGCACTGCACAGCTGTACATCACTATGCTCTGCAGGACACGGCGCACTGCAGAGCTGTACATCACTATGCCCTGCAGGACAGAGCGCACTGCACAGCTGTACATCACTATGCTCTGCAGGACACAGCGCACTGCACAGCTGTACATCACTATGCTCTGCAGGACACAGCGCACTGCACAGCTGTACATCACTATGCTCTGCAGGACAGAGCGCACTGCACAGCTGTACATCACTATGCTCTGCAGGACACGGCGCACTGCACAGCTGTATATCCCTATGCTCTGCAGGACACAGCGCACTGCACAGCTGTACATCACTATGCCCTGCAGGACAGAGCGCACTGCACAGCTGTACATCATTATGCTCTGCAGGACAGAGCGCACTGCACAGCTGTACATCACTATGCTCTGCAGGACAGAGCGCACTGCACAGCTGTACATCACTATGCTCTGCAGGACAGCGCACTGCACAGCTGTACATCACTATGCCCTCTAGGACAGAGCGCACTGCACAGCTGTACATCACTATGCTCTGCAGGACAGAGCGCACTGCACAGCTGTACATCACGATGCTCTGCAGGACAGAGCGCACTGCACAGCTGTACATCACTATGCCATGCAGGACAGAGCGCACTGCACAGCTGTACATCACTATGCTCTGCAGGACAGAGCGCACTGCACAGCTGTACATCACTATGCTCTGCAGGACAGAGCGCACTGCACAGCTGTACATCACTATGCTCTGCAGGACAAAGCGCACTGCACAGCTGTACATCACTATGCTCTGCAGGACAGAGCGCACTGCACAGCTGTACATCACTATGCTCTGCAGGACACAGCGAACTGCACAGCTGTACATCACTATGCTCTGCAGGACAGAGCGCACTGCACAGCTGTACATCACTATGCCCTGCAGGACACAGCGCACTGCACAGCTGTACATCACTATGCCCTGCAGGACACAGTGCACTGCACAGCTGTACATCACTATGTCCTGCAGAACAGAGTGCACTGCACAGCTGTACATCACTATGCTCTGCATGCTCTGCAGGACAGAGCGCACTGCACAGCTGTACATCACTATGCCCTGCAGGACAGAGCGCACTGCACAGCTGTACATCACTATGCTCTGCAGGACACAGCGCACTGCACAGCTGTACATCACTATGCTCTGCAGGACAGAGCGCACTGCACAGCTGTACATCACTATGCTCTGCATGCTCTGCAGGACAGAGCGCACTGCACGGCTGTACATCCCTATGCTCTGCAGGACACAGCGCACTGCACAGCTGTACATCACTATGCCCTGCAGGACACAGCGCACTGCACAGCTGTACATCACTATGCTCTGCATGCTCTGCAGGACAGAGCGCACTGCACAGCTGTACATCACTATGCCCTGCAGGACAGAGCGCACTGCACAGCTGTACATCACTATGCTCTGCAGGACACAGCGCACTGCACAGCTGTACATCACTATGCCCTGCAGGACACAGCGCACTGCACAGCTGTACATCACTATGCCCTGCATGCTCTGCAGGACAGAGCGCACTGCACAGCTGTACATCACTATGCTCTGCAGGACACAGCGCACTGCACAGCTGTACATCACTATGCCCTGCAGGACACAGCGCACTGCACAGCTGTACATCACTATGCCCTGCATGCTCTGCAGGACAGAGCGCACTGCACGGCTGTACATCCCTATGCTCTGCAGGACACAGCGCACTGCACAGCTGTACATCACTATGCCCTGCAGGACACAGCGCACTGCACAGCTGTACATCACTATGCCCTGCAGGACACAGCGCACTGCACAGCTGTACATCACTATGCTCTGCATGCTCTGCAGGACAGAGCGCACTGCACGGCTGTACATCCCTATGCTCTGCAGGACACAGCGCACTGCACAGCTGTACATCACTATGCCCTGCAGGACACAGTGCACTGCACAGCTGTACATCACTATGCTCTGCAGGACAGAGCGCACTGCACAGCTGTACATCACTATGCTCTGCAGGACAGAGCGCACTGCACAGCTGTACATCACTATGCCCTGCAGGACACAGCACACTGCACAGCTGTACATCACTATGCCCTGCAACGCACAGCGCACTGCACAGCTGTACATCACTATGCTTTGCAGAACAGAGCGCACTGCACAGCTGTACATCACTATGCCCTGCAGGACACAGCGCACTGTACATCACTATGCCCTGCAGGACAGAGCGCACTGCACAGCTGTACATCACTATGCTCTGCAGGACAGAGCGCACTGCACAGCTGTACATCACTATGCCCTGCAGGACAGAGCGCACTGCACAGCTGTACATCACTATGCTCTGCAGGACAGAGCGCACTGCACAGCTGTACATCACTATGCCCTGCAGGACAGAGCGCACTGCACAGCTGTACATCACTATGCTCTGCAGGACACAGCCCACTGCACAGCTGTACATCACTATACCCTGCAGGACAGAACACACTGCACAGCTGTACATCACTATGCTCTGCAGGACAGAACGCACTGCACAGCTGTACATCACTATGCTCTGCAGGACAGAGCGCACTGCACAGCTGTACATCACTATACCCTGCAGGACAGAGCGCACTGCACAGCTGTACATCACTATGCCCTGCAGGACAGAACACACTGCACAGCTGTACATCACTATGCCCTGCAGGACAGAGCGCACTGCACAGCTGTACATCACTATGCTCTGCAGGACAGAGCGCACTGCACAGCTGTACATCACTATGCTCTGCAGGACAGAGCGCACTGCACAGCTGTACATCACTATGCTCTGCAGGACAGAGCGCACTGCACAGCTGTACATCACTATGCTCTGCAGGACAGAGCGCACTGCACAGCTGTACATCACTATGCCCTGCAGGACACAGCGCACTGCCCAGCTGTACATCACTATGCCCTGCAGGACAGAGCGCACTGCACAGCTGTACATCACTATGCCCTGCAGGACAGAGCGCACTGCACAGCTGTACATCACTATGCCCTGCAGGACAGAGCGCACTGCACAGCTGTACATCACTATGCTCTGCAGGACACAGCCCACTGCACAGCTGTACATCACTATACCCTGCAGGACAGAACGCACTGCACAGCTGTACATCACTATGCCCTGCAGGACAGAACACACTGCACAGCTGTACATCACTATACCCTGCAGGACAGAGCGCACTGCACAGCTGTACATCACTATGCCCTGCAGGACAGAACACACTGCACAGCTGTACATCACTATGCCCTGCAGGACAGAACACACTGCACAGCTGTACATCACTATGCCCTGCAGGACAGAGCGCACTGCACAGCTGTACATCACTATGCTCTGCAGGACAGAGCGCACTGCACAGCTGTACATCACTATGCTCTGCAGGACAGAGCGCACTGCACAGCTGTACATCACTATGCTCTGCAGGACAGAGCGCACTGCACAGCTGTACATCACTATGCCCTGCAGGACAGAGCGCACTGCACAGCTGTACATCACTATGCTCTGCAGGACAGAGCGCACTGCACAGCTGTACATCACTATGCCCTGCAGGACACAGCGCACTGCACAGCTGTACATCACTATGCCCTGAAGGACAGAGTGCACTGCACAGCTGTACATCACTATGCTCTGCAGGACACAGCGCACTGCACAGCTGTACATCACTATGCTCTGCAGGACACAGCGCACTGCACAGCTGTACATCACTATGCTCTGCAGGACACAGCGCACTGCACAGCTGTACATCACTATGCCCTGCAGGACAGAGCGCACTGCACAGCTGTACATCACTATGCCCTGCAGGACAGAGTGCACTGCACAGCTGTACATCACTATGCTCTGCAGGACACAGCGCACTGCACAGCTGTACATCACTATGCTCTGCAGGACACAGCGCACTGCACAGCTGTACATCACTATGCTCTGCAGGACTCAGAGCACACTGCACAGCTGTACATCAGGATGCTCTGCAGGACTCAGAGCGCACTGTATATTTGTGCAGCTCTGCAGGACACAGCGGCCGCGTCACAGGGCACGACACACTGCACATCACCCAACGCAGTAATGCGTTACAAGCTGCACAACATGGCCCAGTGCAATGCTCTGCAGCTCACATGGCACAATAAAATACCCTGCAGGTGACAACGCTCTGAATGCTGCGTGGCACAATGCAATGCTCTGCACACTGACTCAGCGCTGCAATGCTCTGCAGGTCCCTCTACGTGTATCTGAACTCCATCTGCCAGAGTCTCAATTTCAGTCTTTCCTACTTTAAAAGAGAGACGGAAAAAGTGATCCGTGGGCGCATGTCTGGTGGAGCGATCAGGGGTCCGGCACAGGCTGCGCGTGACGCCCCAAGGAGGGGGAAGGGAACCCACCCAAAATGATTCACCCCCTCTGCAGTGCTGGGGTTAATATGTGTAGCCTTCGGATTCATTGGCGAATCTTCCCTGCAGAGCATCTCTTTCCCTGTTCCACTTCTCTGCTACCGACCTGCAGTCCGTCGCCCCTTCCCCTTCTCTGCCGCACAGCTCTGTTTCTGGCCTCTGCTGCTGGAGGCCTGCAGAGCATCGCCCCTTCCCCTTCCCCTTCCCCTGCCGCACAGCTCTGTTTCTGGCCTCTGCTGCTGGAGGCCTGCAGAGCATCGCCCCTTCCCATTCTCTGCCGCACAGCTCTGTTTCTGGCCTCTGCTGCTGGAGGCCTGCAGAGCATCGCCCCTTCCCCTTCTCTGCCGCACAGCTCTGTTTCTGGCCTCTGCTGCTGGAGGCCTGCAGAGCATCGCCCCTTCCCCTTCTCTGCCGCACAGCTCTGTTTCTGGCCTCTGCTGCTGGAGGCCTGCAGAGCATCGCCCCTTCCCATTCTCTGCTGCTGAGGCCCTGCAGTGCCGCCCCTTCCCTGCTGCAGGTGACCTGCAGAGCGTCACCCCTTCCCCGTCCCTGCTGCTGGTGACCTGCAGAGCGTCACAGTTGGGGCTGCCTTCTACCCGAGATCCTGCAGATCATCACTCTAGAAATAGCTTCCCGCTTGTGACCTGCATCCCTCATTCACCGCCTTCCCCCACACACTGGTCCGCAGAGCATTGCTCCGTGCTCGACCCCTGCAGATGGTCGCTCCATTAACCCACAAAGCTCACATACATCTGGCGTCCCTGGCTCTTGATTAGGGTATATAAGAGGGGAGGGAGGGGGACACTGAAGCTGGCAGCATAGGGGTTAACTAGGTGCAGTACCACTACTTACTAGCTGACCTTATTGTGTGTCTGGCTGCCAGTGTGGGGGTCAGAGTATGCTCTGATTAGGGGGCAGGGAAGGAAGGAGTGGATCTCAGCCCCTGGGTCTGGAAGTGATTATCCAGGATGGGGGGTGAGCAGGAGGTCCCCGGCTAATCCATCGCAAGCGTGCGGGGAGCGAGCCGGGGAGGGGGGACGGGGAGTGAGCCGGGGAGAGGGGGGGGGGAGAGAACTGAGGGGGGGGCAGGTGTGTTCCTGGGGGAATGTTTTATATTACAGGGGAAGAAAAGGTTCTCTGTGAGGGAGAGATATTATCCTAAGAAGAGAGGGTGGGGGGAGAGGAGCCAGTGGGAAGGAGACTGTTAGGTGACTGGGAGAGTGAGAGCATGCAAGTGATGGGGAGGGGGGGAAAGAGACAGAGAGAGAGAGTGATGGGGAGGGGAGGAAAGAGACAGAGAGGGAGAAAGAGGGGAGAGAGAGAGAGAGGGGAAAGAGAGTAGGGGGGGGGAGAGAGAGAGAGTGGGGGGAGAGAGAGAGAGTGGGGGGGGGGAGAGAGAGAGAGAGTTGGGGGAAGGAGAGAGAGAGAGAGTGGGGGGAAGGAGAGAGAGAGTTGGGGGAAGGAGAGAGAGAGTGGGGGGAAGGAGAGAGAAGGGGGATGGAGAGAGAGAAGGGGGAAGGAGAGAAAGGGGAAGGAGAGAGAGAGAGAGGGGGGAGAGAGAGAGGGGGGAGAGAGAGGGGGGGGAGAGAGAGAGGGGGGAGGGAGAGAGGGGGAAGGGAGAGAGGGGGAAGGGAGAGAGGGGGAAGGGAGAGAGGGGGGAGGGAGAGAGGGGGAGGGAGAGAGAGGGGGGGGGGAAGGAGAGAGAGTGTGGGGGGAAGGAGAGAGAGAGTGGGGGGGAAGGAGAGAGAGTGGGGGGGAAGGAGAGAGAGAGTGGGGGGGAAGGAGAGAGAGGAGGGGGGAAGGAGAGAGAGGAGGGGGGAAGGAGAGAGAGGAGGGGGGAAGGAGTGAGAGAACGGGGAGAGAGAGAAGGGGGGAGAGAGAGAGAGGGGGAGAGAGAGAGAGGGGACAGAGAGGGGGGACAGAGAGAGGGGGGACAGAGAGAGGGGGGACAGAGAGAGGGGGAAGGGAGAGAGGGGGAAGGGAGAGAGGGGGGACGGAGAGAGGGGGAAGGGAGAGAGGGGGAAGGGAGAGAGGGGGGAGGGAGAGAGGGGGGAGGGAGAGAGGGGGGAGGGAGGGGAGAGGGAGGGGGGAGTGAGGGAGGGGTGGGTTGAAGTTAGAGGGGGGAAAGAGAGAGAGAGAGAAAGTGTTGGGGAGAGCCTCGGTTACTTACATATACAGATATATGTAAGTCCCCGCTCACTTGGTGCGCACGAGGACACACACGCGGACACACACGCTCACCGGCGCTTATGTAAACAAAAACAAAAATTAACTTTCCAGCGCGCTCAATGCCCCACCCCCCGCGTGCGTAAATGACAGGACACCCGGCGCTCATGCTTGGAGCGCTCTCAGCGCCAGCGGGGACTCAGCCTAACACACACAGTATGGAGGAGTGAGTGCAGCACACACAGTATGGAAGAGTGAGTGCAGCACACAGTATGGAGGAGTGAGTGCAGCACACACAGTATGGAGGAGTGAGTGCAGCACACACAGTATGGAGGAGTGAGTGCAGCACACAGTATGGAGGAGTGAGTGCAGCACACACAGTATGGAGGAGTGAGTGTAACACACAGTATGGAGGAGTGAGTGTAACACACACAGTATGGAGGAGCGAGTGTAACACACACAGTATGGAGGAGCGAGTGTAACACACACAGTATGGAGGAGCGAGTGTAACACACACAGTATGGAGGAGCGAGTGTAACACACACAGTATGGAGGAGCGAGTGCAACACACACAGTATGGAGAAGCGAGTGCAGCACACACAGTATGGAGGAGTGAGTGCAGCACACACAGTATGGAGGAGCGAGTGCAGCACACACAGTATGGAGGAGTGAGTGCAGCACACACAGTATGGAGGAGTGAGTGCAACACACACAGTATGGAGGAGTGTGCAGCACACACAGTATGGAGGAGTGAGTGCAGCACACACAGTATGGAGGAGTGAGTGCAGCACACAGTATGGAGGAGTGAGTGCAGCACACAGTATGGAGGAGTGCAGCACACAGTATGGAGGAGTACAGCACACAGTATGGAGGAGTACAGCACACACAGTATGGAGGAGTGAGTGTAACACACACAGTATGGAGGAGTGAGTGCATCACACACAGTATGGAGGAGTGAGTGCAACACACAGTATGGAGGAGTGAGTGCAGCACACACAGTATGGAGGAGTGAGTGCAGCACACACAGTATGGAGGAGTGAGTGCAGCACACAGTATGGAGGAGTGAGTGCAGCACACACAGTATGGAGGAGTGAGTGCAACACACACAGTATGGAGGAGTGAGTGTAACACACACAGTATGGAGGAGTGAGTGCAACACACAGTATGGAGGAGTGAGTGCAGCACACAGTTTGGAGGAGTGAGTGCAGCATACAGTATGGAGGAGTGAGTGCAGCACACAGTATGAAGGAGTGAGTGCAGCACATAGTATGGAGGAGTGAGTGCAGCACACACAGTATGGAGGAGTGAGTGCAGCACACACAGTATGGAGGAGTGAGTGCAGCACACACAGTATGGAGGAGTGAGTGCAGCACACAGTATGGAGGAGTGAGTGCAGCACACAGTATGGAGGAGTGAGTGCAGCACACAGTATGGAGGAGTGAGTGCAGCACACAGTATGGAGGAGTGAGTGCAGCACACAGTATGGAGGAGTGCAGCACACAGTATGGAGGAGTGAGTGCAGCACACAGTATGGAGGAGTGAGTGCAGCACACAGTATGGAGGAGTGAGTGTAACACACACAGTATGGAGGAGTGAGTGCAGCACACAGTATGGAGGAGTGAGTGCAGCACACAGTATGGAGGAGTGAGTGCAGCACACAGTATAGAGGAGTGAGTGCAGCACACAGTATGGAGGAGTGAGTGCAGCACACAGTATGGAGGAGTGAGTGCAGCACACAGTATGGAGGAGTGAGTGCAGCACACAGTATGGAGGAGTGAGTGCAGCACACACAGTATGGAGGAGGGAGGCCTCAGAACGAGCTCATTGTTCGGCTCCTGCTCATGTCTCAGATGAGGGTCTCTGGATTCCTGCTGGAATTTGCTGCTGTGTAAATATTTTCGCGCTGGACGCGTCTGTTTTCCAATCCCGCAAACCTCAGCCAACTTCCAGCCTCAAATTAAAACCCAGACTCGGGGTGAACAGCATGCTGGGATACTGTGCCGGGCACAAAGCTCTCTTATGTCTGGTTATTAACTCTCTGCGGCCTGGGGTGCTGCCAAGGACTTGCAGAGCATCACTCCACTAACCCCTTCCCTGCCAAGGACTTGCAGAGCATCCCTCCACTAACCCATTCCCTGCCAGAGATGAACAGAGCATCGCTCCACTAACCCCTTCCCTGCCAGAGACAGCAGATCATCACTCCACTAACCCCTTCCCTGCCAGGAACTTGTAGAGCATCGCTCCACTAACCCAATCCCTGCCAGAGACAGCAGAGCATCCCTCCACTAACCCATTCCCTGCCAGAGATGAACAGAGCATCGCTCCACTAACCCCTTCCCTGCCAGAGCCAGCAGAGCATCACTCCACTAACCCCTTCCCTGCCAGGGACTTGCAGAGCATCGCTCCACTAACCCAATCCCTGCCAGAGACAGCAGAGCATCACTCCACTAACCCCTTCCCTGCCAGGGACTTGCAGAGCATCGCTCCACTAACCCAATCCCTGCCAGGGATAGCAGAGCATCACTCCACTAACCCCTTCCCTGCCAGGAACTTGCAGAGCATCGCTCCACTAACCCCTTCCCTGCCAGGGACTTGCAGAGCATCGCTTCACTAACCCCTTCAAGTCACTGGCAGTGAAGAGCGTTGCTCTACTAACTCATTAACCCCTTCAGGGCCGTCAGCGACGGTGTTAACAACCCCGTGGCATAATGGTTAAAGTGGTCCGTAACTGCTCCTGATCTCAGCATCTGGGACTCATTTCTGAACGGCCATTAAAATCGAACCCAGCGCTGGGGGGAGGGGAGGACGGGGTCCGGGGAACAACCGATGTCTAGGATAATTATAGGGTCAGCCTTCTCCCGCTGGGACAGACAGTGAGGGTAGCAGTAAGGGGGGCTGACAGAAGCCAACACAGGGCGGACACCTCAAACAGAGGTAGATAGGTTTATCAGCATCCCTCTTTGTTATATACACACTATACATAGCGCTGAGCTGTGAGATATGGGTTATATCCCTCTGTGTTATATACACACTATACATAGCGCTGAGCTGTGAGATATGGGGTTATATCCCTCTGTGTTATATACACACTATACATAGCGCTGAGCTGTGAGATATGGGGTTATATCCCTCTGTGTTATATACACACTATACATAGCGCTGAGCTGTGAGATATGGGGTTATATCCCTCTGTGTTATATACACACTATACATAGCGCTGAGCTGTGAGATATGGGGTTATATCCCTCTGTGTTATATACACACTATACATAGCGCTGAGCTGTGAGATATGGGGTTATATCCCTCTGTGTTATATACACACTATACATAGCGCTGAGCTGTGAGATATGGGGTTATATCCCTCTGTGTTATATACACACTATACATAGCGCTGAGCTGTGAGATATGGGGTTATATCCCTCTGTGTTATATACACACTATACATAGCGCTGAGCTGTGAGATATGGGTTATATCCCTCTGTGTTATATACACATTATACATAGCGCTGAGCTGTGAGATATGGGGTTATATCCCTCTGTGTTATATACACACTATACATAGCGCTGAGCTGTGAGATATGGGGTTATATCCCTATGTGTTATATACACACTATACACAGTGCTGAGCTGTGAGATATGGGTTATATCCCTCTGTGTTATATACACACTATACATAGCGCTGAGCTGTGAGATATGGGGTTATATCCCTCTGTGTTATATACACACTATACATAGCGCTGAGCTGTGAGATATGGGGTTATATCCCTCTGTGTTATATACACACTATACATAGCGCTGAGCTGTGAGATATGGGGTTATATCCCTCTGTGTTATATACACACTATACATAGCGCTGAGCTGTGAGATATGGGGTTATATCCCTCTGTGTTATATACACACTATACATAGCACTGAGCTGTGAGATATGGGGTTATATCCCTCTGTGTTATATACACACTATACATAGCACTGAGCTGTGGGATATGGGGTTATATCCCTCTGTGTTATATACACACTATACATAGCGCTGAGCTGTGAGATATGGGGTTATATCCCTCCCTCTGTGTTATATATACACACTATACATAGCGCTGAGCTGTGAGATATGGGTTATATCCCTCTGTGTTATATCCCTCTGTGTTATATACACACTATACATAGCGCTGAGCTGTGAGATATGGGTTATATCCCTCTGTGTTATATACACACTATACATAGCGCTGAGCTGTGAGATATGGGGTTATATCCCTCTGTGTTATATACACACTATACATAGCGCTGAGCTGTGAGATATGGGTTATATCCCTCTGTGTTATATACACACTATACATAGCGCTGAGCTGTGAGATATGGGGTTATATCCCTCTGTGTTATATACACACTATACATAGCGCTGAGCTGTGAGATATGGAGTTATATCCCTCTGTGTTATATACACACTATACATAGCGCTGAGCTGTGAGATATGGGGTTATATCCCTCTGTGTTATATACACACTATACATAGCACTGAGCTGTGAGATATGGGTTATATCCCTCTGTGTTATATACACACTATACATAGCGCTGAGCTGTGAGATATGGGTTATATCCCTCTGTGTTATATACACACTATAAAAAACGCCGAGCTGTGAGATATGGGGTTATATCCCTCTGTGTTATATACACACTATACATAGCGCTGAGCTGTGAGATATGGGTTATATCCCTCTGTGTTATATACACACTATACATAGCGCCGAGCTGTGAGATATGGGTTATATCTCTCTGTGTTATATACACACTATACATAGCGCTGAGCTGTGAGATATGGGTTATATCCCTATGTGTTATATACACACTATACATAGCGCTGAGCTGTGAGATATGGGTTATATCCCTCTGTGTTATATACACACTATACATAGCACTGAGCTGTGAGATATGGGTTATATCCCTCTGTGTTATATACACACTATACATAGCGCTGAGCTGTGAGATATGGAGTTATATCCCTCTGTGTTATATACACACTATACATAGCGCTGAGCTGTGAGATATGGGTTATATCCCTCTGTGTTATATACACACTATACATAGCGCTGAGCTGTGAGATATGGAGTTATATCCCTCTGTGTTATATACACACTATACATAGCACTGAGCTGTGAGATATGGGTTATATCCCTCTGTGTTATATACACACTATACATAGCGCTGAGCTGTGAGATATGGGTTATATCCCTCTGTGTTATATACACACTATACATAGCGCCGAGCTGTGAGATATGGGGTTATATCCCTCTGTGTTATATACACACTATACATAGCGCTGAGCTGTGAGATATGGGTTATATCCCTCTGTGTTATATACACACTATACATAGCGCTGAGATGTGAGATATGGGGTTATATCCCTCTGTGTTATATACACACTATACATAGCGCTGAGCTGTGAGATATGGGTTATATCCCTCTGTGTTATATACACACTATACATAGCGCTGAGCTGTGAGATATGGGGTTATATCCCTCTGTGTTATATACACACTATACATAGTGCTGAGCTGTGAGATATGGGATTATATCCCTCTGTGTTATATACACACTATACATAGTGCTGAGCTGTGAGATATGGGGTTATATCCCTCCCTCTGTGTTATATACACACTATACATAGCGCTGAGCTGTGAGATATGGGTTATATCCCTCTGTGCTATACACACACTATACATAGCGCTGAGCTGTGAGATATGGGGTTATATCCCTCTGTGTTATATACACACTATACATAGCGCTGAGCTGTGAGATATGGGGTTATATCACTCTGTGTTATATACACACTATACATAGCACTGAGCTGTGAGATATGGAGTTATATCCCTCTGTGTTATATACACACTATACATAGCGCTGAGCTGTGAGATATGGGGTTATATCCCTCTGTGTTATATACACACTATACATAGCGCTGAGCTGTGAGATATGGGGTTATATCCCTCTGTGTTATATACACACTATACATAGCGCCGAGCTGTGAGATATGGGGTTATATCCCTCTGTGTTATATACACACTATACATAGCGCTGAGCTGTGAGATATGGGTTATATCCCTCTGTGTTATATACACACTATATATAGCGCTGAGCTGTGAGATATGGGGTTATATCCCTCCCTCTGTGTTATACACACACTATACATAGCGCTGAGCTGTGAGATATGGGTTATATCCCTCTGTGTTATATACACACTATACATAGCGCTGAGCTGTGAGATATGGGGTTATATCCCTCTGTGTTATATACACACTATACATAGCACTGAGTGGTGAGATATGAGGTTATATCCCTCTGTGTTATATACACACTATACATAGCGCTGAGCTGTGAGATATGGGGTTATATCCCTCTGTGTTATATACACACTATACATAGCGCTGAGCTGTGAGATATGGGGTTATATCCCTCTGTGTTATATACACACTATACATAGCGCTGAGCTGTGAGATATGGGGTTATATCCCTCTGTGTTATATACACACTATACATAGCGCTGAGCTGTGAGATATGGGTTATATCCCTGTGTTATATACACACTATACATAGCGCTGAGCTGTGAGATATGGGTTATATCCCTCTGTGTTATATACACACTATACATAGCGCTGAGCTGTGAGATATGGGTTATATCCCTCTGTGTTATATACACACTATACATAGCGCTGAGCTGTGAGATATGGGTTATATCTCTCTGTGTTATATACACACTATACATAGCGCTGAGCTGTGAGATATGGGGTTATATCCTTCTGTGTTATATACACACTATACATAGCGCTGAGCTGTGAGATATGGGGTTATATCCCTCTGTTATATACACACTATACATAGCGCTGAGCTGTGAGATATGGGTTATATCCCTCTGTGTTATATACACACTATACATAGCGCTGAGCTGTGAGATATGGGTTATATCCCTCTGTGTTATATACACACTATACATAGTGCTGAGCTGTGAGATATGGGTTATATCCCTCTGTGTTATATACACGCTATACATAGCGCTGAGCTGTGAGATATGGGGTTATATCCCTCTGTGTTATATACACACTATACATAGCGCTGAGCTGTGAGATATGGGGTTATATCCCTCTGTGTTATATACACACTATACATAGCGCTGAGCTGTGAGATATGGGGTTATATCCCTCTGTGTTATATACACACTATACATAGCGCTGAGCTGTGAGATATGAGGTTATATCCCTCTGTGTTATATACACACTATACATAGCGCTGAGCTGTGAGATATGGGGTTATATCCCTCTGTGTTATATACACACTATACATAGCACTGAGCTGTGACATATGGGTTATATCCCTCTGTGTTATATACACACTATACATAGCGCTGAGCTGTGAGATATGGGTTATATCCCTCTGTGTTATATACACACTATACATAGCGCTGAGCTGTGAGATATGGGGTTATATCCCTCTGTATTATATACACACTATACATAGCGCTGAGCTGTGAGATATGAGGTTATATCCCTCTGTGTTATATACACACTATACATAGCGCTGAGCTGTGAGATATGGGTTATATCCCTCTGTGTTATATACACACTATACATAGCGCTGAGCTGTGAGATATGGGGTTATATCCCTCTGTGTTATATACACACTATACATAGCGCTGAGCTGTGAGATATGGGGTTATATCCCTCTGTGTTATATACACACTATACATAGTGCTGAGCTGTGAGATATGGGTTGTATCCCTCTGTTTTATATACACACTATACATAGCACTGAGCTGTGAGATATGGGTTATATCCCTCTGTGTTATATACACACTATACACAGCGCTGAGGTGTGAGATATGGGGTTATATCCCTCTGTGTTATATACACACTATACATAGCGCTGAGCTGTGAGATATGGGTTATATCCCTCTGTGTTATACACACACTATACATAGCGCTGAGCTGTGAGATATGGGTTATATCCCTGTGTTATATACACACTATACATAGCGCTGAGCTGTGAGATATGGGTTATATCCCTCTGTGTTATATACACACTATACATAGCGCTGAGCTGTGAGATATGGGTTATATCCCTCTGTGTTATATACACACTATACATAGCGCTGAGCTGTGAGATATGGGTTATATCCCTCTGTGTTATATACACACTATACATAGCGCTGAGCTGTGAGATATGGGGTTATATCCCTCTGTGTTATATACACACTATACATAGTGCTGAGCTGTGAGATATGGGTTATATCCCTCTGTGTTATATACACACTATACATAGCGCTGAGCTGTGAGATATGGGTTATATCCCTCTGTGTTATATACACATTATACATAGCGCTGAGCTGTGAGATATGGGGTTATATCCCTCTGTATTATATACACACTATACATAGCACTGAGCTGTGAGATATGGGGTTATATCCCTCTGTATTATATACACACTATACATAGTGCTGAGCTGTGAGATATGGGGTTATATCCCTCTGTGTTATATACACACTATACATAGCGCTGAGCTGTGAGATATGGGGTTATATCCCTCTGTGTTATATACACACTATACATAGTGCTGAGCTGTGAGATATGGGTTATATCCCTCTGTGTTATATACACACTATACATAGCGCTGAGCTGTGAGATATGGGGTTATATCCCTCTGTGTTATATACACACTATACATAGCGCTGAGCTGTGAGATATGGGGTTATATCCCTCTGTGTTATATACACAGCGCTGAGCTGTGAGATATGGGGTTTTATACCTCTGTGTTATATACACACTATACATAGTGCTGAGCTGTGAGATATGGAGTTATATCCCTCTGTGTTATATACACACTATACATAGTGCTGAGCTGTGAGATATGGGTTATATCCCTCTGTGTTATATACACACTATACATAGCGCTGAGCTGTGAGATATGGGGTTATATCCCTCTGTGTTATATACACACTATACATAGCGCTGAGCTGTGAGATATGAGGTTATATCCCTCTGTGTTATATACACACTATACATAGCGCTGAGCTGTGAGATATGAGGTTATATCCCTCTGTGTTATATACACACTATACATAGCGCTGAGCTGTGAGATATGGGGTTATATCCCTCTGTGTTATATACACACTATACATAGCGCTGAGCTGTGAGATATGGGGTTATATCCCTCTGTGTTATATACACACTATACATAGCGCTGAGCTGTGAGATATGGGGTTATATCCCTCTGTGTTATATACACACTATACATAGCGCTGAGCTGTGAGATATGGGGTTATATCCCTCTGTGTTATATACACACTATACATAGCGCTGAGCTGTGAGATATGGGTTATATCCCTCTGTGTTATATACACACTATACATAACGCTGAGCTGTGAGATATGGGTTATATCCCTCTGTGTTATATACACACTATACATAGCGCTGAGCTGTGAGATATGGGGTTATATCCCTCTGTGATACACACTATACATAGCGCTGAGCTGTGAGATATGGGGTTATATCCCTCTGTGTTATATACACACTATACATAGCGCTGAGCTGTGAGATATGGGGTTATATCCCTCTGTGTTATATACACACTATACATAGCGCTGAGCTGTGAGATATGAGGTTATATCCCTCTGTGTTATATACACACTATACATAGCGCTGAGCTGTGAGATATGGGGTTATATCCCTCTGTGTTATATACACACTATACATAGCGCTGAGCTGTGAGATATGGGTTATATCCCTCTGTGTTATATACACACTATACATAGCGCTGAGCTGTGAGATATGGGTTATATCCCTCTGTGTATATACACACTATACATAGCGCTGAGCTGTGAGATATGGGGTTATATCCCTCTGTGTTATATACACACTATACATAGCGCTGAGCTGTGAGATATGGGGTTATATCCCTCTGTGTTATATACACACTATACATAGCGCTGAGCTGTGAGATATGGGGTTATATCCCTCTGTGTTATATACACACTATACATAGCGCTGAGCTGTGAGATATGGGTTATATCCCTCTGTGTTATATACACACTATACATAGCGCTGAGCTGTGAGATATGGGTTATATCCCTCTGTGTTATATACACACTATACATAGCGCTGAGCTGTGAGATATGGGTTATATCCCTCTGTGTTATATACACACTATACATAGCGCTGAGCTGTGAGATATGGGTTATATCCCTCTGTGTTATATACACACTATACATAGCGCTGAGCTGTGAGATATGGGGTTATATCCCTCTGTGTTATATACACACTATACATAGCGCTGAGCTGTGAGATATGGGGTTATATCCCTCTGTTATATACACACTATACATAGCGCTGAGCTGTGAGATATGGGTTATATCCCTCTGTGTTATATACACACTATACATAGCGCTGAGCTGTGAGATATGGGTTATATCCCTCTGTGTTATATACACACTATACATAGCGCTGAGCTGTGAGATATGGGTTATATCCCTCTGTGTTATATACACACTATACATAGCGCTGAGCTGTGAGATATGGGGTTATATCCCTCTGTGTTATATACACACTATACATAGCGCTGAGCTGTGAGATATGGGGTTATATCCCTCTGTGTTATATACACACTATACATAGCGCTGAGCTGTGAGATATGGGGTTATATCCCTCTGTGTTATATACACACTATACATAGCGCTGAGCTGTGAGATATGAGGTTATATCCCTCTGTGTTATATACACACTATACATAGCGCTGAGCTGTGAGATATGGGGTTATATCCCTCTGTGTTATATACACACTATACATAGCAGCTGAGCTGTGAGCATATGGGTTATATCCCTCTGTGTTATATACACACTATACATAGCGCTGAGCTGTGAGATATGGGTTATATCCCTCTGTGTTATATACACACTATACATAGCGCTGAGCTGTGAGATATGGGTTATATCCCTCTGTGTTATATACACACTATACATAGCGCTGAGCTGTGAGATATGAGGTTATATCCCTCTGTGTTATATACACACTATACATAGCGCTGAGCTGTGAGATATGGGGTTATATCCCTCTGTGTTATATACACACTATACATAGCGCTGAGCTGTGAGATATGGGGTTATATCCCTCTGTGTTATATACACACTATACATAGTGCTGAGCTGTGAGATATGGGTTGTATCCCTCTGTTTTATATACACACTATACATAGCACTGAGCTGTGAGATATGGGTTATATCCCTCTGTGTTATATACACACTATACACAGCGCTGAGGTGTGAGATATGGGGTTATATCCCTCTGTGTTATATACACACTATACATAGCGCTGAGCTGTGAGATATGGGTTATATCCCTCTGTGTTATACACACACTATACATAGCGCTGAGCTGTGAGATATGGGTTATATCCCTGTGTTATATACACACTATACATAGCGCTGAGCTGTGAGATATGGGTTATATCCCTCTGTGTTATATACACACTATACATAGCGCTGAGCTGTGAGATATGGGTTATATCCCTCTGTGTTATATACACACTATACATAGCGCTGAGCTGTGAGATATGGGTTATATCCCTCTGTGTTATATACACACTATACATAGCGCTGAGCTGTGAGATATGGGGTTATATCCCTCTGTGTTATATACACACTATACATAGTGCTGAGCTGTGAGATATGGGTTATATCCCTCTGTGTTATATACACACTATACATAGCGCTGAGCTGTGAGATATGGGTTATATCCCTCTGTGTTATATACACATTATACATAGCGCTGAGCTGTGAGATATGGGGTTATATCCCTCTGTATTATATACACACTATACATAGCACTGAGCTGTGAGATATGGGGTTATATCCCTCTGTATTATATACACACTATACATAGTGCTGAGCTGTGAGATATGGGGTTATATCCCTCTGTGTTATATACACACTATACATAGCGCTGAGCTGTGAGATATGGGGTTATATCCCTCTGTGTTATATACACACTATACATAGTGCTGAGCTGTGAGATATGGGTTATATCCCTCTGTGTTATATACACACTATACATAGCGCTGAGCTGTGAGATATGGGGTTATATCCCTCTGTGTTATATACACACTATACATAGCGCTGAGCTGTGAGATATGGGGTTATATCCCTCTGTGTTATATACACAAGCGCTGAGCTGTGAGATATGGGGTTTTATACCTCTGTGTTATATACACACTATACATAGTGCTGAGCTGTGAGATATGGAGTTATATCCCTCTGTGTTATATACACACTATACATAGTGCTGAGCTGTGAGATATGGGTTATATCCCTCTGTGTTATATACACACTATACATAGCGCTGAGCTGTGAGATATGGGGTTATATCCCTCTGTGTTATATACACACTATACATAGCGCTGAGCTGTGAGATATGAGGTTATATCCCTCTGTGTTATATACACACTATACATAGCGCTGAGCTGTGAGATATGAGGTTATATCCCTCTGTGTTATATACACACTATACATAGCGCTGAGCTGTGAGATATGGGGTTATATCCCTCTGTGTTATATACACACTATACATAGCGCTGAGCTGTGAGATATGGGGTTATATCCCTCTGTGTTATATACACACTATACATAGCGCTGAGCTGTGAGATATGGGGTTATATCCCTCTGTGTTATATACACACTATACATAGCGCTGAGCTGTGAGATATGGGGTTATATCCCTCTGTGTTATATACACACTATACATAGCGCTGAGCTGTGAGATATGGGTTATATCCCTCTGTGTTATATACACACTATACATAACGCTGAGCTGTGAGATATGGGGTTATATCCCTCTGTGTTATATACACACTATACATAGCGCTGAGCTGTGAGATATGGGGTTATATCCCTCTGTGTTATATACACACTATACATAGCGCTGAGCTGTGAGATATGGGGTTATATCCCTCTGTGTTATATACACACTATACATAGCGCTGAGCTGTGAGATATGGGGTTATATCCCTCTGTGTTATATACACACTATACATAGCGCTGAGCTGTGAGATATGAGGTTATATCCCTCTGTGTTATATACACACTATACATAGCGCTGAGCTGTGAGATATGGGGTTATATCCCTCTGTGTTATATACACACTATACATAGCGCTGAGCTGTGAGATATGGGTTATATCCCTCTGTTATATACACACTATACATAGCGCTGAGCTGTGAGATATGGGTTATATCCCTCTGTTATATACACACTATACATAGCGCTGAGCTGTGAGATATGGGGTTATATCCCTCTGTGTTATATACACACTATACATAGCGCTGAGCTGTGACATATGGGTTATATCCCTCTGTGTTATATACACACTATACATAGCGCTGAGCTGTGAGATATGGGGTTATATCCCTCTGTGTTATATACACACTATACATAGTGCCTGAGCTGTGAGATATGGGGTTATATCCCTCTGTGTTATATACACACTATACATAGCGCTGAGCTGTGAGATATGGGTTATATCCCTCTGTGTTATATACACACTATACATAGCGCTGAGCTGTGAGATATGGGTTAAATCCCTCTGTGTTATATACACATTATACATAGCGCTGAGCTGTGAGATATGGGGTTATATCCCTCTGTGTTATATACACACTATACATAGCGCTGAGCTGTGAGATATGGGGTTATATCCCTCTGTGTTATATACACACTATACATAGCGCTGAGCTGTGAGATATGGGTTATATCTCTCTGTGTTATATACACACTATACATAGCACTGAGCTGTGAGATATGGGGTTATATCCCTCTGTGTTATATACACACTATACATAGCGCTGAGCTGTGAGATATGGGGTTATATCCCTCTGTGTTATATACACACTATACATAGCGCTGAGCTGTGAGATATGGGGTTATATCCCTCTGTGTTATATACACACTATACATAGTGCTGAGCTGTGAGATATGGGATTATATCCCTCTGTGTTATATACACACTATACATAGTGCTGAGCTGTGAGATATGGGGTTATATCCCTCCCTCTGTGTTATATACACACTATACATAGCGCTGAGCTGTGAGATATGGGTTATATCCCTCTGTGCTATACACACACTATACATAGCGCTGAGCTGTGAGATATGGGGTTATATCCCTCTGTGTTATATACACACTATACATAGCGCTGAGCTGTGAGATATGGGGTTATATCACTCTGTGTTATATACACACTATACATAGCACTGAGCTGTGAGATATGGAGTTATATCCCTCTGTGTTATATACACACTATACATAGCGCTGAGCTGTGAGATATGGGGTTATATCCCTCTGTGTTATATACACACTATACATAGCGCTGAGCTGTGAGATATGGGGTTATATCCCTCTGTGTTATATACACACTATACATAGCGCCGAGCTGTGAGATATGGGGTTATATCCCTCTGTGTTATATACACACTATACATAGCGCTGAGCTGTGAGATATGGGTTATATCCCTCTGTGTTATATACACACTATACATAGCGCTGAGCTGTGAGATATGGGGTTATATCCCTCTGTGTTATATACACAGCGCTGAGCTGTGAGATATGGGGTTTTATACCTCTGTGTTATATACACACTATACATAGTGCTGAGCTGTGAGATATGGGTTATATCCCTCTGTGTTATATACACACTATATATAGCGCTGAGCTGTGAGATATGGGTTATATCCCTCTGTGTTATATACACACTATACATAGCGCTGAGCTGTGAGATATGAGGTTATATCCCTCTGTGTTATATACACACTATACATAGCGCTGAGCTGTAAGATATGAGGTTATATCCCTCTGTGTTATATACACACTATACATAGCGCTGAGCTGTGAGATATGGGTTATATCCCTCTGTGTTATATACACACTATACATAGCGCTGAGCTGTGAGATATGGGGTTATATCCCTCTGTGTTATATACACACTATACATAGCGCTGAGCTGTGAGATATGGGGTTATATCCCTCTGTGTTATATACACACTATACATAGCGCTGAGCTGTGAGATATGGGGTTATATCCCTCTGTGTTATATACACACTATACATAGCGCTGAGCTGTGAGATATGGGTTATATCCCTCTGTGTTATATACACACTATACATAGCACTGAGCTGTGAGATATGGGTTATATCCCTCTGTGTTATATACACACTATACATAGCGCTGAGCTGTGAGATATGGGGTTATATCCCTCTGTGTTATATACACACTATACATAGCGCTGAGCTGTGAGATATGGGGTTATATCCCTCTGTGTTATATACACACTATACATAGCGCTGAGCTGTGAGATATGGGGTTATATCCCTCTGTGTTATATACACACTATACATAGCGCTGAGCTGTGAGATATGGGGTTATATCCCTCTGTGTTATATACACACTATACATAGCGCTGAGCTGTGAGATATGGGGTTATATCCCTCTGTGTTATATACACACTATACATAGCGCTGAGCTGTGAGATATGGGTTATATCCCTCTGTTATATACACACTATACATAGCGCTGAGCTGTGAGATATGGGTTATATCCCTCTGTTATATACACACTATACATAGCGCTGAGCTGTGAGATATGGGGTTATATCCCTCTGTGTTATATACACACTATACATAGCGCTGAGCTGTGAGCATATGGGTTATATCCCTCTGTGTTATATACACACTATACATAGCGCTGAGCTGTGAGATATGGGGTATATCCCTCTGTGTTATATACACACTATACATAGCGCTGAGCTGTGAGATATGGGGTTATATCCCTCTGTGTTATATACACACTATACATAGCGCTGAGCTGTGAGATATGGGGTTATATCCCTCTGTGTTATATACACACTATACATAACGCTGAGCTGTGAGATATGGGTTATATCCCTCTGTGTTATATACACACTATACATAGCGCTGAGCTGTGAGATATGGGTTAAATCCCTCTGTGTTATATACACATTATACATAGCGCTGAGCTGTGAGATATGGGGTTATATCCCTCTGTGTTATATACACACTATACATAGCGCTGAGCTGTGAGATATGGGGTTATATCCCTCTGTGTTATATACACACTATACATAGCGCTGAGCTGTGAGATATGGGTTATATCTCTCTGTGTTATATACACACTATACATAGCACTGAGCTGTGAGATATGGGGTTATATCCCTCTGTGTTATATACACACTATACATAGCGCTGAGCTGTGAGATATGGGTTATATCCCTCTGTGTTATATACACACTATACATAGCGCTGAGCTGTGAGATATGGGTTATATCCCTCTGTGTTATATACACACTATACATAGCGCTGAGCTGTGAGATATGGGTTAAATCCCTCTGTGTTATATACACATTATACATAGCGCTGAGCTGTGAGATATGGGGTTATATCCCTCTGTGTTATATACACACTATACATAGCGCTGAGCTGTGAGATATGGGGTTATATCCCTCTGTGTTATATACACACTATACATAGCGCTGAGCTGTGAGATATGGGTTATATCCCTCTGTGTTATATACACACTATACATAGCGCTGAGCTGTGAGATATGGGTTATATCCCTCTGTGTTATATACACACTATACATAGCGCTGAGCTGTGAGATATGGGTTATATCCCTCTGTGTTATATACACACTATACATAGCGCTGAGCTGTGAGATATGGGTAATATCCCTCTGTGTTATATACACACTATACATAGCGCTGAGCTGTGAGATATGGGGTTATATCCCTCTGTGTTATATACACACTATACATAGTGCTGAGCTGTGAGATATGGGTTATATCCCTCTGTGTTATATACACACTATACATAGCGCTGAGCTGTGAGATATGGGTTATATCCCCTCTGTGTTATATACACACTATACATAGCGCTGAGCTGTGAGATATGGGTTATATCCCTCTGTGCTATACACACACTATACATAGCGCTGAGCTGTGAGATATGGGGTTATATCCCTCTGTGTTATATACACACTATACATAGCGCTGAGCTGTGAGATATGGGTTATATCCCTCTGTGTTATATACACACTATACATAGCGCTGAGCTGTGAGATATGGAGTTATATCCCTCTGTGTTATATACACACTATACATAGCGCTGAGCTGTGAGATATGGGGTTATATCCCTCTGTGTTATATACACACTATACATAGCGCTGAGCTGTGAGATATGGGGTTATATCCCTCTGTGTTATATACACACTATACATAGCGCCTGAGCTGTGAGATATGGGGTTATATCCCTCTGTGTTATATACACACTATACATAGCGCTGAGCTGTGAGATATGGGTTATATCCCTCTGTGTTATATACACACTATACATAGCGCTGAGCTGTGAGATATGGGGTTATATCCCTCTGTGTTATATACACAAGCGCTGAGCTGTGAGATATGGGGTTTTATACCTCTGTGTTATATACACACTATACATAGCGCTGAGCTGTGAGATATGGGTTATATCCCTCTGTGTTATATACACACTATACATAGCGCTGAGCTGTGAGATATGGGTTATATCCCTCTGTGTTATATACACACTATACATAGCGCTGAGCTGTGAGATATGGGTTATATCCCTCTGTGTTATATACACACTATACATAGCGCTGAGCTGTGAGATATGAGGTTATATCCCTCTGTGTTATATACACACTATACATAGCGCTGAGCTGTGAGATATGGGGTTATATCCCTCTGTGTTATATACACACTATACATAGCGCTGAGCTGTGAGATATGGGGTTATATCCCTCTGTGTTATATACACACTATACATAGCGCTGAGCTGTGAGATATGGGGTTATATCCCTCTGTGTTATATACACACTATACATAGCGCTGAGCTGTGAGATATGGGGTTATATCCCTCTGTGTTATATACACACTATACATAGCGCTGAGCTGTGAGATATGGGTTATATCCCTCTGTGTTATATACACACTATACATAGCGCTGAGCTGTGAGATATGGGTTATATCCCTCTGTGTTATATACACACTATACATAGCGCTGAGCTGTGAGATATGGGGTTATATCCCTCTGTGTTATATACACACTATACATAGCGCTGAGCTGTGAGATATGGGTTATATCCCTCTGTGTTATATACACACTATACATAGCGCTGAGCTGTGAGATATGGGGTTATATCCCTCTGTGTTATATACACACTATACATAGCGCTGAGCTGTGAGATATGGGTTATATCCCTCTGTGTTATATACACACTATACATAGCGCTGAGCTGTGAGATATGGGTTATATCCCTCTGTGTTATATACACACTATACATAGCGCTGAGCTGTGAGATATGGGTTATATCCCTCTGTGTTATATACACAATATACATAGCGCTGAGCTGTGAGATATGGGGTTATATCCCTCTGTGTTATATACACACTATACATAGCGCTGAGCTGTGAGATATGGGGTTATATCCCTCTGTGTTATATACACACTATACATAGCGCTGAGCTGTGAGATATGGGTTATATCCTCTGTGTTATATACACACTATACATAGCGCTGAGCTGTGAGATATGGGGTTATATCCCTCTGTGTTATATACACACTATACATAGCGCTGAGCTGTGAGATATGGGGTTATATCCCTCTGTGTTATATACACACTATACATAGCGCTGAGCTGTGAGATATGGGTTATATCCCTCTGTGTTATATACACACTATACATAGCGCTGAGCTGTGAGATATGGGTTATATCCCTCTGTGTTATATACACACTATACATAGCGCTGAGCTGTGAGATATGGGTTATATCCCTCTGTGTTATATACACACTATACATAGCGCTGAGCTGTGAGATATGGGTTATATCCCTCTGTGTTATATACACACTATACATAGCGCTGAGCTGTGAGATATGGGTTATATCCCTCTGTGTTATATACACACTATACATAGCGCTGAGCTGTGAGATATGGGTTATATCCCTCTGTGTTATATACACACTATACATAGCGCTGAGCTGTGAGATATGGGTTATATCCCTCTGTGTTATATACACACTATACATAGCGCTGAGCTGTGAGATATGGGGTTATATCCCTCTGTGTTATATACACACTATACATAGCGCTGAGCTGTGAGATATGGGGTTATATCCCTCTGTGTTATATACACACTATACATAGCGCTGAGCTGTGAGATATGGGTTATATCCCTCTGTGTTATATACACACTATACATAGCGCTGAGCTGTGAGATATGGGGTTATATCCCTCTGTGTTATATACACACTATACATAGCGCTGAGCTGTGAGATATGGGGTTATATCCCTCTGTGTTATATACACACTATACATAGCGCTGAGCTGTGAGATATGGGGTTATATCCCTCTGTGTTATATACACACTATACATAGCGCTGAGCTGTGAGATATGGGTTATATCCCTCTGTGTTATATACACACTATACATAGCGCTGAGCTGTGAGATATGGGGTTATATCCCTCCTCTGTGTTATATACACACTATACATAGCGCTGAGCTGTGAGATATGGGTTATATCCCTCTGTGTTATATACACACTATACATAGCGCTGAGCTGTGAGATATGGGTTATATCCCTCTGTGTTATATACACACTATACATAGCGCTGAGCTGTGAGATATGGGGTTATATCCCTCTGTGTTATATACACACTATACATAGCGCTGAGCTGTGAGATATGGAGTTATATCCCTCTGTGTTATATACACACTATACATAGCGCTGAGCTGTGAGATATGGGTTATATCCCTCTGTGTTATATACACACTATACATAGCGCTGAGCTGTGAGATATGGGGTTATATCCCTCTGTGTTATATACACACTATACATAGCGCTGAGCTGTGAGATATGGGGTTATATCCCTCTGTGTTATATACACACTATACATAGCGCTGAGCTGTGAGATATGGGTTATATCCCTCTGTGTTATATACACACTATACATAGCGCTGAGCTGTGAGATATGGGGTTATATCCCTCTGTGTTATATACACAAGCGCTGAGCTGTGAGATATGGGTTATATCCCTCTGTGTTATATACACACTATACATAGTGCTGAGCTGTGAGATATGGGTTATATCCCTCTGTGTTATATACACACTATACATAGCGCTGAGCTGTGAGATATGGGTTATATCCCTCTGTGTTATATACACACTATACATAGCGCTGAGCTGTGAGATATGAGGTTATATCCCTCTGTGTTATATACACACTATACATAGCGCTGAGCTGTGAGATATGGGGTTATATCCCTCTGTGTTATATACACACTATACATAGCGCTGAGCTGTGAGATATGGGGTTATATCCCTCTGTGTTATATACACACTATACATAGCGCTGAGCTGTGAGATATGGGGTTATATCCCTCTGTGTTATATACACACTATACATAGCGCTGAGCTGTGAGATATGGGGTTATATCCCTCTGTGTTATATACACACTATACATAGCGCTGAGCTGTGAGATATGGGGTTATATCCCTCTGTGTTATATACACACTATACATAGCGCTGAGCTGTGAGATATGGGTTATATCCCTCTGTGTTATATACACACTATACATAGCACTGAGCTGTGAGATATGGGTTATATCCCTCTGTGTTATATACACACTATACATAGCGCTGAGCTGTGAGATATGGGGTTATATCCCTCTGTGTTATATACACACTATACATAGCGCTGAGCTGTGAGATATGGGGTTATATCCCTCTGTGTTATATACTACCACTATACATAGCGCTGAGCTGTGAGATATGGGGTTATATCCCTCTGTGTTATATACACACTATACATAGCGCTGAGCTGTGAGATATGGGTTATATCCCTCTGTGTTATATACACACTATACATAGCGCTGAGCTGTGAGATATGGGTTATATCCCTCTGTGTTATATACACACTATACATAGCGCTGAGCTGTGAGATATGGGGTTATATCCCTCTGTGTTATATACACACTATACATAGCGCTGAGCTGTGAGATATGGGGTTATATCCCTCTGTGTTATATACACACTATACATAGCGCTGAGCTGTGAGATATGGGGTTATATCCCTCTGTGTTATATACACACTATACATAGCGCTGAGCTGTGAGATATGGGGTTATATCCCTCTGTGTTATATACACACTATACATAGCGCTGAGCTGTGAGATATGGGGTTATATCCCTCTGTGTTATATACACACTATACATAGCGCTGAGCTGTGAGATATGGGGTTATATCCCTCTGTGTTATATACACACTATACATAGCGCTGAGCTGTGAGATATGGGTTATATCCCTCTGTGTTATATACACACTATACATAGCGCTGAGCTGTGAGATATGGGTTATATCCCTCTGTGTTATATACACACTATACATAGCGCTGAGCTGTGAGATATGGGGTTATATCCCTCTGTGTTATATACACACTATACATAGCGCTGAGCTGTGAGATATGGGTTATATCCCTCTGTGTTATATACACACTATACATAGCGCTGAGCTGTGAGATATGGGGTTATATCCCTCTGTGTTATATACACACTATACATAGCGCTGAGCTGTGAGATATGGGTTATATCCCTCTGTGTTATATACACACTATACATAGCGCTGAGCTGTGAGATATGGGGTTATATCCCTCTGTGTTATATACACACTATACATAGCGCTGAGCTGTGAGATATGGGGTTATATCCCTCCCTGTGTTATATACACACTATACATAGCGCTGAGCTGTGAGATATGGGTTATATCCCTCTGTGTTATATACACACTATACATAGCGCTGAGCTGTGAGATATGGGTTATATCCCTCTGTGTTATATACACACTATACATAGCGCTGAGCTGTGAGATATGGGGTTATATCCCTCTGTGTTATATACACACTATACATAGCGCTGAGCTGTGAGATATGGGTTATATCCCTCTGTGTTATATACACACTATACATAGCGCTGAGCTGTGAGATATGGGTTATATCCCTCTGTGTTATATACACACTATACATAGCGCTGAGCTGTGAGATATGGGGTTATATCCCTCTGTGTTATATACACACTATACATAGCGCTGAGCTGTGAGATATGGGGTTATATCCCTCTGTGTTATATACACACTATACATAGCGCTGAGCTGTGAGATATGGGTTATATCCCTCTGTGTTATATACACACTATACATAGCGCTGAGCTGTGAGATATGGGGTTATATCCCTCTGTGTTATATACACACTATACATAGCGCTGAGCTGTGAGATATGGGTTATATCCCTCTGTGTTATATACACACTATACATAGCGCTGAGCTGTGAGATATGGGTTATATCCCTCTGTGTTATATACACACTATACATAGCGCTGAGCTGTGAGATATGGGGTTATATCCCTCTGTGTTATATACACACTATACATAGCGCTGAGCTGTGAGATATGGGTTATATCCCTCTGTGTTATATACACACTATACATAGCGCTGAGCTGTGAGATATGGGTTATATCCCTCTGTGTTATATACACACTATACATAGCGCTGAGCTGTGAGATATGGGTTATATCCCTCTGTGTTATATACACACTATACATAGCGCTGAGCTGTGAGATATGGGGTTATATCCCTCTGTGTTATATACACACCTATACATAGCGCTGAGCTGTGAGATATGGGTTATATCCCTCTGTGTTATATACACACTATACATAGCGCTGAGCTGTGAGATATGGGTTATATCCCTCTGTGTTATATACACACTATACATAGCGCTGAGCTGTGAGATATGGGTTATATCCCTCTGTGTTATATACACACTATACATAGCGCTGAGCTGTGAGATATGGGTTATATCCCTCTGTGTTATATACACACTATACATAGCGCTGAGCTGTGAGATATGGGGTTATATCCCTCTGTGTTATATACACACTATACATAGCGCTGAGCTGTGAGATATGGGTTATATCCCTCTGTGTTATATACACACTATACATAGCGCTGAGCTGTGAGATATGGGTTATATCCCTCTGTGTTATATACACACTATACATAGCGCTGAGCTGTGAGATATGGGTTATATCCCTCTGTGTTATATACACACTATACATAGCGCTGAGCTGTGAGATATGGGTTATATCCCTCTGTGTTATATACACACTATACATAGCGCTGAGCTGTGAGATATGGGTTATATCCCTCTGTGTTATATACACACTATACATAGCGCTGAGCTGTGAGATATGGGTTATATCCCTCTGTGTTATATACACACACTATACATAGCGCTGAGCTGTGAGATATGGGGTTATATCCCTCT